>NW_023416307.1:600000-932500 GCF_014176215.1 Rousettus aegyptiacus | reverse complement strand
GGTTTTTAGATTCCACATGTAAGTGAAATCATATGGTATCTGTCTTTCTCTGTCTGGCTTATTTCACTGAGCATAATACCCTCTATGTTCATCCATGTAGTCGCAGAGGGCAAGATTTCACTCTTGTGGTTAAGTAATATTCCATTGTGTGCGTTTGTGTGTGTACATATACATACGTACATACACACCCACGTGCACACATACGTACCACTTCTTTAACCTTGCATCTGTTGATAGACACAGGCCGCTCTCGTACCTCGGCTATCATAAATAATGCTGCAGTGAACATGTGGGCGCATACATCCTTTTGAATTAGCGTTTTGGGTTTCTTGGATAAATACTCAAAAGTGGAATTACTCCTTTGTCTCTTATTTTAGCCTTTGTTTCAACGTCTGTTTCGTCTGGCGTAAGTATTGCTCTCCAGCTTTTTTTCCCTTTCCATTTTCATGAAATGCCTTTTCCATCCCTTTACTTTCCGTCGATGTGCATCTTTCCATCTGAAGTGTCTCTCTTGTGGGCGGCATATGTACGGGTCTTGTTTTCTTATCCATTCAGCCATCCCGTGTCTTTTTTTTTAAAGCTATATTCCTTACATGCTATATCTTGTGATTGGAGCATTTGATCCATTTACATTTAAAGTAACTGTAGATAGATACGTACTTATTGCCATTTTATTACTCATATTTTTGTTCTTTTTTCCTCTTCTTCTTCTTAAGTCCTTTTAACGTGTCTTGTGGTACAGGTTTGGTGCTGAAGAACTCCTTTAGCTTTTTCTTGTCCGGGAAGATCTTTATCTGTACTTGAGTTCTACATGGGAACTTTACTAGGTCATCAGTCCTTGCACTTCGAACATTTCCTGCCAACCCCTCCTGGCCTGGAGAGTTTCTGTTGAGAAATCAGCTGACAGTCTTGTGGGAGCTCCCTTGTAGGTAACTAACAGCTTTTCTCTCACTGCTTTTAAGAGTCTCTGTGTCTTTAAACTTTGGCATTTAAATTATGATGTGTCTTGGGGTGGGACTCTTTGGGTTCATCTTGTTTAGGACTCTGAGCTTCCTGGGCTTGTGTGTCTAGTTCCTTTGCCAGGTTAGGGAAGTTTCCCATCATTATTTCTTAAAATAGGCTTTCGATTCCTTGCTCTCTCTTCTCCTTCTGGTACCCCTATGATGTGAATGTTGTTATACATGATGTCGTCCCAGAGGTTCCTTAAACTACCGTCATTTAAAAAAATTTTTTTACTTTTTCTTTTTTTTTTTTTTTTGCCGTTCTGATTGACCTGCATTCAGCTAGTCTTCGGGCGATTCTCGGTGATGGTTGTTCTGCCATTTAGTTGTCATTTTGATATGATAGTGGGAGAAGGTCAAAACAATATTTACATATCTGCCGCCTTGACCAGAAGCTTTCAGTGTTTTGATATACATTGCAAAATGATCATCACAATCAAAATAATTAACGTACCCGTCACCTCGCATAGGGTACTGTGGCCTCGCTTCCTGCCTTCCTTCCTCCTCCTTCCTCTCTCTCTCTCTCTCTCTCTCTCTCTTTTCCTTTCTTTTGGTCAGCACTCAGCTGAAGGCTCAAGAAACCCCCTTTGGAGACGTGGATTTTCTGTCTGTGCAGCTGTCACCTGTCCATTCCTCGTCCTGAAAACTCCAGCTGCTTTTTCTACGCTCTCCCTTGGGGAGGGTGCCAGCCTCTGCCTGTGCCTCCCTCCTCTTTGCCAGAAACTTTCCCAAGTCGGTAAGCTGGACAGCCGTGGGGCTCACTCCATCCATTTCCCATCACTCAGGATTTACTGCCTCCATTTGCTCAATTTCCAAAATCTGCAGTCTTTTTTTTCCCACACATTTTGTCATTTTGTTTTTGTTTTTGTTTTTGTTTTTTTTGGTTTTTTTTTTTTTGTTTTAGTTATTGTGGGCGGAGTGGGGGGTAAATCTTGTCCCTCATACTCCATCTTGTCTTGAAGCAGATGTGGTTTCAAGTGATATTGAATTTCCTTATGCCTCGCTGGGTTATTGTCTTTGCACTAAGCATGTTTCACTCTCATGACTGTGTCTGTAAAAGTGTCTATTTATAAAGCAAATAAATTTTTAGAAAGAAAATGACCTACTGCGGAAAGACATTGACAACATGAGTTTTTGCCATAGACAGGATTCTTACACATCAATGAGAAAAATAATAGAAATTATAAAGAACATAGAAATAGAAATTAGAAATTATAGAAGTAGAAATTATAGAAATACCATGTTGGCGGGCATGGATACCGGCTTGGTCTTTCTTGCGGGCATTTTGACATCATAGATCCAGATGCTTAAAGGGGACCATACCTCACCCACAATTTTACTTTTAGGAACTTATGAAAAACTTAAGAATATGAGCAAAGATTTAAGTACAAGATATTTTAGACGTCAGCGTCTATGACGTTAGGAATACTGAAACCCACTTAAAGGGTCATAAATTAGGACTGGAAAGCAAATTTAGTGCATCCGCATTATGTTTTCTGTTGTTGTTGCCCTAAAAATAACATGGTTGAAAATTACATGACGTGAAGAGATCTTCATCACATGAAATGAAAATATAGTTTACAAAACAGCACATCCTGCCTGGTCCCATCTTTGTTTAAAACATTGATGTGTAGAAAAAAGGTTTTACTTTAAAATGTGAATCTCAATTATTTCCGAGTATGCTTTTATTTCCTTGTTTTCATTGACTGACATTCTCAAATTTTATACCGTAAACCTCTATTGCATTGCCTTTGGAACAAGAGTAGCCTTATCTTTAGTTATTGTAAATGCTCGTTAAATATTTGCATTTTTATGCCGCAGACCAGGGGCTGGCAAGCTCTCACCATGAAGGGCCACATAGTAAATACTTTAGGCTCAGGGACCAGATGGTCGTTGTCACGGCTGCTTCCCTCTGCTGTTCTAGCGAGAGAGTAACTGTAGACAATGTGGAAATGAACGGCTGTGGCTGTGTGTTAACAACACCTGATATTCAAAAGGAAACGGCCAGCCGGGTTCGGCCCGCAGGATAGCTTTCGCTCACGCCAGCCGCAGGCGTTTAGGCGTCTGGAGTGACCGCGGGCCAGCGTCTCTCCGTTCTTAGATATTTGCACTCCTGTTCATGGCTTTTCTCTCCCAGCACACATAGAGAAAGCCGTGGATCCATACGTGGAATCCCTGTTAGCAAGAACATAGATCAGCCAAGATTTTTTTCCCTCATTTTAAGTCATCCTTTTAAGGCCATTGTTCTTCTGACTTTTTCTTTCCTCATCCAAAAAGGATCTTATTCGACAGGCTTTAGTTACAGAGAAATTAAATGCTTAGCGATGTGATTTTTATGGCGCCTAAACATTCATTTCTGTAATTAAATATGGATGTGATGACTAACAAGGCCTTTTTCTTTTCCAAGTAAAACTTAAAATGCCCAACGAATTCCGTGCTTCTGGAAGGGGCAGATGAGTCTCGTGTAGACCAGCGAAATGCTGAGACTGCCCAGACCCGACACCAGGAAGCCCCTTGGCTTCCTCCCCGGGAAGAGCGACGTCGCGGAGTTGGCTCCAGGAGCCCCCCGTGGATTTTTGCTGGGTTCCTCTCTGTGACCAGTCATGTCATGAATTCAGTGTTGCAGACCTTCGCCACCTCCAGGTCCTCCACACGCTGTAGATGTGACACGGGACAAGCATGGGGTGGGGAGGGAGCTCTGGGCCAGGCCGACCCGGCTGGTCTCGGAACCCATTAAGCATGTGGGCCAGGCTGATATGAGGACACGATCTATTACAGAAGTATTTTGGGGGGTTGTGTAATCTTTTACATTTCTATTTAGTTAAGTATAATGGGCATGCTCTATATTCGTTTCAGGTGTACAGTACAGTGACTTGGCATTTAGGCAACTTGCATTGTGATCAGCGCACTCAGTCCAGCAGCCATCTGTCACCACGTGAACTTGTCGCACTATTACTGACCCTGCTCCCCGTCACCTCTTCACCCATCCGCCACCCCATCCCTCTGGTGACCGTCAGTTCGGTCTCTGTTCCTATAAGTCTGTCTTTGCTTGGTTTCGTTTGGTTCATTGTTTTTCGTTTGGGGGGCATTTTTTTTTTCGATTCCACATACAGGTGAAACCATGTAGTATTTGTCTCTCTCTGCCTGACTTATTTCACTCAGCCTAACACCCTCTAGGTCCATCCACGTTGTCACAAATGGCAAGATCTCGTTCTTTCTATGGCTCGAGTCATATTCCGTTGTGTATATGTACCGTACCTTCTTTATGCACTCATCTACCAAGCGACCCCTAGGTGGCTTCCACGTCTTGGCTGTTGTAAGTAACGCTGCAGTAAACGTAAGGGTGCAGAGACCTTTTCACATTAGCATTTTTGTTTCCTGTGGTTAAATGCCCAGAAGCGAGATGGCTGGTTCACATGGTGCAGCCACCGTGGACAGTGATACGGAGGGTCCTCAAAACACGATAACTAGGAGGACTGCAGTGTAGACTCAGAGCCCTCCAGGGCGCTCGAACGTGGGGACTCTGCCCGCGAAAGTCGCCCCGACTCGACTCCGGCAGGTGCAGCTGTCGAGAGCACTGCCCCGCCCCCCTCCTCCCCGCGCCAGCCACGCAGCCGGCTCGCCCAGGTGCCGACGACGCTCTCGGCCTCCACGAAGCGCCCGGTGCTCCCCCGCATGCCCTCTGCACGTCGCTTCCCACCACGTAGGTTCCACACAGTCACAGGGCACGGGACCCTCCGCCGGCAAGCCGCCACTGAGACTCCCTCGGAACCCGCGAGATGCCCGAGGGGTCGGCGCGTGGTGCCCACGCGGCCGGTTTGGCGCAGCTCAGCACCGCCCCCTCTGTCCTGCGTGAGAGGGGCGGCTCGTTTCACAGCCGTGGCTCTTCCCCTTCTGTCTCCGCAGAAATCGCAGGCGCTCCGGTGTCTGAAATCTCCGGGCCTTTCTCAACGGACGACGTGGCCAGCAGCTGCGTCCCCGCGCTGCCTCTGCACCAGCCCGTGCTGTGGGTCGTCTCCTACACGCTCATGAGCGTGTGCGGGGTCATCCTGCTCGTCTTGATCGTCCTGCTCCTCCTCCCGTTCCGGTGTCGCCACCTCCCGCGAGACCCCGAGGTCGTCAGCGACGAGTCCTCTCTCGTCCGGCACCGCTGGAAGTGACGAGCGAGGCCGGGACCCGAGCCACCTCGAACTCACCTACTAAGAGCATTGAATTTCGAGTGCGGCAGGCAGGGGCTGAGAGGCAGGGCTCCTGCCGTGTCCGTTAGTCTCGAGTCTCTGTCTGTCCTGCTCCCAGACGCCTTCCAGAGTCGCTGTATTTTGATTCTTGGTTTTAAAGCTTCCTTCTTCTTCCCTACTTCCAAGAAAATGATAATAAAAAACACCTCATTCTAAACCAAAACAGAGTGAACTGGGCTTCAGGCTTTATGTGACCAAATCGTCTAGATGAGCCACCAAATAAAAGGCCATGGCTCGTTTTCCTCCCTCCCGTCTCTGGAGAAGTGAGTCCGCACAGCTTATAACTCCTCTTAGCTAATGGGAAGCTTTTTGTATTAATTGCTTTTAAGGGTATTTTGCACCCAGCCTCTACCAGGGGCCCAGCGGTCCAGGAAGGCTCAAAGTTCGATGGCGGACGTGGTGGCCTGGGGCCCGATGACATAACCACCCTGCTTCTTTCTGAGTCAGAAGCAGCAGCATGGCCCCGTTCTGGGTCTGCGTGTGCCTTGCACGGGAGCAAAGTCCACTCAGAGGAGATCGTCCCCGGCGGTTCTCATGGGCCTCGTCTGAAGACGGGAGGCCTTGTGCCGGTCGTGGTGGAGCGGGAAGGAGCCCACGCTGTGGACACAATGCTTCCGCCATAGCGTCGTCAGAAGTGCAGGAAGCCACCTCCGCTGAGACTCCACCCGGGCCCCGGGCCTAGGCAGGGGCACAGGCCTCGGCCTTCGCTGTCACCTAAAAGAGTCCTCATCCCAACAGGCCAGCCACAACAGGTCTGAATCACACATCGGGCGGTCCCATCACCAAGCTGGTCATCACCGCGTAGGCGTACGCTTACTTAAGATCGACAAACAGCATTGTAATAAGGAAAAACGATCCCATTTCGCTAGCTTAGTTGTATCTTTTCCCAGGTCTTCTCGGGAGGTAGGTGGATCGCTACCCTTTGGGGAGACTGGGGAGCGGCTGAACGCCCATGCTTCTCACTCGGAAGGAAGGACGACGCAAGGCGTGCGGAGGGCTTGGTGGGGACTTCCGGGGGCTCCCAGGCTTCGAAAGCGCGTTTCCACTTGCAGAAGCCCCTGGAGTTGAGCACGTGCATCCAAATCAGCTTAAATAAGTGTGTGGAGCAGGGGACCCCCGTGCGTCTTCCCTTGGGCGTGTTCAGCCTCCGGATGTGTACCGCTGCCCCTCTCTGGGGGACTCCCCTCTTGCTGTCCTTTGTGGCCTTTGCCAGAGAAAAGCAGAAACCTTTAAGTCAATGCACTCAGCCTTAGATGATCTGATGTAATTAAGAGAAGGGTCCCTTCTCTCTTGCTCATGTGCCAAGTTCAATGTTCACTTTGCATTGTTATTGCAGTGAGTTGGACATGTAATAAAATTCCACTGGAAGGGCTAACTGTGGACTCTCTCCACCGGGTGGGGTGTTATTTGTGTCCAAAACAGGCTACATGTGGATGTCGCAGTCATCTGCTCCGCTCAGGGGATCCCAGGGTCCCCTCCACATTGAGAAATAGATGAGCGTGCCCAAGAGATGCGAGGTCACTTACACATGTCACGATGTCCCAAAAGAGTCCCCGGCTCGTGCAGATACCTGCAGAGAAGCACATCTATCTTCCATGTTCTTCAAAATACAGTTTGAGCATTTTGGGGACAAGAGTCCCCGGGGACAGGATGGTAGGACGAAACTCCGTTATCGGAGGCGTATCGTTACGTCTGGTCTCAGCTTGTTGAGAGGTCATAATTTTAAATGCATTTGAGAACTAGAAATCTCTGGAAGTCTCATTCTCTTCTGGTCCTACTGGCTTTTTCACTGGGTCCTGTTTTGTGAGCCACTCGGCACAGAAATGAAGGTGACACCCTGAGACTACGCCTTCTTGCTGCAAAAAATCCGAACCCCTGATACGAAAAGAGGGGACTGCAGGTAGGACCTGGCTAGTTCTGCACATATTTCTTTGGACAGGCTTCTTCTCTTCCATTTTCTCTTGACAGGTTTCTGAGCTGGGAACATTCCTATTGCAGCCAATTAGCAGGCACTCTTCCCAGAATGCATGATAATGGCAAGTTAGGTTTCAAGCTAGGGTGTTTGAATGAAGTTTGCTATAATTCTCTGTATTTCATATCAAATTTCTCTAGCTTTTCATCTCTGATGTCATTGGATGTGACATTTTAATAGAAATACTTAAATTACAAAAGCATAATTTAGCAACGAGATTGAAATAGACAATTGAATGTGGGACATTTTCCTGGCATGCCTCGCTGCTGGAAATTGGACTTTGAGTCAAAACCCTGGGAGCGACAGCCACCTCCCCGAGTTACGAAAATTGAGACTTAGCTAGGAAAACCTTCCAGGAGGCCGGCCTTGAACGGGAAAGGAAGTAGCAGCCATTGGAGGCTGCCATTTTTTACCTGGTGACAGCACGTAGTAGAAAATGCTGGAAGATGGCAAAACCCGGTCAACTCTCTGCTGGGAAATGAATGCTTCCATAGGAACAGTGTGTGTTTTTAAATAGGGTAATGCTTCATATTCCTGATGGGGTACTCAGAAGCCTGAACGGAAGTCTTGCCTTCAGCAACTGAAACCGTTTATGAAAAATAGCAGGAAATGAGTTGGGGACTGAGTAATTTTTTCCCCTCTAGAATTTAAAAGCACCATGAAGGGACTGGCATTTACCAAACTCTACTTTGTATTAAAAAAAAAAAAAAAAAAAAACAGTTTGCTCTCAGGCATTTGGAAGGATCTGTACCTGATTCGTCACGAAGCGCGGGGGTTTTGGTTGGCGATACGTGTGGGGTGAGTCACCGTTCAGAATCACGAAAGTCGTTGCCAGCAACACAGCGCTCGCTCCGCAGGCCTTTGCAAAGGGGCTGCGATTTGGGGGTTGCGCGCTCTCGTTTAAGAGGCGAGGAAGGCGTATTTCATTATCAAGCAGGTTCCCCGTGAGAACGAAGGTTTGGGAATGTCCCGTCCCCAGGACCCCACGTGGTGGAGCGGCCAAGCGTGGTCCGGTTCTCTGTTCTGGCCTCATGCCACTCGACGGCGTTGAAAATCAATCACTGCCCGACAGCCTGATCCGTCGACAACAATAATCGTGTTTCACAGCCTTCACCTTCATTAGCGGAAACCAAATAATTGGGCAGAATCCCAGCGTTTTCTCTTGCACAGACTTATTAGAATTGATTACATAATTGCTCAGAGGAAACATTTGCCAATAAGATTTTTTTCCTCTTTTAGGAAAAACAACAAAACACCATGAAATGCAAAATTACAGTTTTGCCAAGAGAGAAAATGGATATTTAATGCCAAGGAAACCACACACAACAGACATGATTTTGTATACGTTTCTGGTGGGTTTTAAGAATTTCAGATTTGAACTTAAAGCCATTTACCAATTAAATAGCAAACAGGGAAAAATACATTTTGAGAGCGAAAGAGGAAAATAAAAAGTTATCAAAAATATGTAACAAAATAGGTAGAATTTGCCTTTTTGGAAAGTAGTTTTAATTTCAGGAATTAAAGTTGCCGAATAAATTGGGGGGATCATTGATTTTACCCAGTTGCGAACCCCAAGCTTCGGGAATATTCTAGCTGGAGTCATGTGCCCAATGTCAGCATCACAAAGTGAGAAGAGCCAGTACCCTGCACCGTGCGTGGTCCAGGCCATGTGAAGATGGGTTCATTCCAGGAACAGGACCCAGAGGATGATTGAGACTTGGAAAATTCTAGAATCTGAGAAAGGAAGAACGATCTCTTTGCCAGCAGATTGGTGCAAAAATCTGGACGAGCCGAGGACATCCTGGGATGTCATGGGTGACCCATTTCACCCCCAGAATTTCACACGGCCCGCCTTTCAGGAATTTTCTGTGGGAAGCTCTCGCGAGTTACATTTTGTTGGAGAGAAACTCACTCTGCCATCGCGTTTAGAACACGTGGGTTCTTACAAAAGCAGAGATGCCCAAACTCCTGAGAAAGACACAGTCCTTGCGCTTCAGGTCAAGGTTGTGCCCTGGGAAAGTCAAGAGCAGAGTCAAGAAGCTGGAGCCAAAGGCACGTTGGCCAAGTTCACTCTGGGGTGTGAGCGTCTGAGGAGGGCTCCTGGCAGCAGCTGCCCAGATAGACACCCGAGAGCCAGAGCAACCAGACGCGGCCATTTCCACCCCCGTGACTGGACAGCCCACCGCTGCCTGGCCTCACTCTGGGGCACCTGCCAGAGACACTTCCAGGAAGAGGAGCTCGCGGGGGGCCAGGCTCCCTCACGTCAGCCTCTGAGCTGCTGTGTATGTCAGCGTGGCCGTTGGGCCAGCAGTGTTACCCACAGATCCATGCCGTCTTCAAGCCTACCCGGTGCTCGTCAGAGTCCGCACAGTGCAGTAGGCTCCCCGGGGGGTCTTGTGCACGAAAACCACAGCTTTTGGCCTTGGGCAGGCGCCCCGCATCTGAGATCGTCACCCTGGGCGGGGGGAGACAGCCCGGCGCGGCAGTCAGCCACGTTTGCGCAATGTGGAAGTGAGAGCAAAGCCAGGCCGCATGGCGACATCGGCGCCTGCAGAACCTCAGGTCCCCTTTGTCGCTGGATGAAACATGAGGGTCGCGAGGACACACACGTCCACCCATCAAGAGTGTCCTCTCACCGACCCCCGAGATTCCTCTGGGTTTACGGTAGACATTCATGCAGATGTCCAGTGTTTCTAAACTCCATCATGCTGTGTGATTTTACAGCATGTGGTCTTAAAGCGTGCCCCGTAGCTACCAGCCGGGCCAAGAGGCACGAAAGGGTTCCCGATAAACCCAGATTCAGCCCACAGCGAGAGTGACTCCAGGGCACCTGCCATCTGATTCTCAGAGCCTCTTCATGTCCCTTAGAAAGCCTCCGGGTGACATCGGGACGCCATGGTCAAAGAGGTGATCCTGGACATGGTGGTTAGTGTCACAGGATACAGGAAAAGGTGCGATGTTAAAACACCTGCCTGGCCCCGAGGTGTCTGCCGGGTGGGGTTTACCGCCTGCCCCGGGCAGTGACAGGAGTGGGCAGTCAGTTCCCTTTACAGGTGGGAAATTACTCGTGTGAGAGCAACGGAATGGCGTCTACGTCGTAGGTTCTGCACAGGTGTACCCGACCCAGGTCAGTCGGAGTAGAATCTTTTGCCAATAAAGATGTGTAATGATATAATTATTAGTTATAAGTTTATAAAATAGATTTTGTGCAAGTTGAGCTCAGCCATCCTCTCACCAAAAAGTGAGTGAAACCTGGAATTCCTTTGAAACCTAACCTCCTTCACCGCGGATGCTTTTCCACATATTTTCCTTCATTTAGTTGGAATACATGTATTTTTATTCATGTTGCAGGCATGGGTCAGAATATCACGAGAGGGCAAGTGTCTCCAGCAGACGGGCCTCATTTCTTTCTCTGTTAGATGCTCTCTGTGTGGGCTGTCAACTTTCCGGATTTAACAAAGTTTTCAACTTCATTTTATCTTCACTGAAATACAATTTCACATGAGCCTCACAGTTTCGAAGTTACTGCTTCTGAATGAAAGTTAAGAAAACATTAAAAGAAGGTTATCTTTTTGAGATAAAAAAAGTGACCAAAGGTAATTAAGAATCTGTTGTTCTATAATGAAAATCACCAAAAATAAACTTCTTTAATTCCAATTTCTTATACAGTTTTGTGTTCTTTGCTGCTAGCGAGCGGTACCAACCTGGAAATGTTTTCTTACTTGTCTAATTGCAGATGTAATGTTCTTATCAGTGAGGAAATTCTCTTAGTGTTGGTATTAGTACCTATGAAAGGAAAGATCTGGGTGAGATTTGTCCTGTAACAAAGCTGAATTTTTGTAATCTGAAATGATGTATTTCCTATGATTTCTGTAAATTCATGCAGTTAAATATTCTTAAAGTTTACAATCCCTGTGTTTAGTCATTTAAAGCAGACACTCATTTTGTTGTTTAAAGAGGACCTTGCTGCTGGATTAGTGGTATTTCTGTGCTGGATGAAAATCTGCAAACCTTGCATTCTAAAACAGACACTAGAAGCCACACTTTGCAAAATGTATCGATGCGTGTATCTCAACAGCCTTAATATATAAGTCTTAAGTGTTACTTAGGCACTTTTTGAAACTGCTCAAGATTATATGTCCCTTTTGAAATTTTCCTCTATTTTTAGTGGACCGTGTGGATTTAAAGTTGTGATAGGACCCAGGGTTAGAGTAAAGAGGTATCCACTTCACCTTATAAGTGGCTCTGTAGCCAGCATCCAATCGCTGTGCACGTCAAAGCTGGAGTTTCCTGGAATAATCTTATTTTTATACTTGTATTTTTATACGTGTATGTTCCACCAGTGTAAGAGTATATTGAAAAGGAAGGAAATGAGTCTGGCTTGTTTGAATAAATAATACTTCCAACTTGTTGGGTTTGGAATTTTTTTAATACTTAGTTCCAGCCGCACCTCCGAAGTTCCGGTCCATGATGCTTCTTGGTTCACTTACCTCCGCTGCTTCATGTAGCTTCTCGGAAAGGATCGAGGATAAAATTGAATCGAGGGATAGTCCAAGCTCAATCAGTAAGGTGTAAAATATACTGAAAATGGGAGGAGGATGAAGCATGCTAGGATGGGAACCGTCCCAGGTGGAGAGAGAGAGCATCGTTGAAGACACACAGTAAGCGCACTTGGGCCGGCGTAAGGAGGGGCAGTGTGTTCGTCCCCGTCCAGAGATGTACACTGTGCCACCCCCTGCCCTCACCACCCTGCAAGGAGAAGATGTTCTCCAGATTCTGCAGACTAGAAACCAGCTGCTAGTCGTACGCCCAGGAAAACAGCCAGAAAAGTGTTTGCCCTGGGAGTGGACCCAGCTCTGTCTACCGGCAAAAGTAAACCTGTTTCTCTGAGCACTGCCTCACCCGGGGGCCCAGCCGCGCCGACTCACATCTTCCAGAAGCATAAGGGTCCAGCGGAGTGGGTCAGTCTCAGAGAAAAGAAAAAAAAAATTGTTTTAACCATTAAAAGATGGAGCAATCGTTACTGGAGAGACAGAATAGGATATTTGCTTTCTAATAATGAAGGAGATGATTTGATTTGAGTTTTCACTTCTTTTCTATGCTCGTCTATTACATTTCGCCATCCGTAACCTGTGGGTAGCATTGCGGATGTGATTTTGTGATTTTGTGTTTTCGTCACTAGGTGGTGCTGTTGTAAAACTTAGTGGCGTGAAGTTTGTGATTATTTTTTCATTTAGTGTGGCTTTCATAGGCAGTTTTTATCAAGTGTGTGACGTCGTCAAACTACATCCCAGCAACTAGCCAAAGACACCCACTCCTGCCTTCTTCTCTAAAACACAGTCTGCAAAATATGCCCGCTGCACGTCTAGTAAATCTTGGAGGTAGTCCCCAAACACGCATCTCCCGAAGCTGGCCTGTCTAACATGCCCCTCCCACAGGAAGGAAACTGGGTCCCAGAGTCTGCAGGTTCCCCTGTCAGTGGCAGAGCCCAGATCTAAACAGCCAGCCTGTCTGATTAACAAGACCTACAATCTCAACCATTATGCTACTGTCTTTATAAGATTAAAAATTTTATATTGAAAAGAAAATTATGTTTAGAAATGAAAAATGGCACATGCTAAAATCCAAGTGCTATAAGGGGAATAAGGACGGAGCTAACGTTTACTGAACAGCGAATTCTGGCCGTGCAAGTCAGATTATGATGCCATTTTATCTCAAAACAGCCCTATCAGCTGCACGCTGTTGCTTAAAATTTTAACCCTGGGTGGAAGGCACGGGGCACAGAGAGGACAGATCAGGGAAATCACAGGACAGGGGAAAGGAAGATATCACCACGCAGGATGACATTCCGCAGGACAAGGTCTGAAGTGTCATCGTGGTAAAAAAAAAAAAAAAAAAAAAAAAAAGGCAAAGAAAAAGCCATGCTGTCCTTCGCATATAAATCTCAGACAAATAAGCCGAGTGTTTTAACCATGTCTTTATTTTCTGTCTTCGGATGCTTTGACATCTGGGAACTTGCTGACACTGGAGGAACTGGACTCTGGGGCCAGCCAGTTCCTAGAGAGAGCGAGCAACTCACCTGGGAGCAAACCACACACCTGGGTGTGTGCCTTTCTAATGCAGACCAGCCGGACCTGAGCCCGCCGCCAGCTCCTTCTCCCAGCCCGCACACTCCCGCGGCTGCCCACCTGCCTGCATCACTCTCGTCGGATGCCGGACAATTAGGACGGCCCCGGAGCCTGCCGAAGTTACTCGGCACAGCCGTCCCCACGCCTGCTTGCCCCGCCTCACCCAGCCCCTCCTGCAGAAACCCCACTAAGGGCTCTAGTTTCTCCCCCTCTGGCCACTGCCCCCACCTCACCCTGGCGCTTCCCCGGGATGATGAGCCTTCTGTTCCTAGCGCCTGGGCACAAAACAAGCTTTCTCGGGACTGTCGTTCTGCGTCTGTGTGTCTCCGCATTCCTCACGGAGGCAGATGCCAGGGAACTTAACACACCAACAAAGAGGAACACGAGAGCCCCGTCGCCGCGCACGCAAAGGCCGTGAGCGAAAGCGGACAGAAGTCGGAACGCAAATGGTCAAGAAGCATGAAGAGCGCTCGGTCTTACGAAGGAAGGACGGCCGCAAAATGCGCAAGCGGTTAAAAAGCGAACGGACGGACGAAGGTTTGAACAGCAAACAGCTGCCCGAGAGGTAAGCCTCCCGCCTTCCCAACGGCGTGCAGACGCCGGAATGGCCCTTCCGGAGGGCGCCGGAACATCCCGCCTTCTTTTTAGAAATCTGTCCTAAAGAAATGGGAATGTGGACACACCAGGAAGTCGCACAGAGCAACGAAAGCGATTTGCTGACCGCGACGCCAACATGGCAGCCTTTTCATAAGAGAAATAGTACGAGCTGAGTACAGCCTTTAAGGGGCTGGCGCGGACATGGGGTTCACGCCAACCCGTCACCCCAAGAAGTGGGAATCGTGGATGAAGGGGACGGCTTAGGGATTTTCTAATTTTTATTTTTATTCAAGGAACAGATTCACATTATTAAAAAGTAAAATAACCTCAAGAGGCTCATCACAGGAAAACAGCAGTCACCTGCGTCGCCCTACCCACCTGAGGCTGCTACCGTGAAGAGGCGGCGCCCCCCTCCCCGAGGCTTATTGGCCCTAGTACTTAACTTCCATTCTGCTAGTTTTACTAAACGTATCACGCTACGTTTGCTACATGAGCTGCCAACAGGCTTGACCCTACTGCTTGCGTAATTGCCAACCTGAGCATTTTCTAGATTCCTACATTTACTAGAGGTCATGTCTGCTCTCATCAGGCCCCATGTGTGTGTCCGCTTTTGCCCTGGGGCCCACTATGTCCGTTGCTGTCACTTATTACTGTGATTTTAATATATAGGAGGGCAATCCCCCACCACCGCCCGTCCATCTCATGGGATCTATTTATTCTCCTAGAAATATTGGATGACCTTTCTAAAATTGTCCTGTCGAGACCTGGGGGGAGAAGTGTGCTGAATTTATAAATGACTTCTGGGAGAATTTCCTCTGTTACAGCGCTGGGCCTTTGAATTCGAGAGGATGGTGTCATTTTATATTTACCAAAGTCGTACACCGTGTCCCTCAGTTCCGTTTACCTCGCGTACCTCCACATCTACATCCTGATGACTTAATCCCCAAGGATTTCGAATTCTCTATTGTCATTATTAATGGGATATTTTTTCCATTATATTTTGATATTGGTTATTAGATATCTGAAAGGACCTGTTTTTGTATTTTCTTCTTGCAATTGACCACCTTAGTAAACTTACCATTTCTAACAAGTTTTTTTCCTGCTGATTTTCTGGGGTTTTCCAAGAAAAAAAATTATATCACCTTCGAAAGATGGTAACCGTTCCCTTCTTTCTAATGCTTGTGCTTTCCATTTTACGTTCTTTTCTCCTTTTTTAATGTCTTATATTTAAGCTTTTTTAAAATTTAATTTTTGGATAGGTTATACATGCGCAAGGTTCAAAAATCAAAACAACGTGGCAAAACATCTCCCGGCCCCCACCTGCCGAGTGTCACCCCTTTGCCCAGGCTGCCGGCTCTGCCGCAGTGACCCGTGATCAGTCTGCCATGTCGCCTTCTGATTGATCTTCAGCCTGATCAGAATATATTCTTATTTTTCCTCGAATTACATAAAAAGGTGGCAAACGACACCGATCCGCCTTCTTCCTTTCCCCACGTCATGTGCCTGGGAGACGCGCCATGAGCCTCTCCCGGATGCGTGACGCCCACTCTGCACGTGCCCCTCTCTGCGTGGTTCAAGGCTATTAAATAAGTTGTTCTGAATCCATCAGTGAGGTGTGGAGCCATGACAGAGACCCAGGCCTGCCCGACTCCTAAACGGTCTGCTCAGCATTTCATCTGGGCAGTCTAGAGCAGCAGCCCCCAAACCTCCTCATCTTGGGACCCCCCCTTTATGCACTAGAAGTGACTGAGGACCTGGAAGAGATTTCGTTTATATAGGTAATGCATTTAAAATTAAAAGTGAGAAAAAAATTAAAGTATTTATTAATTCATTTAATAATAATAATAATGTACCCATTGCCTGTTAAATTATGAAAAATAATTTTTTTCCAAAACATATTACCTAATACAAAGAATGGCATTGTTTTACATTTTCGCAAATCTCTCCAACATCCTTAGCAGAAGACAGCTGGATTCTCATAGCTCCTTTTGCATTTACTCTGTCGACAAAATTCTGGCCTTACAGAGATTTGCAGTTGGAACAATAAGAAATATCTTACTATCCTTTTCAGATCATTATAGACATTCTTTTTTGAAGCTAGACTAAAACTCAACAAGTGGTAGTTTTGTAAAGATCGGTTGCCACGTAACGAACCTAAAAGTGGAGTTTTCTAACCGCTCCATTAAAATGTATTGGTCTGTCTGGAACTTCGATGGGTCTTTTGCCCTTGCAGGATTTCGTTTCACTGCCCACCCATCATTTGGAAAATCCCAGTGCAGTGAGACATGCAGTCCTCTGTGGTTTACGGCAGAAAACTGCATCGAACAGGCCTAGGAGGGTGATTGTGCAGAGGGCAGCTCATGTCATAATATTAAGGTTGGACCTCGCAAACTCCTAGGAGGGTCTCATGAGCTCCCGGGGTCCCCAGACCCACTTTGAGAAATACTCATCTGTAGTATAAATTGAATGGCCATCAAAAGTCCTTTGAGAAGATAGGAAAGAAAGAAAAAATTAAGTTTGACGATCTTAACATTTAAAAAGAAAACCAGCGTGTTCAAGTTGGTGTGTGAAACCGAGGAAAAGCGAGAGGGAAAAGACATGAGTGCACGTGAGCTACAAGACAGTAAAAGAATTGAGTCTCAGTGTGTGTGTGCATGTGTGTCTGCATGTGTCTGTGTGTGTGTGTGTGCGTGTGTCTGTGTGCGTGCGTGTGTGCGTGTGTCTGTGTGTGTGTCTGCGTGTGTCTGTGTGCGTGTGTGTGTCTGTGTGTGTAGTGTCTACAGCTGACTGAGCGAGCTACTCATGACCCGGAGGCACATCCCTGCTGTGCTCCGGAGAGCAGCCTCTCCTGAACTGACAGGTTGCTATGGAGTTTGGGATGTCAGAGGCCTTGGCGGGTACTGGGAGGGGGTTGTGGAGAGGGGGAGAGGCTTAAGAGGGGAGACCTTGAAGGAAAGGTATGATAGCGTATGGAGGAGAAGTTCTTCCAGGGTGAGGTGGGACCGCAGATTGTTCCCTCGACCCTGCTGAAGAATGGCAGAGACGGCTGGTAGGAGTGCAGCCAATCAGGGCGACGCTAAGAGCGGGCTGCAGTGGCGCCCGACCGGGGCGGTTTGCGAACGCTGGGTCCACTGGGCGGAGCCGTCGATGTGCTTCCAGGGCCCAGTGACCCGTGAAGGTTCACACACGTGTTCGGCTCTATCATTTCTTTTGTTTTCTTTTGTTTGATAACATACTTTATTGAAGTATAATTTACATACAGTAAAAAACACAAATCCTAAGTATATGTAGATCTATAACATTTTACATAGGATTCATGTGTACTCGGCAACCAGGTTGAAATAAAGAACTTGTTTATCACACCAGTAAATTGTCCCATGTTCCCCGCCCCCATTGAACACGTTTCTGCCCCTATGCTCAGGAAACCACTATTCCATCTTTTGTCACTCTAAATTAGTTTATTAGTTTCGTCAGCTCTCAAACTTCATCCGCTGGGGGTAAAACACAAATACATGGAGACTGCCAATATGCTACTAAACGATCAAGCTAAAAATCAAACGAGAAATCAAAACTACTTCGAGACAGATGAAAATGAAAAAACAACTGTCCAAATTTATGGTATATGACGAAAGCAGTTGTAAGAGGAAAGTTCATAGCAATACCTCAAGCCTACCTCAAGAAGTAAGAAAAATCCCAAATAAACCATCCAACAAAACCCAAAATAAGTAGAAGGAAAGAAATAATAAAGATCAGAGCAGACATAAAAGAAATAGAGACTGAAAAAATGAGAAAAGACTAATGAAAGTAAGAGCTATTTCTTTGAAAGGGTAAATAAAAGGATAAAAATCTATGATCATATATTCATCTCAATAGATGCAGAAAAAGCATTTGGCAAAATTCAACATTCATTTATGACAAAAACTCTCAAGAAAGTGGGTATAGAAGGAACTTACCTCAAAATGATAAAGGCAAGATATGATAAGCCTACAGCTAACATCATGCTCAGTGGTAAAAAGCTGAGAGCTTTGTCCCTAGGATCAAGAATAGAAGAAGAATGTCCGCTCTCACCACTATTATTCAACATAGTATTGAAAATCCTAGCCACAGCAATTAGGCAAGAAAAAGAAAACAAAGTCATCTAGATTGGAATGGAAGAAGTAACAGTATTTGCAGATGACATATTATACATAGAAAACCCTTAAAAATCTACCAAAAATTAATAGAATTAATAAATGAATTCAGTAAAATAGCAAGATATAAAAATAATATACAGAAATCCATTGTGTTTCTATGCACTAATAATGAACAATCAGAAGGAGAACTTAAGAAAACAATCCTCTTTACAATTGCATCGGAAAGAATAAATACCTAGGAATAAATTTAACCAAAGAGGTGAAAGACCTTTGCTCTGAAAACTATAAAACCTTGAAGAAATTGAAGCAGACACAAATAAATGGAAGGATATACTGTGTAGATGGATTAGAGAAATTAATATCGTTAAAATGTGCATACTACTCAAAGCAATCTACAGATTCAATGCAATCCATATCAATATACCAATGACATTCTTTTCAGAACTAGAACAGTAATCCTAAAATATATATGGAATCACAAAAGACCACAAATAACTAAAGCATCTTGAGAAAGAAGAATAAAATTGGAGTTATCATGCTACTTAGTTTCAAACTATACTACGAAGCTATAACAATCAAAGCGGTATCAATGGAACAGACTAAAGAGCCCAGAATTAAATCTTCGCTTGTGAAGTCAATTAATCTTCAACAAAGGAGGCAAGAATATACAACGGAGAAATGACAATCTTCAACAACTCATGTTGGAAAACTGGACAGATCCATGCAGAAAAAAATAAATAAAACATGAAACTGGGCCACTCTCTTATACCATATACAAAAAAAAAATCCCTCAAAATAGATTAAAGACTTAAATATAAGACTGGAAACTATAAAACTCCTAGAAGAAAACATAAGTCACAAACTATTCGACATCAATTTTAATGTCTTTTTAGATATGCCCCTTTTGAGCAAGGGAAACAAAAACCAAAATAAATGAGACTTTATCAGACTAAAAAGTTTCTGAACAGCAAAGAAAACCATCAACAAAATGAAAAGAATCTACCGAATGAGAGAAGATATTTCCAAATGATTTATCTCATAAGGGATTGATATTCAAAATACAAAAGGACCTCATACAATTCAATAACAAAAGAAAATAATCTAATCAAAAAATGGGCAGAGGACATTAAGAGACAGTTCTCCAAAGAAAGCATATGGATGGCCAACAGACATGCAAAGAAGCTCGACATCGCTAGTCATCAGGGAAATGTAAATCAAAACCACGGTGAGATCTCACATCACACCAGTCAGAACGGCTATCCCGAAAAACTCAACAAATAGCAAGCGCTGGCGAGGATGTAGAGAAAAGGGAACCCTCGGGCGCTGAGGGTGGGACCGCGAATTGGTGCATCCGCCATGGAAAACAGTATGGAGATTCCTCAAAAAAATCAAAATAGAACTACTATACAACCCAGCAATTCGACTTCTGGATATTTATCCAAAGGAAACAAAAACACAAATTTGAAAAGATACATCACCCTTATGTTCATTGCAGCATTATTTACAATAGCCAAAATATGGAAGCAACCCAGGTGTCCATCAATAGAGGAATAAAGAAGGTATAATACACACGATGGAATATTACACAGCAATACAAAAGGATGAAATCTTGCCGTTTGTGACAACGTGGGTGGACCTAGAAGGTATAATGCTAAGTGAAATAAGTCAAAGGCAAATACCCCGTAATTTCACTAATATGTAGAAGTTTTTTTAAAAAATCGAAACAAATGAACAAACAAAATAAAACAAAAACTGACATAGAAACAAAGAACAAACGGATGGTTGCCAGAGCGGAGGGGAAGGGGAAGTTGGAAAAGACAAAAGGGAATACAGTCGACATCATGATAAGTTTGCTCAGTGACAGACGGTTGCTAGACAGCGTGGCGATCAGACCTAAGTTATCTGAATGCTGAATCGCTATGCTGTTTACCTGCAACTAACATAATACTGTCTGCCAACTGTGCAAAAAATGCTCAGCCTGTGAAATCAGGTGAGCTACAGCCAAGGGCGAGGTTCTTGGTAGGAGAAACTGAGGCTCACTCTCGTGAGCTGATGCATTAGGCTGATGTCACCATCAGAAGAGCTGGCGAATGGCTTCTCAGTGTCGCTGCAGAGCAGCTCAGAAGGGGCACCCCAACCGAAGGGTACCATGCTCGGGCCGTGTCACAGTGCTCAGTGCAGCGAAGGGCTCCTCACTGTCGAGACCCCTGAATTCTGGTCCTTCTGATTTGGGGACAGCAGGTGGAAATGACATGGAGGAATAAAGCCACACTCTCCTTAGGACGCATGTCCACAGGCCCCTCGGATACGGCCACCTAGGAGCTTCTTCAGAGGCAAAGAAGGTGGTGGAGGGGGAGAGGGGGGTCACAGCCCGCTGTGACAGCCCCCGGGTGACAGATGTCCCTGTGTCCTTGAGGCCTCCGAGCTCCTAGGGAGAGGAGAAACCAAGCGGCAGAGCTGCGTGGGGTCAGCCACACTGTGGGGCGGGGATGCGTCTAGCAGACTCTGTGTCCTTGGAAATCTCTTCCCCACCAAAGTGACCGGCTGCCCTTGAAGCCTGCTCTTGCCATTGGCAGGCCAAGGCCACGGGGACGACAGGGATTCCCAAAGTGCTATAACCCTGAAGCGTGTCAGGAATGTCCCTCTCGATGCAGTGGGGGGACTGCTGGTCCCGTGAGGAGCTGGGACATCTGGGAAGCTTGCTCCAGACAGCAGCCTGACCCCGGCTGGCACCACTGGCCTTTGTGCAAGAGGACCTGCAGTTCTGTGACGCCGACCATGAGGCCCGGCCACTATCTGGGCCACGTTGTCCCTAATCAGCCCCCGGCAGTACAGGAGGATGCAAGTGTTCCTGGCAGTGGGCCCACCTGGAGGGAGCAGAGAGCCTCAGGGGGGTGACCCTGCCCCCGGGACCTTGTCCCCTGCTGAGACACAGCTTTGATATCAGGCTTATCTTGGGAAATGGCTTTGATATCAGCCATTTCCCCTTGGGACACATTAAATTGGGGGCTGAAGCTTCCAACCGTTAAGGGACTCCGTGTCCTCCCTGCAGACCAACCCTGCTCATTCTCTCTGTTCCCTGTCGCTGGGCAGGGAGAGCGGCCCAGTGGGGCGCTCGTGAGCCCAACGCCGGGCACCACCTGGGCCCCAAACCCACCCGTCTGCACCTGCTGGGCTGCTGGCACCCCCTTCCCCATTCCGCCCGCCCCCACCCAGCTGGCACCCCTTTCCCCCTCCTTCCCTTACCCCCAGCCCAGCCTGCCTGGTCGGTCTCCGCCCTCGGCCCGCCAGGTGCCCCGGGCTGCCCCAGGGCGTGACGCCCAGCCCTGCGCCCAGTACCAAGATTGCCCCAGAGCTGCCGGAGCTGCTGCCGATGGGCGGGAGGGCAGGGAGCAGCGCCTGCAAGATGCACCCCTGGGCTGCCCGTGAGTGCAACCCCCTCCACGGGAGCAGGGTTGGGGACCGGGCAGGGGGAGAGTCGCTCATCAGGGTTCGGGGAGCGCCCCACTGGGCCAGGAGGCGGGGCTGGCGCTGGGGGGCTGGTCTTCTCTGCGACCTGGATCAGGAATTCGGGGAGTGAGTCTAGCTGGGTGACCCGGCTGGGGTTGCCTCGGGTTCCCTCTGCCTGTCCCATCCGGCCAGCTGGGGTGCATGGCAGAGGGGAGCAACAAGCGTGACATTAGGCTGGAAAGTAGTTACTGGGAGGGCACAGGCAGCTCCGGGACCCAAGGAGAGCCAAGAGGGGGCGGGGCGCCTTTCAGTCGCTTGCCTGCCTGTCTTCACAGGGTGCTCCGGGGTTCCGGGGTGAGCCACCCCGCCTGGGTCGCACACGCCCTTCCTGGCTTTGCTGTTTTCTTTCTGTCATCTGAGGGGCTGGATTCCTCTGGAAGCAAGGCAACGTATCTTGTAGAAAATCAGAAAGTTCTCTTTGCCTCATTTCCCCGTGTCTGGGTGGCAGGTCATCCTGAGGTGTTTCTTAGACCAACATTTCCAAGAGCTAGCACCTGGTCTTGTGGTCACGCTCTAGAGAGTTCTAAACACCACCTTTCCTGTTCCATTCCCAGACATGTTTTATTGTGTAAAATAGTCGTGCTTTCTATAAAGCCATTATTTATGAACGGTTTTTGGTGCCTCGCGTGGATTGTAGGATAGATGAATGGACTTCTACTTCAGCGATCATGGAAGAATTTTTCAGGATTTCTCTGCCGCACACCTATCACGTCACGTTGCAGGTTACTTAGTGGAAAGGCCACATGTTGTCAGCCCGCCTGCCCCCGCCTGCAACTCTTTCCCGCCCAGCCCCGTGATTCCCTCACGAGCTGTGAAGCCCTTTCCTGAAGCTTTGCTGTCACACCAGGGCGTATCTATCTGTCTGTGTGGTTGTGAGAAAAATCGCCACAGAAACTCAGAGCCACGTCACCTTCGATCTGAGGAGCTAAAGGTTCGGCACAGTTCCTGGAAGCAACATTTCCGTGGGTGCTTCGGTCACACACGAGGTCTGTCCCAGGCAGATAGCGCACGGGGGGACATTCGGACAGAACAGATGCCATGTCGAGCGACCGCCACCCTGTGCCCATGGCACAGTCCTCCTGGGTCCTCAGAATCAGGGTGTCGCTGCGTCAGCCTTGGAATGTGGGCCGCCTGGCCGACCCGTTCTGGTATTCGGCTGTGGCACTTTCTAGCCTTTCTGCCATGAAGCCTCAGTCGACAGGGCAGTGAGGACTGTGGACGCCAGGGCCCGCTGAGCCTGGAGCCACAGGCAGCTGAGTCCCCAGTGTGGCCTCTCAAGGGGGCGGCGGCGGGAGGGTGGGGTGTCTGGGGTGCAAGCTCAGCCACCTCCTGAGCGTGTTTGGCTTGTGTTGGCCAAGCTGCCAGTGACAAACAGCTTCCCCGTTCCACCTGGTCCTTGTCCCTACAGGTAGAAAGAAGTCCCACCAGTGGAAGTATATTCCTCTGGGTTCAGAAGTGCCCTGGTCAGGCCCCTGGGCTGGAGGGGTGTGGCGTCCCGAGCTGCCCCCACCTGTAGCCTGGCTCCCTGTAAGTGGGCTGGAGGATCACCTTCTTCTCCGGCGTCAGCCTCCAGGACCAGCCCGAGCCCCTGAGAATCTGCAGGTGGGAGAGGGCGGGACACACGCACGCAGGCACACGCACGCGTATGCACACGCAGGCACACACACACAAACACACACGCGCACTGATTGAGGGTCTCGGGGAGGAAGTCCACCGACTTCTGGCCCTTGCTCAGAACTGGCATTTGCTGCGTGGTGGGAGCTCTGGGAGGACATGTCTGTGAGCCGATGGTGACTTTATCGCCTTATGAGAGAAGGCCGGATCCTGGTTACAGAGTCACGAAGGTTCCTGGACTCCCTGGGCTTCCTCCCCTCCCCCCACTCCCAGGCTGCTGGACCCCGCCCACCAGGGCAGACCACCCAGGGTCCGACCAGCGGCCTGTGTCCCACCTGCTCTGCGGTCACCCCCAGGGACTGAGCTCCCGAAGCAGGTGTCCGGCCCACAAACGGGCTGGGCCACAGCTTACCAGGTTCTGCCTGCCTGCTCCTGTCCCTCGCCTCCTGTCCGCCAGGCCTGCCTCCCACTGGCATCTGAGATGCTTCCATGACCCGTGCACAGGCTGCAGGTGGCTCGCCACCAGCCCGTGCCCCCTCTGTGCTGCGGGACCCACCCTCCCACCCTGAGTGGCTCCGATTCTAGGTCTTGGCTTCTCCCAGCCACCACGGAAAACCAGGCCGTCCCCGGCCTGGAGGTGATCAGCTGCACCCCCTGCCCGACACAGGAACTTCACAGCCTTCTCAGGACCCCCTAAAATGTGCAGGGATGGGCGGTCACTGTCTTGCAGGCGGGCTGGCCCTGTCGCACGGGTCTACTCGGGAGGACCAGTGGGCTTTTTGTTCATTCGTTTTCTTCCCCGTGTCCTTGTTCATCTGGTGACAGAACCACGTCTCCCTTTGCGCCTGTCAGGCAGCTTCGCGTTCCCTCTCGGTCGCCTCCAGGCCGAGCAGCAGCTCTTTGCTCAGAGAGCTCGTGTGTGGCCAACAACTGGAAGGTCCTCTGAGAATTATTCTCTGTTGTGCCAACTTTTTTTTTTTCAGATGTGACATCTGGACGAAAGAGTCCGGCTGTCGTCTGACACACACAGGACAGAGCAGACTATGTTTCCCTTGAACCTGACGCGGTTCGTGCTGACCCTGGGTCTCCGGCAGTGAGGACACACTCTCACTGTGTGTACCCAGCAGCACTTTCGGAACAGCAAGCGGCCCAGACACTGTCCCAGGCGTGAGGGCACAGTCCTGGAGGGGGCGACCCTGGTGTGCCACACCAGCGAGGTGTGTGGAGGGCACAGGGGGCCTGTGCAGGCCACAGCCACATAACGTGCAGAGGGAGCCTTGAAAAAGAGGCGAGGGAGATGGCCGGCGAGTGCCCTGTGGCCCGGGGACACGGTGTGCAGCTGGGGAGGGCAGTGGCTACGGCAAGTCAGCGCGGCCACAGCACAGAGCACACGCAAGTTCCAGGAACGGGACCTGCCGCACCCGGGGTCTC
Source organism: Rousettus aegyptiacus (assembly GCF_014176215.1). Taxonomy (NCBI): domain Eukaryota; kingdom Metazoa; phylum Chordata; class Mammalia; order Chiroptera; family Pteropodidae; genus Rousettus; species Rousettus aegyptiacus. Next base: position 907,876 of record NW_023416307.1, on the reverse strand, counting down.
ACTCGTTTTCTGTGGGGGCTTCTCCCGCTTCCGGGTGTCCCTGCAGTCCTAGAAACTGCAGCGGCCGGACGGTCCAGGGAGTGGGAGTTGCGACAGGAAGCCACCTCTACATGACGTTCTAACGCTCTTAGGGACCCCGTGGCTTGGAAAATAGAAAAAAATTATCGACAGTTGAAATACGCACTTGAAAAAAGACGACATGGTCAAGGGGGCACGGAGGCGGCCAGGCCGCTCTGTGGCTGCCGGAGCTAACGGCGCTCGAGCACACGCGACGAGCACACGCGACGAGCACACGCGGACGAGCATGCACAAACGGGCACATGCGCACGGGCACATGCGCACGGGCGCACGCGACTAGCACCCGCGGACAGGCACACGCGACGGACTCGGGGCGCGGTCTGGGTGAACCTGGGCTCCTGAGGACAGGCCGGCTGCGCCCTGGAGGGGAACCCCGCAGACAAGCGGGAGCCCCTCGGGAGTGTGGGCGTCGCCGAGGGAGGACATGTGCAGGGTCCAGGACGGGCCGCTAGGAGGCGCTGGAGGCTCTGAGCAGCACCTCGGAGGCTGTGTCTCCAGAAACCAAAGGCTGCGCTGAGCCGCGGGCTGCACAGTGAGGCCTGCGGGCCGCTCGAGAGGACCGAGAGGACCGAGAGGACCGTGCTCTCCAGGCGTTTGGCCTGAGAGGGGCGAGAAGCGGGGCAGCCCCAGGAGGGCGTGGCGCCGGGCGGGGGTCCCTGCCCCTCCCCAACATTTTCCCTCCTCCTTTCCTTTCTCTTTCCTCCCTCCTTCCCTCCCCTGGAAGTCTCAGACACTTCCAGGAGCAGAGTCAGGGCTGATGGTCACTAAAGCCTGGGCTTTGGGGCCCAAAGCGGCTGTCGGGCGTGGGGACTCACGAGGTCACTGGATGGGTAGTTGACATCGGCCTCTGAGGAAACTCTAAGACCCAACCAACAGCACGCGTGAAAACATGTGTGGCCCGAACCCGGTCAGGTCGCTTTCCTGTAACCTGCTCCTGTCCACCTCCAACACCTGGTGTGGGTGGAGCCGGCCGAGCCGCTGAGGCTCCCCCAGCAGCCCTGGGCCCTCGCCGCCCTGCGCTCCCAACCCGGGAGCGTTTCCTCTTCCGAGCATCCTGCTTGCTGGCCCCATGCAGGAAGGCCGGTGGGGTGGGGGCGCCCGGCACCCAGCACCCAGCCTGGGCACCCACGCCGTCTTGTCTGCCGCCAGGCATCCAGAGGGCGGCGCTCTTCATGTTCGCCTCCGTGTGCACCTGGTACTCGGGGTACCTGCTGGTGGAGCTCATCCCCGACGCGCCCTTCTCCAGTGCCGTCCACAGCCTCCGGAGCTTCCGGGAGAGACCCGTCCTCCAAGGTCAGTGTCAGAGCATTGGCTCTGCCGCTCGGCTCCGGACTGGAAAGTGGGTTCCGGCCGCAGCTCCACCCCACTGGATGTTCGCCGTTGATGATGCTGAGGGGAGGAGGCAGGCGGAGGAACCATGACTCTTGTTTTAGTGCTCAGGTGGGCACGAGAGTGAAAAGGGGACTATATCACCGCGGCCACGCGGGCCTTGCGGCGAGGCCGACTTCATGCCGTTTTCAGCCGCGAGAGCAGGGGGCGCGCCAGGGGCTGCAGTTCTCAGCCACGGCAGCAGGGGGCGCTCCCGGGACTGTAGTTCTCAGCAGCGACAGCAGGGGGCGCTCCCGGGACTGCAGTTCTCAGCCGCGACAGCAGGGGGCGCGCCAGGGGCTGCAGTTCTCAGCCGTGGCAGCAGGGGGCGCTCCCGGGACTGCAGTTCTCAGCCGCGACAGCAGGGGGCGCTCCCGGGACTGCAGTTCTCAGCCGCGACAGCAGGGGGCGCGCCAGCGACTGCAGTTCTCAGCGGCGACAGCAGGGGGCGCGCCAGCGACTGCAGTTCTCAGCCGCGACAGCAGGGGGCGCGACAGCGACTGCAGTTCTCAGCCGCGACAGCAGGGGGCGCTCCCGGGACTGCAGTTCTCTGCCGCGACAGCAGGGGGCGCGCCAGCGACTGCAGTTCTCAGCCGCGACAGCAGGGGGCGCGCCAGGAGCTGCAGTTCTCAGCAGCGACAGCAGGGGGCGCGCCAGCGACTGCAGTTCTCAGCGGCGACAGCAGGGGGCGCTCCCGGGACTGCAGTTCTCAGCCGCGACAGCAGGGGGCGCGCCAGCGACTGCAGTTCTCAGCCGCGACAGCAGGGGGCGCGCCAGCGACTGCAGTTCTCAGCCGCGACAGCAGGGGGCGCGCCAGCGACTGCAGTACTCAGCCGCGACAGCAGGGGGCGCTCCCGGGACTGCAGTTCTCAGCTGCGACAGCAGGGGGCGCGCCAGTGACTGCAGTTCTCAGCCGCGACAGCAGGGGGCGCTCCTGGGACTGCAGTTCTCTGCCGCGACAGCAGGGGGCGCGCCAGCGACTGCAGTTCTCAGCCGCGACAGCAGGGGGCGCTCCTGGGACTGCAGTTCTCTGCCGCGACAGCAGGGGGCGCGCCAGCGACTGCAGTTCTCAGCCGCGACAGCAGGGGGCGCGCCAGGAGCTGCAGTTCTCAGCAGCGACAGCAGGGGGCGCTCCCGGGACTGCAGTTCTCAGCCGCGGCAGCAGGGGGCGCGCCAGGGACTGCTGTTCTCAGCAGCGACAGCAGGGGGCGCGCCAGCGACTGCAGTTCTCAGCGGCGACAGCAGGGGGCGCTCCCGGGACTGCAGTTCTCAGCCGCGACAGCAGGGGGCGCGCCAGCGACTGCAGTTCTCAGCGGCGACAGCAGGGGGCGCGCCAGCGACTGCAGTTCTCAGCCGCGACAGCAGGGGGCGCGCCAGCGACTGCAGTACTCAGCCGCGACAGCAGGGGGCGCTCCCGGGACTGCAGTTCTCAGCTGCGACAGCAGGGGGCGCGCCAGTGACTGCAGTTCTCAGCCGCGACAGCAGGGGGCGCTCCTGGGACTGCAGTTCTCTGCCGCGACAGCAGGGGGCGCGCCAGCGACTGCAGTTCTCAGCCGCGACAGCAGGGGGCGCTCCTGGGACTGCAGTTCTCTGCCGCGACAGCAGGGGGCGCGCCAGCGACTGCAGTTCTCAGCCGCGACAGCAGGGGGCGCGCCAGGAGCTGCAGTTCTCAGCAGCGACAGCAGGGGGCGCTCCCGGGACTGCAGTTCTCAGCCGCGGCAGCAGGGGGCGCTCCCGGGACTGCAGTTCTCAGCCGCGACAGCAGGGGGGACTGCAGTTCTCAGCCGCGGCAGCAGGGAGCGTGCCCAGGACGCCCTGACCGCCGGCACAGGTGCCCTCTGGCTGCACTCCAGCAGGGTGAAGTGTGATATGAGAACTGGGCACCGCGGGAAGCAAGCCAGGGTAACTGAGGCACAGAGCACTGAACCCTGAGGCCACCAGACAGGCCACCTGAGCTAGGGCCCTCTCCGCCTGCAGCCATGCTCATGGCCCCGGTTAGTACTCTTCATTTGCTCTGGCTCTGCTTAGTTAGTTATTCCTTTAAAACCTGCCGGCCTCCCAATGCCCTAGGCCATTGGCCCAGCTTTGCATTTCCTGAGTTCCCACCCCCAACGGAGCTCCCCTAGGGCTGGCCACCTCCTGACACTGCCTGTGGCCTCCCCACAGGTCCCTCTGTGCATTCAACCAGTGCTGGTGGGGCAGCTGTGTACCCTGACTTGGAGCTGGGGGTGCAGCGGAAAACAGACCACCTCCCTGCCCTCACGGAGAATTTTATCTAAAGGAAACTGTTGGATATTAGGGACCAATGAGTCCCAAGGGAAAGAAACCCAGGCAGGGCGGCTGGGCAGCGTGGTGGGCCGTGGTGGTGGGCGGCGGGGGTGAGTAGTGGGCGGTGGGTTAGCACTGGGGTGGGGCAGGTAGGGCGGAGGGAGGAGTGAAGGGGTGATGTTGGGGTACGCACCCCCCCAAGAACTGTGTTTCCTCCTGGGCCCGGAGGCGGGGGTCCACCCTCTTCCCTGGGGTCACCAAGAAGCTCAGCCCCGTCCGGCCCGTCCGGCGGCCCGCTCCGCCATTGCCCGGCGGTCGGCCCCCCCTCGGGCCTTCCCGGCCGGCCTCTCGCCTCGTCGGTGTCTGCTCCCGCGGGTGCGTGCTCACCACTCGGCTGGCTGTGCCTCGTGCCGTGGGCGCTCGACCTGCGGAGCACAGTCGTCCAGGAGACAGCCGCGTCCCCAGGCAAACCGCAGGTGTGACAGCCCTTTGTGACTTTTTTCCTGGGGACTCACAGCGGACAGTCCCCCCTGTGACGTGAGCGGGGAGAGCACTTGGTGGTGATGGAGACGTAGAGATGCACGGGGCGGGGTGCAGGGCAATGTCCCAGGCCAGCTGGGCTCACGGGCACGTCCCTAGTCCACCCCTGCCGCTGACCCCTCTGAAACAGGGGCGCTGGGCAGGACGGCTTCAGGGGCTGCAGCCTGGGGAAGAAGCTCGACGCCTCAGGCTTAAGGAAAATGAGAGGGGCCAGCCATGGCCAGAGAGGTCGGGGAGCGTGCACGCGCGCGTGTGCGTCCATGTGCATCCATGTGCGTGCATGTGTGTGCATGTGTGTGTGCGTGTGTGTCCACGTGCGTCCACGTGCGTGCATGTGCATGCATGTGTGCACGTGCATGTGCATGCGTGCACGCGCGTGTGTAAATGCAGAAGGTGGCCCAACACTCCACCGATGGCTGCACCGTTGGTCACCGGCACCCTTAGGCCCAAGCCAGCTTTCACTACAGTGACAAAACGCTGCTGCCGCCGAGGGTGTCGGCCCCGTGGCCGACCGTGAGCCGAGCCCGCGACGCCTCAACACTTGTCATGCCTAGCGAACGCCCTCTCCCATTTGCACATTCGTTATTTTAAGACAGAAGCAGATTAAATTAACGTTACGGGAGTCCCCAGCGTCCCTAACTGAAACCAGCAGCCCCGGCTCCACTCTCGTTTTGGCCCCAAGGCCATGGGACGTGCGGGTGCGTAGCAGAGCGGCCGTGCTCACAGTCACGCGGTGGGGGCGCCGACGGATCCTCGCACGAGGCTCACGGTCATGTCCTTGTTCCTGACAGCCCCAGCCCCCAAAAGGCAAAAATGTGACCACTGGACCCCGTGCCCCCCGAACAGCTACGCCTACCGGGCGCTCAGCGGCGGCGGCAGGAACAAGCCTGCCAAACTCTGCTTCGAAGACGAGCTGTGAGTACCGGCGTAGAGCGAAAGCGAAGCCGCCCCCCTCGCTCCCGTCCCTCTCTTCCGAGGCTGCAAGGGTGAGGCCCGGGCCTCAGGCAAAGGCTGGGGGCTTGGGGACGGGGCTGAGACTGCCACGCGCTGCTCCTCGAGAGGACGTGGATTGTCCCCTGTGTCCCCGGATCGAGCTGCCATTTCACAGCAGGTGGCACCAGCCTTAGTTTATAGCTTGTGCCCTTCTTTGAACAAGTGGCATAGCCCTTCGGAGTCGCGGGAACAGCAAGGTCCAGCTGACCCAGTTCCTTCGGTTCTGGGCTGCGGTCCTCACGGATTAAAGCAGGTGCCGTCTCCCTTTGGGGCCCATGCCTCCCAGATGTAGGTGTGCGTGGCTGCCTCACCTCGCTGCAGAGTTGATGGTGTGACGCCTAAACGCGTCCTGCACTTGGGACTGTGCTAGCCTAGCATGTTTCTCTGCCGGGGCTGCCGTGACGAAGCACACAGACCGAGTGGCTGAAACGCCAGGAATTCGTTCCCTCGATGTCTGGAGGCTGCAAGTCTGAGGTCCAGGCGTCGCCAGGGCTGGTTCCCTCTGAGGCTGCGAGCGAGAAACCGGCCCAGACCTCTGTCCTTGGCTCCCCTTCTCCCTGTGGCTTCGCATCGTCCATCACCCTCCGTGTGTGCGTCTGGGCCCGAATCTTTCCTTTTAAAAAGGACACCTGTCAGCTTGGAGCAGGACCCGCCCCACCCACAGGGCTCCTGTTACCCTCATCCTCTCTTTAAAGGCCCTGCCTCCAAATAAGTTCTCGTTCTGGGGTTCGGGGTGTTAGGACTTCAACTTTTGAATTTTGCCAGGACATAGTACAATCCACGACACCTATCTTAAGGATGCTCAGGTGACGTATGATTACCACAAGGAAGGGAGACAGGGCGTCCCTAACACTGGGGAAGAAGCCTCTTCTCGCCCTCGTCCAGAATGAGTTATTATCCTGTCTTTCGGTTTGGTCGAAATCCAGCATGTACACTACCGTGACTGTCAAAAGAAAATGCAGAGTTTTACTTGATATGGATATTTTATTGAGCGAGAAACAAACCGCTTGAGGACAGGTCGATTTCCAGACAGATTGAGAAGCTCAGCTCTGAATTCTCAGCTCAGTTGCCGGCACGGGACGCAGAGCGCCTGGTTTTCTGCCGTGATTTGTCACTGGAAGCGCACAGCCGCACGAGTTCACTTGCTGGCAACCCTAAGGGCCTGAGTTTCGAGTGAGGCCAGAGTCAGCATCTCAGAGAGCCCGGGACAGGCGTACCTTTTGGTTCTGTCACCGCGTCTGGTTTAGGGGTGTTGTCACGCCGTGGCCGGCAGTTTTGTTATTTCTTTTTAACGTGACTAAGGCCAAGGTTCTTCGTGACGGAAGCTGCCATGTAGGTGCTCACGCCCCTTGTCTTTTTGGCTTGTTGGTCATTGGCGTACTGGTTTCCGTGACATTTACCTTTGCCGCTGCAGTCGGAGGCCCCATTTCTAGGACGTGGTTCCTTCTACTTTCTCCGTGTCCTCCCCTGTTTTGCTGGAGCGCATCCCCCAGTCACATCCTGAGGAAGGAACAGAAGGAGAGGCAAATGTTTCAGCCTTCCTGTTTAAAATGTCTTCAGACCCCCTTTGCAATCCATCGATAGTCCGGCTGAGTATGATTTCCAAATTAGACATCGTTTCCACTTTGAATTTTGAGCTAACTGCCGAGAACTGAATCGCCCACCCCCAGCAGTGCCAGAGGGCGGTGGCCCCGACAAGCAAGCGTTCCTCCCGCCTCCATGCTCACGACGTGGTTGAGGATACGGTGAAAGATGGTGGTGAAGAGCTCATGCTAGACACATATTAGATGTCCCTCTCCCCGAGCATGTGTCCGAATTATAAGATTAAACGCAGTTTCCAGATGCCCCGGGGGACTGCGTCCATAGAAACTTGGGGGGCAGATGTGTGTGGAGCGAGTGTCGGGGTGACCTCTGAGGGAGCCGGGTCAAGCCGGTGCCTAGCTGCAAGGGGTCATTAAGCGACAATGAATGGGGCAGGGCTTCTGCCAGGAGAAGGTCTTACAGCCCAGCGAGGGCCGCTCGCCGCTCCTCAGAAGGGACGCCTTACACTGACGTTTATTTACATTTCAGGCTCATAGGAGAAAAGGCTGGAAATGTTGGGAGAGGAATAAACATTGCCATCGTCAATTGTAAGTTATCAAATATTTCCGCTCAAACTTCTCTAATAGCTCTGTGATGGGATTTTCAAAGGTACCTTAGGTTATCGATGATTTTTTTTGCACATAATTTAGTCTAGGTTTATGTTTTAATGCATTTTAAAAGTAAATATTTGTTCATTTTTACTATGCCTCACTTTACAAATTATTTATGGTTCCTACAAAAACAAACAAACAAACAAACAAACATAAGTAGACTCAATAAAAACGAAGGCGGGCCGGCGGAAAGCAAGGTTAAAACCACACACGCAGACCTGGGAGCACAGGCTGTCCTGGAGTTGAGTGTCACATCTGCTCTCAGATTCCTGACGGCCCAGCAGAGGTGACACCAGCAGCCAGTTCCTGCCGCTGTGTGACAGGAGACCTGTCGCAGTCTGGCCCCGCCTCTTAGGTCTGATAAAAGTATTCTGTTGCAGTTGCCACTAGGGGGCGTCCACAGTAAGAACTGCAGCAGGTCTGAGAAGGGGTTCCAGGCGGTGTCCCCATGAGCAAGCCGAATGCCCCATCCAGGGTCAGCGGGACTGTAGCCCCAGACAAAACGTGCCCGTATGATAATCCAGCAGGGAACCGAAAGTGCGAAGTAGAAAGGGCCGAGCTGGGGGCTCCGGTGTCTCTGTGGGAAGAGACAGGTGCCCCGGAGAAGTACAGAATCACATCTCACCAGAAGCATTCAGGAAGAAAGTTCTAGAGCAGCTAGGGAACCCTGTCTCTCTGACCAACACTGAAGACACCCTTTTGGGGAGGACGGCCCCTTAAATGGGCCAGGTCATCACGGCAGCCACGATTCCTAGAAGGAGAGAAGAAAGATGCCATCGTGAGACCCGCAGAGCCACAAACGCGCCCTGAGTCTGATGAACTTCCTCTTAAAAACTGTTCCTTCTATTTTCAGATATGACTGGGAAAGTGATAGCAACGCAGTATTTTGATATGTATGAAGGTGGTAAGAAAACTCTTTTCCTGTTAAAATTTTTATGAATTTTAAACAAAAATGTTGAACATTCTTATTTTGTCTACTCAGAAAATTGCCAGATGCTCATCTGAGTATTCTAGAATGGTCGTCCATAAGTCCTTAGTCTCTAATCTAGTTCATACGATAAAGTTTGAAGGCATCATCTAGAAAATTTCTTTTCTCTGATCACAGTTGTCCTGGATCTTCTCCTTGTGTGAAAATTAATGCAATCAGCAGCCAGCCAGAATGTCATCAGGATTATGCCGTGTGTCTGGATCCCGCTGGGTTGGGCACCCCGCTCCCGCGCCGTCCCCCCACGTCTGTGTGTCTGTGCGTCTGTGTGTCAGGCTATTCCAGCCCCTTGTGTTTAACACTGAGAGTCACTTAAAATGAGTCTCTGTGAAGATAATGGGGACGGGTAATAAGGAACGCCTGGGTGCAACTTTGTAGGAACGATGCATTTAACTTAAGTGTAACGATGCATTGAACTTAAGTGCAACTAACTTAAGTGTAACTATGAATAACAAACCCCAGTGGAGAATAGAGGGGGTCGAGATTAACCTTTCTCTCTCTTCCTGGAAGGCACTGGTAGGTCTTTCAGCGCAGACTTGCCTGGGCCAGGCCAGGTCTAGCCCTCTGTGGTCCCCACCTCTCTGTCTCGTACACCAGTGCCTGGGCTGTTCCCATCCAGCACGGCCAGCCACGCGGGGTCGGGCACCCTTCATGATTGCAGAGACCACCACGCACCAGCCACACCTCCGCCCGCCAGGCTGCCTAACTCGTTGCTGGTCTCAAGTTCAATCAAAGAACCTTTATGACCTGATCATGCCGCTCACCTCAGATGCTCCGGCCATGGAAGCCCAGTGGCCATTTACTAGTAAAGACCTAGAGAGCCATTCTCATGGCCGGGAGATGAGCTCTTGGCATCCGGGGACTCAGAGCGGACAAAGACGCCGGAGGCAGCACAGCACAGCATGTAGGGTGAGCGTCAGCTGGCAGCCACCCTAACTCTGGTTTGCATCGACCCGACAGATAACTCAGGATCGATGACGAAGTTCATTCAGGATGCTCCTGAGAAGTCCCTGCTCTTCATGGCGACCCATGATGATGGCGGCAGCAGGTGAGTGTGTGCAGCTTTGTCATGGCGATGGGGGGTGTGGGAAGAGCAGCCAGCTGGGTGGAGAGAGCCAGGCCTCCTGGGGTCCCTCTGTGCACCCTTGAGGGGAAAACAGGACCCCAAGGAGCGACACGCTTCTTGAAGAAAAAGGAAAGGAGATCACGACAAAGCAGACTACATTTCTACAAATGTGACCAGCTAGCAGGGCACATCGTACTGGAAGCCAAGGAAGATGTCCGGGTCGCAAATTGGAGCTACCACGGAGCATAGTTAGAATAGCACAGGCAGGAAGCCCCCCGTCCCCACACGGTGACACTTACAGAAACGCGAACTGAAACTGAGAAAATGTCTCTGAGGAGACACACACACACACACACACACACACACACACACACACACACACACGCAGTGCCTTGCCCAGGGAGAAGCTAAGCTGATCAAACTCAGGGCGTCTCCACCTGTGCCCTCCCAAGTAGGCCTGTGTCTTCGCCGCCAAACCACCAAGAACGTCTGAGCTCTTGTTTGCGTGACCTTGAATTTCCAGGATGAGGCTCCTGAACACAGCATTTTCCAAATTCATTTGACCTCAAATTTTATTTTTGTAATGGAGTTTCTTACTAGACTGAAGTTCTTTGACACATACTTAGAAAAACTCTGATGTAACTTGTTTTGAAAAGTCTGAACTCGTTTCTTTTCCTCTGGCCCCCTTCCTCGGCTTACGCTATGTGGCATCTCTGACCATGGTTGTAGTATTTTAGTTTTTTTAGGTTTCTTCTCCTTTTTTTGATAGACTTTTCTGAATATGAAAGGGATGGTTTTGATCTTCGATTTTATTTTCTTGTAACAACTTCGGCCGCCTTATTTTGTGGTCAGTAAACAACGAGTCATCAAGGACTGGAAATCGTGTTAGCTGAGTGTCAGGTGTGATTGAACCTGAGGACAGCAGGGCTTTTCAGAGCTCAGAGTTAAAGCTCTGTGCCCAAAATTGAGTCTTAACGAGCCCTGGACGGGGTCACACGTTTCGCTGGAAATCTGACATACTCAGCAGCGTGAGTGCTGTGTTCGTCCTGTGTATAGCCCAGGAGTGACCAGCACCGTGTGGCACACGGGAGTCCCCACTCGAGACGCTCTCCCCTTTGCTCCCCAGACTGAATCTGGAGGCCAGAGGGGCCGTAGAGGCGCTCGGCAGTAAGGAAATCAGGAACGTAAAATTCAGGTCCAGCTGGGTGTTCCTTGCAGCAAAAGGCTTTGAACTTCCCGCCGGAACCCAGAGGGAAAAGGTGAGTGGTAGCGGCCGTTCTTTTTAAGTAGAGTCAACATACGATGTTACATGAGTTTCAGGGGTACGATCCAGTCATTCGATGTTACATACCTTACAATGTGACCACCACATGGCTGTCTCCAATCACATTTCCGGGCAGGCATGTGCCACGCGGGGCCAGCTGCAGGTGGCCGTGGGGGACCACGCGCTTCTGCACTCAGGGTTCTGTGCCTGAGGGTCCTCATTCCAAAGGCTGGGAAGAGCCACAGCTTCCACCCCGCAGGGGCGCGATGGGCCCACATTCATCACGTGAGGGTTGGACACCTCCTCACTGGATCGGCAGCAGAAAGGCACTTGACCGGAGTTTCAAGTATCAAATTGCTTTAGAAGTGGAAGGGTCCGAGCGAGCTATTGGTGTTGATTTTCTGTCACACTGCAGCCGTAGCTGACACCGTCTGTCCCAAGCATCTTCCCTCTGCTCTGTCTGGGGACAGTCACAGTATTTCCCGTAAAGGCGATTCCGATTGACCGAGCCTGCCCACGTGAAGCGCTTCAAACAGGGCGGGCACCGAACGAACCCTGGACAAACGCAGCTTTCGCCGTAGGTGTTGCCGTGACCTGTCGCACGATCCATTTGAAGTCCCTTCTGTCCTTTCTTTATCGATGAAAAGTAAACCACAAAAGGATGAAGTTCTGACGCATTTACGTAGCCCTCTGTGACGGTTCCAACTCAGAGCTGGCACGATGTGGCAGGACCCATAATCTGATGCTTCTGGGGACGATGGCACAGCCTCTCTGAGAGAGTGCTGTTCTCCTGGAGCCGGTGCTGAAACGCGGGGCTCAGGAGAGGAGGGAGGGCGGGCCAAGGCCCAGGGGCGAGGGCACCGCCTGTCAGTCCTGTGGGGAGAAGGGCCTGCCTTCCACAAGCCGGAGGTTCCCTGGGGGCAGAGAGCCAAATGTCTGCCGCAAGCGGCGTATGACCTCGGGCTGAGACGTTTGCCCCGGTCCCCTCCTGGCTCCGTCTGGCACAGTGGGAAGGACGACCGACAGAAGTGGGTGGGCGGCCGGGCCTCTCCCTGTTGGCAGGATCTCACCAGGTGAAGGAAACGCATGACCCACACCCGCGGGAAGCCCTAGAGCCACCCCGATGCCCTCTGTCAAAGCCCTTTGAGGCTGGGAATTCATAGTTATTTTAGCATGCGTCTAAAAAGCCTGTTTTCTCCTTGTAACTCCCACATTCTCCCATAGCCAGGAAGCCAGTCCCACAGAGTTTGTCAGGAGCGTTTACCCAGGGCTCTCACCCAGACCACTGATTTCTGATGATCGGGTCTGGACGCCCCATGTCCAGCTGAGATCCGGCCCTGTGGGCTTGTCCTAATGAGTGAGGCATTCCCTGGGCTCTGGGTCGTGGTGCTCCCTGGGCCACCACTGCCTGGCCCTGCAGGGGGTGAGATGGAGCTTGATGTCTAGCATTGGGTCAGCAGGAACCACGTGTGATCCCACACATAGCACATCGCCTCTCTGGGCTTCAGTTTCCTGATCTGGGCAATGACGCAGAAGGTAGGTAATTCTTCAGGGCCCCGTAGCTGTGGCTGGGCGTGCACTCCAGGTGCCCTTGAGTTTCCTAGGCCGACTCCATGTGGCAACACAGGTCACCTTCTCCACCTCTTGTACACCACTCTGCCTGGCCACGTGGTCTTGGGCAAGTTACTGAACCTCTCTGTGCCCCAGAGGCTTCCCCCGTGAGAAGAGGATGAGACGGTACCTGTCCAATCGGAGCCAGCAAGGACTAAGCGAGAGCAACAGGAACTCGGGGGGTCGGCGAGGACCTCGGCGGGGAGCCCTGTGATCGGAACGGCCGGGCCTTTCCAGCACGTGCTCTGCTCTTCCCCACAGGGCCACCCAGCTGTCCTCCCACCCCGCACCTCCGAGGTTCACAGAGGGTGGACCCATGGCTTCGATTTTCATGAGAAGGTGGCAGCCCGCCCCATGCGCACGTCCAAACACCCACTGGCTTTTCGATAGAGACTGACCAGCTCGTCCCAAAATTCACATGGAAATTCAAGGGACCCGCATAATGAAAACAATCTTGAGAAAGAACAAAGCCGGAGGACTCACACTTCCCAATGTCAAAACTCACTGCACAGCTACAGTGATCGTGACGGTGTGGCACCGGCCTAAGGCAGATGTGTCGACCGGTGGAACAGAATCAAGTCCAGAAATAAAACCACACTTTTCTAGTCAAGTGGTTTCAACAACCACTTAACGGGAAATGAGAAGTCTTTTGACCCCGTGGTGCTGAGACAACTGGCCGCCCACATGCAAGAGAATGAATTCAGACCCCCACTTCATGCCGTGTATGGAAATGAAGTAAAAACGAGTCAAACAGCTGTCCGCGGGAGCTAGAACCGTTAAACCCTTAGAAGAAAACGTAGCCACAGAAGTGACCTTGAAATAGGCAATGGTTGCTCAGATATAATGCCAAAAGCACAGGCAACAACAAAAAAAGATAAATTACATTTTATGGTAATTTAAAGCTTATGTGCATCAAAGGACACGATAAAAAAAATGAAAAAATAACCCACAGAATGGGAAAAACTCTTTGCAAATAAAGAACTTATACCCAGAATATGTAAAGAATAATAAACAACAAATGACCCGATTGAAAGTGGACAGAGGATCTGAATAAACATTTCTTCGAGGAAGAGATACGGATGGCCAATAAGCACATGAAAAGATGCTGATCGTTAGCCATCAGGAACACGCGAACACAAGCCACAGTGAGATGCCAGCTTGCTGTCGCCAGGGTGGCTATGACGAAAAAGACGTCACGAGAAGTATTGACGAGGAGGCAGAGAATCTAGAGCCTTCCCACCCCGCCGCAGGAGATGGCATCATTCAGCTGCTCTGGGAAACAAATCCAGCACTTTCTCAAAAAGGCATGCGGCTATCACATGACCTCGCGGTCTCACTCGTAGACGTCCACCCAGGAGACTCAGAACACGTGCCCACACAAAAACGTGTGCGTGAACCCACCTAGCAGCACCAGGCGTAATAGCCAGAAAAGTGGCTACTCGTGGATAAATTAATGGATAAAAATATATATATATAAAAATAAAATGTGGTACAGCCACACACGGGAATGTCATTCAACAACATAAATAAATGAAGCGTGGATACTTGCCACAAGGGGCAAGTAACATGCTAAGTGGAGAAAACACAAAAGGCCACATGCTATTCACGTCGCTCATGTGAAATTTTCAGAGTAGACCAGAGCCGCAGAGACGGACGGCAGACGAGGGGCGCCTGGGGCTGCGGGGCAGGGGCCGCGAGATGAAAATGTCCTAAGATCGATTGCGACGGTTGCATGTCTCTGTGAATACACTAAAAACCACTAAATCACACACTCCGGGCGAAGTGTACTGTATACAAATTACGTCTCAGAGCTATTATATAAAAAAGGATATAGAACGAGAATTCCAAAGTGAAGAATGCGTATTATCCTTTTTTGGCATTGAGTTAAAGTGCTCCGTTACTTGTGAAAGGTTGAGCGCATAAAGGACTGAACACACCTGTGCTGAGCTAGGAATTCTGCAGTTACCCTCAAAAAAAAAAAAAAAAATAGCCCTACTGCCAAGAATTGAAAACCAAACATTGGAGCTCTGCTGGCCAGTACAGCAGCCGCTGGCCAAATTCACATTTACATTTGACTTTATTAAAATTGAATGGAATTTAAAATTCAGTTCATCCGTCACCCTAGGTACATTTCAAGTATCGATAGACTAACATGGCTTGTGGCTACCCTATGGGACAGTGTCGACCACAGAATCCTTACAGCATCACAGAAAGTTCTGGAATTGCATCAACAGCTGGTTCAAATAGCATTAAGAAGCCCACTGAGAGGAAATTGTGGCCCCAGTGTGGGCTGGAGCAAACTCCGTTCTAGGGCATGATTCTCATTACAGGACTTTGGTCGTAGCTGACACGTTAAATATTTGTTGGTTAACGAATAATCATCTCTTCTTTCCTTTACACAGATCAACCACTCTAATAAAGCAAAGAACAGGTATTCGGGCTGGCCTGCAGAGGTACAGATAGAGGGCTGCATACCGAAAGAGCCACACTGATGTTGAGCAGCCTTAATAAATGTGTTTTAAAAAACAAAACAAAACAAAACAAAAAACAAACAAACAAAAAAACAATAGGCAAATGCGTCATGGAATGGCCCGCGAATCTTACGCAGCCGTCACTGCCGACATGGGGGGTTTGTGTCAACCCGCCAGTGTTTGCTAGTTGTGCAGAATCTTGGGCACATGGTGCTTTTATTCCAACATTTACATGGCGGCAATATTAACCGGCAGGAAGGCTGAGATGAGCGGAATTGGAAATCGGTAAAGAGAACGGGGGCGGTGCAGGGGCGGGAGCGGTGGGGGGGGGGGGGTCATCCCGGAAGGGAGGGTCGGGGGAGGAGCCGCTGATGCCCCGGGTGGAGTTGTTCTGGAATCAGGTCTGAGTTTGACCCGCGGTCCAGACAGGTCTGCATAGAGAAAGCTTTACCCCATTCTCGCCAAGCCGCCCTCCTCTCCCGTCTCCTGGGAGGGTGAGGGGCGGTCAAAGCGTGTGGCCAGCCTTGTGAACGTGCCCTTTCGTCACCCAGATTTAGGCGCCTTCCGCCTTCTGCCGCCAGGCGCCAGGGCCAGGCGAGCGGGGAGTGCACGCAGCCCGCCTCGCCACCCGGGCGGGCGCCGCTCCAGCGGCCGGCCCCGGTTTCATAGGGTGGGGAGGGGCTGGCCTCTGGAGGACAGCTGTGCAGCCTTGCCAGGAGACCCGTCATCGGGGACACGCAGCCCAGAAGCCCACGTGCGGAGCGGCGCGCCCTGAGATGCCTCTGATCCCAGGTTAAGGTAATCGAGTCACTGCCAAGTGCCCAGGCTCCCCGTCTTGTGAAGCCCGGCCCGACGCGGAGCGAGGGGGCTTCGATGGCAGGTTCGTGTTGCTTCCCTGAGCCTCCGGTTCCGCATGTGTAGGACGGAGGAATCGGGACAGATGGACGAGCTCGAGCCTTTACCAGCAGCGCGCATCAGAAACGCGGGGGCAGGGCGTCCCGAATCTCAGCGTCCTCGCCCCCCAGACCTCGGGGGCCACCGCAGGGTTGGGCTCTCCTTCGGCTCACCCGTGGGCACCCGGTCCGCTGTGGCTGGGCCCTGGGACTGGGAACCGGGCCAGAGGAGGGTTCCCCACAGGCAGGGAAGCCGGAGATGGCGGAAACCCTCGCCTTCCCCCAACAACGCAGAGCCCCTGCCAGCACGTGATGCGAGACCCGCTCCTCGGAGGCGGCTGCCAGGCCCGGCCGGGGGCACGTGCTCTCACGAGATGGGAAAGCACGTGGGAGCCACACACGCGGTGACCGTGCGTGAGCAGCCGATCCACGCTCAGCGCCACGGAGGAGGGGCCTGTGGCCTCCTGCCCCAGACCGCGGTCCCTCGGGGATCCGGGTCCCCTCCCTGCAGATGTCCCCCTCCCCAATGCATGGCATCTTGGCTCAGGCGCCAGTGTGAGCTACATTCTGTGCCCCCGCAATTCGCAATTCGACAGTTGAGTCCTAACCCCAGCACCTCAAAGTGTGGCCTCATTTGGAGAGAGGGTCTTGGCAGGCTGAGTAAGTTAGAACGAGGTGGCCCCCGGCTGGCCTGGCCTGCCTTCGTGCAAAGGGGAACTTGGGACATGACGCGGAGAGGCCATGTGCAGACGAAGGCAGCACGAGGGGACAGGCCGCGAGGAGTCCAGCTGGGCGCACCCGCCCCGCCGCTGAAAAGCAGCAGGATGTGGCGTAGGCAGCGCCCCAGCTGCCAGGGCCGGGGGGACGCGGGGCTGAATGGGGAGCACAGAATGTTTAGGGCAGGGTGGCTGTGACGCTACGCCGTGGACACGTCGTCACACATGTGCCCAAACCCGCAGAACGCACGACGCAGAGAGTGAGCCCCCCTGTACGCTGTGGGCTCCGGGACGCGGCACCTGCCGCTGCAGGCTCATCAACGGTGGCATGCGCACCCTCTGTCACAGATGTCGACAGCAGGGCGGGTCGTGTGTCTGCGGGGTCGGGGCGGGCGCGGGGGCTCAGTGCCTTCAGCTCGGTAGTGCTGTGAACCTGACCTAAAAGAGTAAAGACCGTTGAAAGAGAGAGAGAGAGAAGAGAGAAGAGAGAAAAGAGAAGAGAGAGAGAATGAGAATGAGAATGAGAGAGAGAAAGAAAAGAAAGAAAGGAAGAAAGGCGAGCCACCAGGAAGAACAGACCTGCGATGGGCAACGAGCCCGCTCCAGCCCCAGCGTCTGTGGGGCGGGGCCGGCAGGACCGTCCCCACAGCCCTCCCCACCCCCACGGAAGCAGCTGCGCCCCGCAGACAGGGGCCTCTAGCTTCCTGCCCTGGGGGGAGGCGAGACCCGTGGGACCTTTCCTGATCGCTATCAACAACCCTCTTATCGTCTTATCGCCAAGATCCCTGGACTTTTCACACCACTAAACGAATAATAGCCTTGTTCCTGAGTGTGGAGCCGGTGTCCAGCTGAGACACTCCCACCCCTGCGTGGCCTTTGTCTCCTGCCGGCCCCCAGCCCAGTCCCCAGCAGGCACCATGCAGGACGCCTGCCACGGCGTGCCTGTGCCCAGCCAGCAGGGGCTGGACCCCCCATTCGTCACTCTTGGCACCTACTGTGCTTCGAGGGTCACCAGCATCACCCCCATTGGAGCAGGTGGGGCCCAGAGAGTGAGGAGTCAGTGGGCTTGCGCCCCGACGTGCACACGCTGTCGGAACATCGGAACGAGCACGCAGAGAAGACCCATGGCCCGTCCCCCATCCACGGGACGCCACGGTGCCCTCCGCTTCACTGAGGACACGGACCGGAAGGAGAGGCCCCCGAGGGCGGCGCGCTCCGGCGCCGATGGCCGGGGCTGCGTGGCCGCACAGCGCCGAGTGCTGGCCTTGCGCTTCCGTGCAGCTGACCCTGCTCCTTCCCAGGGCTGGTCCCCATCTGCCAGCGGCAGGGACCCCAGGGTGGAACTCTGAGTCTGCGGGTGACGCCGGCGCCTCCTGGAGAGGCCGCTGAGCTGAGCCTCCTGGGAAGGAATGGAGGGTCCCCCAGCCGTGGCCGCTGCCTCCGCATGAGCAGGCATCGCCCCCCGTCCAGCTTCGAAGAGGCCTCTGTTAAAAAACAAAAAAGAAACAACGGGCCCCAAATGGAGTCACTTGTACTAAACCCACGTCACCAAGCCGAGGCTCGGTCCCTACCCTAACTTCAGTCCCTCTCACGAAGGCAACCTCAGCGGGTCATGGGGGGTTCCCCGTTAGCACAGCGAGGTAAGCCACCCCACGGACCCCTCCCGTCGGCCCCCCATTCGGCCCCCAGCGCGGGGCTCCTTTCTATTTGCTAGCCGGGGTGCTGCCCTGTCCATAGAGTTTTAGATAAAGCCGGTTTGACCTTTAAATTTACTCCGTTGAATGTGGTGGTTTTCTTTTAACCCTTCACTTGTGCCTTTCCTGGAGTAGCAGATGTGTCCCCTGCCGGTGACATAAGACATCGGTGGACAAAGAAGCACCATCACACTACGGAGTGGCGGCCAGCCCCTCTCTCCGTCCCCAGCACTGCCCATTCCCACTCAGGAGTCATGTGGTCAGTGTTGGATCCTGTCCACAGAGACCCCGAAGACTCATCCCATGACCCCCTAATCCCAGGGTTTTAAAAATATCTTTAAGCCTCTAAATTCCTCCTTTAAGGGCAGGAAGTAAAATGAATGAGCGGAGAGGAGCTCGGGATTACTTTCCCTTGATTTATAATGTTTTAAAGGGGATCGTGGGGGTGGACGTGAGACGGACGCCGGCTTCTCTATCCCGCACAGGCCTGGGGTCCTGGGGCTCTCTGCTCCGCGGGGGGCGGGGGGGGGACGCCTAGATCACCCGCACCCAGGCGTGGAGCCGGAAGTGGTATGGGGAGCTTTGAGACACCTTGGGGGCTTCCTGCATGTTCCTGGGCTGGCTCAGTTCCGAATTCTTAGACTGGCACTGGGCGTCCGCCTGGGCCCCGCCCTCTTCCTGTCACAGCCATGGGGCACAGCGAGAACTCTCCAGGCCTGGGGAACCATCCCGAGTGTGACAGGAGAGATGCACGAAAGAGTTATTGTGGGGCGCTGTGGATTCCTTTCTCTGGGTATTCAGCACTTAACATGGGGAGAAAGTGACAGAGGGTGACGTGTCTGGTGTGGCTCAGGGGTGCAGCCAGCAGGACATGGAGGAACTTTCAGTTCCCACCCTTCAGTAACCCTCCCGTGCCCTGCCGAGGTCTGGAATGGGGCCGGGACGTCCAGTGGCTCTTTAAGTTAATTCGAATGAAACAGAGTAAGGCATGCAGGTCCTCGGTTGCACCAGCCACATGTCAAAAGCTCGGTGGCCTCTGCGGCCCACATCGGACAGCACAGGATGGAACTTTCCATCACTGCGGAAGTTCCCACGAGATGGAAGGTCCCACGGGATGGCGCTGCTCTAAGTCGCTGGGTCTCCAAGGGTGGCCGCACACCAGCCTCCATTGAGAACTTGTTAGCAGTGCATTTTAGGAACCCACCTTGGAGTCCTGGCTACCGGTCTCAGTCCGGGGTGGCACAGCCCCTTCCCTGTTCACGAGCCCCGCCCCAGGGACCACTGTCTTGAGTCATCTGCAAATATGTGGGTCCTTCAGGTTCGTTTACGTGGCCAGAACACTTGGTTTCACTTCCCGCTGTTGGGGAGAGGGAAACAGTGCTCAGGGGGTGGTGTGCACGTCCGATAAAAAGGGCGAGGTGCCCGGCTGGCGGCTCTGTTCCTTCGGAGGCAGAGGCGCGCTCAGGTAAGAGCGGGGCCGGGCGGGGAGGGCGGCTCGCAGGACTGAGGCTACAGGTGTGACTTCCCCAAGCACTTCCCGGCCACCCTGGTGGGTCCAGGAGACAGGGCCACAAAGAGGAGTTTCTGAGGCTGCCCTGTGTGGCTCTCCGGAAGACGCCCCCCCCCCCCCAAGGGCACATTCTACAAAGGACATGGGTGCTCAGGGTGCCCCGCTGCTGGAATCTGGCCAGAGGCCCCGTGGCCACACAGGGGAGTTTCTTGGGAAGCTGGGCTCAGCGTCCCCGGAGCACTGGCCTCCGGGCTGGTGGGGACTTTGCGCTCTGGGACTCTGCGATTTACACTAAGAAGCTGACGGAGACGGGCCGCGGCCAGCACGCCACTCACGGCACCCCCAGGATCAGTGCCACAGCGTCGCCTGTGCGACGGTCGCTCGGAACATGGATCTGAGCAGTCCTCGTCACAAGAAAACAAATGTCGTGCGTGGCGGGGGTGGAGGGGGCGGATGGTAACTAGATTCATGGTGCCGATCACACCGCAGAATGGACAAATATTGTTAAAACAACAACAAAAAAGGATTAAGTGGACTCCGCCCCGGGCCTCCCACAGAGCCCAGAAGCAGAGGAATTTCCCCACTGCGCACTGCGGCTCTTGTTATGTTGACGAGGTGGGGCCTGGCGCTGGCTGGGTGGGGCTGGTTGCCAGGGGAACAAGTCAGGTGATTAGGAAGTCATCTCCTCCCAACCTTTGGGCGGGGGAGAGGCGGCTGGAGGTTGAACCCGTCGCTGAAGGCCACCGATTTAATCAATCGTGCCTGTGACTGGAGCCCCCAGGAAACCCCAGAAGGAAGGGGCTTGGCGGGCTTCTGGGCTGGTGGCCACGCGGAGACGTGGGGAGGACGGCATGGAAGCTCCCAGCCTCTGCTGGGAAACCATTGGGACTCAAGCAGGGGGCTCGTCAGAACCTCCGATCTCCAGCCAAGGGGGTCAGAAACAGGGGTAACAGGCTGGACCCGCCCTTGACACCGGGGCTGGGCGGGCTGGGCGGGCTGGGGGCGGGGACAGGCGGGGCTGGGGAGCCCTGACCCCTTTGACCTGTGGAGTCTGTTGCTGTCTCCAGGTAGAGGGTGTCAGCACTGAGTTAATTTCTTGGGGAGCGGAGCTCGTGGAAGTGGTGTCAGAACAGGAGCCCCGACGCCTGGGGGCTTCGGGCGGCCCCTGCTGGAGCGCGCCATCTCCTGAGGGGCAGGACACGAGCTGCCGGCCGAGGCACAGCGCCACATAACCACGCCTTCCGTTTTAATGAGGGGAAGACATCGATGCCATGTCTCCCAGCCACGAGTGGCATTCGGGGACAGAGCAGGGACGATCCACGCGGGTTAGTGTCCTTGGGCAGCGTAACCCAGTGCCACAAACTGCGTGCCTTACACAATAGAAACGAGACGTCTCCCAGCTCTGGAGGCTGAAGTCGGAGGTCAGGGTCTGGGGGGGGGGGCGGGGGGCTTCCTTCTGAGACCCGCGTAGAGCCCGCCTCGCCTTTCCAGGTTCTGCTCCGTGCCGCCCCCTTGGCACCCACTACCGGGGGAGGTGTCTCTGGACGCTGCGGTGGCCTCTCGGGTCATGCCACCAGCAGGAGGAAGAAATTCAGGCCACCCTGCCACCCAGAACATAGATCAGTTTGGGCAGATTTTCCAGGCGCCCAGACAGTGAGCTCTTCCCCACCCCCTCACCGGCCCACGGGGCGCAGTGGAGGGGCTCGCGGGGTTCAGGGGAGGAGCCTGTGTGGTGCAAGGGAGGACAGAGGAGGAGCCACAGCTCCCTTTATCCTCCCCGGAAACCGTGTCGAAATCAGCCGACCAGATTTTTGGTGTTACATTCTGCTTCTCTGAGAAACGAATTCCTCATTAGCGCGAGAGGGCACGAGAGAAGGTGCCACGGGGCAATGGGAATCAAAACCTAGATGGCCGTCATAGCGCCCCCGCTTCCTACCGAAGGGACCCAGCAGTGAGCTCACTCCTCGGCCTCAGTCTCCTCATCTGTAAAATGGCTTCACGGTCTTCCTGCCGTCCTGGGGCGGTTGAGAAGATGAGTTATTCTAAGACTCACCTGGTTCAGAGTGTGTGAGCTAATACTTCATTATCCCTGAATCACATCCCAGACAAGCCCCCGGGCCTGTTCAGGGCACTACCAGGTCCTGAGCATGGGCCCTTAAAAATGGTGAGGTGCCCGAGGCCTGGGAAGGGGTTCGCGGGGGTGGGAAGTGCCGGGGGCACTTGCATCTGCTGGGAGCGGGGGGCTTCTTGGCTTTGGTGCTTGGACACTTGGCTCCCCTTCGCCTAGTCCTGGCTCTGGGCAGGCTGCGGCCAGGTCCGCATCCCTGGGGAGAGCCTCCCGCAGTGCGGCGAAGCTGCGCCGTACCCCAGCACCCAGCACTCCGAGTGAAGTCTTGGGTCCTGCCCGTCCTACTCACCCCTCCCCCTGCCCCCGGGCAGCGCTTTTACTCTTTTGGAAACCCCTAGTCCAGCCTGCTCCCTGCCCCCAGGAAACGAATTTTCCCTCTTTGTAACTAGGAAGTAACCCTGAGGGTGTAGAGGCGACCACAGTTTTGGCTCCCTGAAGCCGCTTATGAGGTATTGATTTTCAGCTTGTTAATTAAGAAACAAAAGAGTCTGAAAGAACCTGTGACCCGCCCCTGTTTCCTGCTAAAGAGGTTCAGACCGAAAACCCTGCTCAGGAAGGCACTCTGAGGCTGCTCCCTTAGCCTGAACAGCCTGCTCTAAGTGCCTGTCAGGCACTCAGAGCTGAGCTGAGCTGAGGAGAATACAGACATCGTGCCCCCTGCCAAAGAGAAGTGTTCCCCAGGCTGAGTCCCCACAGGGAAGGCTTCTCTTGGGTCCACGTGACCTCGGCCCCCGCCTTCCACTCACTTCCACCCCCAGAGAGGTCAAATGAGCCAGGGAGGCTTCTGATGGCCACGCAGAGCGGGGAGAGGAGGAGGCCGCTGTGGGTCGGCGCGTGAGGGGGAGATGGGGAGCTGCAGTTAGCGTCAGAATGCTGGAGAATCCTTGCTGGTGCTCGAAGGACCCCCGGGAACCTCCAGCAAGCATTGCAGACCCCCGGTGACTGAGCTACATCTGTCCGGGGACGAAGCTTAAGCGCCCCCCGAGCTCCCCGCGTGGTTCAGCTTTGGAAGGGCGACTCGCGGCTTCGGGAGCCACGGTGCTCCCACTGTGCGCCCCAGAATCCGAGTGGCTTTGCGTTTCTCCGTTATCAACCCACCACTGCTCACCAGGGCGTCGGCCGCACGTTGGCCGATCCTGTTGCTCACCTGAGTCTCCGTGGGGCTTGTCTGTGTTGCAGGGTCCCCGTCACAGTTTGGAGGTCCCTTCAGCAGACGGGGTGCTGTCCCACGTACCCAGCAATTGGCTGTGTACGTTGGGATGAAGGCTCTCCTGCCTCCAGCCCCTCGCGGGACTGGGTGGATGGTGGATAGACACACGGCAGGGTCGGGTTTGGCGGCAAGTGGGGGGACTGAGCTCAGGCCGCACTCCTGAATCAGGAGTCTGGCCAGGCCGGCAGAGACGGCTGGGCCTCGCGGCTTGTCCTCCGGTGCCGCCGTCCCCCCAGCTCTGTCCTCACCCAGGACTGAGGCCGGCAGTGCCCAGGTGACCCAGGACACAGGTAGAGGCCCCGGGATGGTGCAAACCCATCTCGCCTTTCCCTCCGGCTGTCCCGCTGTCCAGACTCTGCCCCGCTCTGTCTCCCTCCTGCCCTCGCCACGGTCCCCTCTGCCATCCAGCCTTTGACCACCCTTGGCACCACCTCTTCCTCTGGATTTCTGGCTCAAGGTCCTGTTGGTGGATTCCAGCCCCTTACCCCTCAGTGGACAGGAGCCAGGGAGCATGACACAGGCCACTGTGACAACACGTAGTTCCGTTCTGAGGCTCCTCGCCCTCAAGGGCAAGGGTGCCAGGATTAGACTGTCTCCCTTTCCCCTAGGCCAGTGGTCCCCAGCCTTTGCGGCACCAGGGACCGGGACTCCTATGAGCATCTAATGCCCGATGATCCGAGGCGGAGCTGAGGCGGTGATGCTGGCGCTGAGGAGCAGGTGCAAATCGAGATGAAGCTTCGCTCACTCGCCCACCGCTCACCTCCTGCTGAGCAGCCCGGTTCCTAACAGGCCATGAACCGGTACCGGCCCGCGGCCCAGGGGGTGGGGACCCCTGGTCCGGAGGACAGAGTCTGAGATCCGGGTGTCGGCAGGACTGGCCGCTCTGAGGCTCCTCCTGGGAGACGCTGTCTTCTCCCTGTGTGACCACGTGGCCAGCCCTGTGTCCTAATTTTCTCTTCTCAGAAGGACGCCAGTCACGGGGCGTCAGGCCTCGCTAATGGCCTCGTGGTGCCTTATCGGTGCCTCAAAGACCCTCTCTCCAACGTCACACTCCGAGGTGCAGGGGTCGGGGACGCCAGCATCCCGATCTGGTGGGGCGGGGGGCACAATCCAGCCCGTAACAGACCTCAGTAAGTACTCCTCGAGGGGACGGGCGCAGGGGCGGACGACACCTCAGTTTTCGAGCAGGCCAGGACCTGCGCAAAGCTGTGACCGTGCACATCCGTTGGCAGGAAAGGGGACATTTCGCCTTTCCTGGCTTTCAGACAAGAGACGGCCTAAATACAGAAACCTAGGTTGGGGGGGGCGCACTGACTCTAGACTCGGTTCTGAAAAGAAGGCCACAGGAATGTGTGGAAAGGGCAGTGACGTGGTCAGATTTGGCACCGACATGCAGTGGCGAGGAAGGCAGGAAGCGGTGTGACTGAGGGGTCCAGCAGGTCCAGGGCAGAGGACAGCGTGGGCTTTGCTAAGTCCAGCGAACAGGGAGGCGTGGCCTGGAGGCTCCGGTCCCTCCTACGGAGCGAGAGTCCTAACTGCTGGCTGCCACAGCGAAGAGCCCAACCCAGCCGCCTAAAGCAGCAGAAATGGGCCGTCTCACAGTCTGGAGGCCGAAGTGCCAGCTCCAGGCACCGGCAGGCTTAGCGCCCCCCGGGGCTGTGACGGGGACGCTGTCCCATGTCGCCCTCCTCGGTGTCCGAGGCCTCGGGCCACGTCGTGGGGTCTCGGCCTCTGTCTCCTGTCCCCCTCTGCTCGTCTCTTGCTGGATTTGGGGCTCACTCTCCTCTCCAAATCCTCACCACATTCACATCTGCAAACGCCCTTTTCCCAAACACAGTCACATTCACAGTTTGAGGGGACATGAGCTTGGGGGGGCGGGCGCGGAGGGGACGCCACTCGTCACGGCATCCGTCTGTTCCTAGGGGACGGGGGCTGTGTAAGCAGAGGCTGGGGTCCGAGGCCTGACTTCGCCAGGCGACGGGACCATCCCGTGTGTCAAAACAAAACATGTGCCTTGGGGCGGGCCGAGCGAGGCCAGCACCCCGTACCCCACTGTTCTGACAGTGCTGCTGACTGGTCTGTCACGGAGCCCAGCAGGAGTGACAGCGGGACATTCAGACTCTCGTGGAAATGTGGCGTCCGCGTCCTCAAGTCCCAGGGCCCCTAGAGACCCCGCCTGTCCTCTGCACCCGTTTGCCGCCCACAGCCCCGCTGCAGACGGGGACCCCGCGCAGGGCTCCGGGGCTCCCCCGTGTCTGTGTGCAGGGAGTGGGCTGTACTGGGGCTGGCAAGGTGGACCGCTTGGTGACCACTTGGGGACATCTCGTGTCTCTGCAGAACTTGTCAGGACGACTGGAGGTGACGAGCAGCGGGGAGGGACCCACCGCCTCCGGCCGATTGCCGGCTAATGCCCAAATCCCACAAGCTGTTGCTGCAAGAGAGGCACAACCAGGGGTCCGCCCCACACTGTCCAAAAAACGAAATGAGTTTCTACCAGCCACAGCCCCTGCCCCTTGCCGGAAGAAGGCAAATGAAATTCCCCCCAAAGTTGCCGGTGGGAGACAAGGACCCCGCTAACCTCTCCAAGAACTTCAACTCGCTAACGCTGACCCCTCCGCTGCCAGCAGAAGACATGAACCAACAAGAGACAAAGGTAAGTGGGAGCGGGGACCCCTGGGCAGGACGCGTTCCGGCCGCCGGCCAGAGGGAAGGCGGCGAGTGGCTGAGGTGAGCCGCCGCCTTCACCAGCAGTGCTAAGGTCCCCAGCTGTCCCCAGCAGCAAGCACCAGAGACACCCGGCAAAGGCCTTCCTCGACACGAGTCTGGGGGCTTCCCCTCCACGTCCTGGGGGCTCCTTCCAGGAGCTTTTCCTCCAGTTCCTCCTGCTGCTGTCAGCTCGGCCAGCCCGCCCCCCCGTCCCCACTGGCCCCGGCTTGGCACCCCCGGGGTCAAGGTCCCGGGCCCCCTCAGGCTGGAAGCCCCTGCCTCTCGGGCCCTTCTCCCTGCTCCATCGAGCCCCCCGCCCCAGCCCCACAGCCCTGTGTCGGCAGAGCGGCCCTCGGCGGGAGCAGCCACAACCCACCCCTTCTGTCCCCCCGTCTGCATCTCAGCCCGGGAGGTGCCCGGATTCCGCAGGAAATGCCCCACGGCGGGGCTGCCTCGGAGGCCCAGGGTGCAAAGACCGCTCTGCCTCCCCCAGGCCCCCGAGACCAGCCTGTTCAGCCACTACGAGGAGAAGGTCCGCCCCTGCATCGACCTCATCGACTCTCTGCGGGCCCTGGGCGTGGAGCAGGACCTGGCCCTGCCCGCCATCGCGGTCATCGGGGACCAGAGCTCGGGCAAGAGCTCCGTGCTGGAGGCCCTGTCGGGCGTCGCCCTCCCCAGAGGCAGCGGTAAGCACGGATGGACTGGCCAGCTATGCCCGCTGTGGACGGCCGGCCGCCTGCAGGCCGCAGAGTGGGCGCGGGGCACCGGTGGCGTCGGACACAGGCCGCCGGGAAGGGCCTCGGAGGGCGGCTCCCGCAGGCCCCAGACGGCGTGGGTCCGAGTGCTCGGCCTCAGGGGACAGGGGCGGGACGTCCCACGACGGCCTCGTGCCCGAGCCCACCTCCACGTGGCCACGGCCATCGTCGGCCCCGAATCAGGTCACGTTGAATCTGTGTCAGGGACGTGTTCTTCTGAAGAACTTCTCAACGTTTTGAGGAGCTGTTACAGCGGGATCGTGGTGTGACAGGACACGTCTTACTTTAAAAAACATTCCAGTGTGTGTGTGAAGAAGCCGTTGTTCAATCTAGTAAAACGATTATCAAGGAAAAGAGAGGGAAAGAGCTCCAGCGTTGCAGGGGCCTGTCCTGGCCCCTCGCTGGCCTCCACCGCCTGCTAGCGCTGCCCCTGGCCACGCGCGGCCAGAACCCAGGGCCCCCAGAACCCCAGAACTGGCTCAGCCTCGCCAGGCCCACGCCCCACCTCCCCCGCCCCCCAGCACAGAGGAGGCTGTGCGGACGCCGAAGGCCTGCACAGCCCCCAGCAGGAGCGCGCATGCCAGGCGCCTGCCCCAGCTCCTCAGGGCCACAGGCAGCCGGTCCGTGAGAGCCGGCGGTCGGCCCTGTGAGGTCCCCATCGGTCCTGCCGCCTGACGCACGAGTGTAAGAACTCGGGACAGGCCCTCCTCTTCTCCGCCCTGGCCTCGGCATTTTGGGGAGAGGCGTGACCGAGTGGGCAGCCCCGATGCCAGCAACAGGCCTGTGCCACAGGGCGAGTACCCGGGCTGAGGAGGAGACAGTCCTGTCTTACCGGGCAGGGCTCGGTCACAGCACAGCAGGCCCCGGCTCCCGGAGGCTCGGGCCGGGTCCCGCCTTCCCTGGTGCCAGCGGCATGGGGAGGGTCTCCCGCCCCGCCGGGGGCCAACACAAAGCATACCCTTAGCATTCGCTCGGGGCCCTCCTCGGGGCGTCCAGCGTCTCCCCCAGGCTCTCACTGCCTTTCCCCGCAGCTCCGGGCAGAGCCCAGCGCTTCCAACGCGCTTCCGACCCTCCCTCTCCTGGGCCGTCACCCGGGCAGACGCAGGTCCCACCGCCAACACCCAAGGTGCTCCTAGGGCCTGGGCACGAGCCACGGGGGTCTGTATCAGGCAGGAATTTAGACAAGGCTTCTGGGGACACTGGGGCAGCTCCTTGGGGGGTTAAGACCGTAGGGCACCTGAGACACTTCATTGGAAAGGAAACTTAGGGTGTTTGGGAAACTCCCTCTCAGGAATCACGACCAGGTGTCCGCTGGTGCTGCAGCTGAAGAAGCAGCTCTCGATCGAGGCCCCGTGGAGGGGGAGGATCAGCTACCGCGACACGGAGCTCCAGATCCAGGTCCCCTCGCAGGTGGAGAAGGAAATACACAGAGGTGGGCATCTGTGCGGGCGGCGCTAGGGCCTGCTCCGCGCCCTCGCCGGCTTCCTCTCCCACGTGCTGAGCCCTTGCTGCCCGCCGTGGCTCCCCGCACCCTCTGTCCTGCCTCTCTGGCCCCCAGCGCTGTGGGAGGCACCCGGAGGGCCGCGCATGCGTGGTAATGGTCTCCTAGCCGTTCGGATGGCCGGCTCATTACGACCCCGGCTCTCTCCCCTGGCGGGCTCTGCAGCCCAGAACATCATAGCCGGGAACGGCGTTGGCATCAGCCACGAGCTCATCAGCCTGGAGATCACCTCGCCCGAGGTCCCCGACCTGACCCTCATCGACCTCCCCGGCATCGCCAGGGTGGCCGTGGGCAACCAGCCCCAGGACATCGGGGTGCAGGTGAGGCTCTCTGGAACTGGGGTACAGACCCAGCTGAGGGGTCGGGGAGGCTCCCATGGGCCCTCCACCTTGGAGACTGGGCCGCCCCTCAGGGCCCCACCGGACCTGGCTGGTCGTGCAGACAGGGACGTTGACTCTGCGAGTGGAGGTGCGTGGGGTAGCTCACGCCCCGGCTGACTGCTGTGTGGGGATGTGGGCCCATTGTCACCAGCTGTCCCGATGCTCAAAGGAAGCCAGAAATGTGGATCTTTACATGGGATCTGCCAGTTTTAGCCACAATCTTTGAAAAATTAACACTGCGTAAGGTCATCGGAACGTGGACTGTGACCTTGGTGGGTTTCACTTCTCTGCCAATGACCTCCCCACTTAAGGCTGCCTGAGAACGCCTCTCCCTGGGCTGCTGAGTCTCAGGTGGCTTTCCGGCAAGGCCTGTCCCCAGGCCAGCCCTGTCAAACTTTGCTAAGCCAGCTCCGCGGAAACCAAGGAGACAGGAAGGTGCGGGGGTGGGGTCCAGGGAGTGGAGGGGTGGGGAGGGCAGAGGATGAGACCGCTTGTCCTCGCACTGGGGTCACCTGCCCGCCCTCCTCCCTTTCATGGGGGACACTGGCAGTGCCCGGAACCCAACTGTAGCCAAACCCACGTGTGGCAGCCCCAGGAGCCCCCTGGGCAGGGCCCCTGCTAGCTCTGCTGTCCGGGCTGGACCGCGGGCAGGTGAATGTCACTTTCTCGGAACGCAGACCTCCATTCTCTGTCTCTGGGGACGGTGTCATTCGCTTGTTTCCTTATGGAGTGAGGTGACTGATCCCGTAGTCTTACCCTCATCCGTCAAATTGGCAGAACTTCCGGAGTGCGGGAAGGACGCTGGGGTGGCCTCGGAGCGTGCGGCAGCTCCCGCCACTCGGGCGTCCTGCGCTGCAGTCCAGAGGCCCCGTCCCGGCCACTGTGATCGTGAACGGTTCCACCGGGAACCGACTGGCTGTGCGCGGAGCGTGCGCGTGCGCAGCCGCGGTGCTCGGCGGTCGAGCGCCGCGCAGACCCCCCTGGGCTGGGTCCTCCTCCGCTCTTCCACTTCTAGCTCATCGCCAGCGCCTTATCCGCGCCGCACACAGTCTGGGGCTGATCAAGAACTGACAGTGAGTTGTGACAGCGTGCCCGGCAGGCGCGAGTGGGCGCCCCGGCCTGCTCTAGGGAAGGACCCTAGGTGAGGAAGTTGGGTGTGCCAAAACACTGCGAATGACCTGGGGAGGAAAACAATCCTGCCCCGAGTTCCATATCCCTTCCCTTCTCTTTAAAATCCCCATTTAAATTATTGCAACGAGAATGTGTTCTGTTGTTGGTTAGCAAGCTAGACCGGAAGGGCGTCGTTCTGTGTCTGACCCTTATTATTTCCTGGCAGGGGCTGTCCATAATCACTAAGCTGACTGAATCATCCCCAAACGTCCCCAAACGTTTTGGGTTAGCCAGTTACTTTGCTTCTAATTGGATTCTGTTATAAACGACACTGAAAAAGGAATCGATCACCCATAAGAAAGAGTAGGAAAGCAAAAACAGGACCTTCTGAAACAACGAACTAAAAAAGACTTTGTAAGCACGGTAAAACTCCCTTGTTACTCACCAAAGGCAGAGCTGCCCTAAAAACAAATGACTAGCAGCCATCGTTCACTTTCATCCAGTATTTCCCTCAAGCAACTGGCTTCTAGACCAGCTTCTCACCTCATTGACATCCCTGGTTTTCCTCTCTCTCTGACGGTTTCTTAGTGGGAAAACAGCCTTCAAGGGGACAAGGGAAAGTACGTTCCCTTAGGGCAAACTGCGGGGGAGAATGGGGACACTTAGGACTTGAGGGGAAAGCTGACAGAATGCCTTTGTTTGTGGCTGCCAGAGGCTGGGGCAGAGGGAAGCGGGCGGGGTGAGAACTGGTAAGAGGGCCCTGGGGTTCATCCCAAACCCCTCCACCCTCGGCCCCTCCCATCGGTTTTCCTTCAGCGCCTTTGTACCTGGCACCCAACAGCTCCCCAAACCCCCAAGCCCTGTCCGCCCCACACCTGGCGGCCACACCCAGTGGACAGCCTCCAAGTCACCTCTCCACGCCACAGGGGGTGACCCCAGCATCCGGTGGGTAGAGACCAGAGATACAGCTAAATATCCCACGGTGCACAGGGACAGCCCCACAGCAAAGAGCAACTCCTACTGTCACTAGTGCTGACGTGGAGAATCCGGGTTATGTGATCTGTTCACTCGCAGACGTCGGCAGGACAGTCAGTCTCCTGGCTGTAGCAGAGGCAATAAGCACCGGCAAGGAAATGACGTTCGCCTAAGGACAATCCGCGCTAAAGCTTGCTCATCAAGGCCGGTCACGACTTTGCTCGGATGTTTGCATGGCCAAGACCCAATCGGGACTTTTGTATTTGTCATTTGTATTTGACTCCAGGGATTAATTGTTCACTTGATGCTAGTTGGTGCTTGTGTGATGCACATTTCCTATTCTGTGGCTCTGCGATCTTCTTGTGCAACTTACAATAGTAAGATGGGACATCGTGTAAACAAAATTGTGTATGAATTTTACCAAAATACACGACGATATGTGCCAGCCTTTTCCATGTTTGTGGGTATCATTTTTCCGTGGAGGGAAAATATTATTGAAATTTAGTATTTTAGTATTTATGTTGCCTACATCTCTCTTCTGCTTAGAAATTCTAAGATACTATTAATGCAGAGGATCATTGATAGTAGGCCTAGACAAGAGAAAAGATAGTTTTGATTCAGAGCCCAGTGGTGAACAGGCACTGGGCAATGCCACATGGGGCACTGTCCAGGACCCAGCGGCAAGATGTCACGGGCCCCCAAGGGCGCCGCTGGGCCCCTGAGGCTAATAGAAGGCATAATCTCGAAAGCCACCCAGGAGGGGTCTGGAGAGAAGTCCTGGTCTAGTCCCACCCTAAGAATCACGTTCTTCGGGAAAGGAGAGGTACCAGTGATGAGCTTTGAGGGATAAGTAGGACGTCAATGGAGAGCTAGCTCCCTAGGTCAGGAGGGAACGCTGCGCCCCGCTCTGGGCGGACAGCGGCTTTCACGGGGACACGGGCCACAGGCCTTGTCGGGTGACCGGAGACATGCTCCTCCGCAGATCAAGGCGCTCATCAGGAAGTACATCCAGAGGCAGCAGACCATCAACCTGGTGGTGGTGCCCTGCAACGTGGACATCGCCACCACGGAGGCCCTGAGCATGGCTCAGGAGGTGGACCCCGACGGAGACAGGACCATAGGTAAGAAGGAACCGCGCTTCCAGCGGACCGGGCGTGGCGGGGGGCGGGGCTCACCTATGTGCGTTTCTGGAATTGGGTCCGCTGCTGGCGACGCCCACACCCTGCGTTAGATCCGAGTGCGGTGCCGGCAGAAGCCCCGCGGGCTCGGGCGCCTCCGTGCACCGCAGACGGTCCCCGGCACCGCTGCTTCCGGTCGGGGTCAGACTAGGGTCAGGGTCCAAGGGCTCCGGACTGTGCTTCTCCACCGCCTTCCTCTCTTGCCTCATTTGCATTCGTGGGCCATTCTGGATGGGGGACGGGACCCGCCTCCTTTGCTCTCCCACGGTGGCCCAGACAGGAGCAAGTGGCCCATCGGCCCTGCCGTTCCCCGGGTAACGCTCCTAGCACCCGGGGCGCATGGCAAAGACCCTCCCGAGGCCTCAGCGGACTCGCTGCCCGGCTCACGGTGCAGCGCGTGTGTCCGCGGAGCCGCGTCCAGCCAGCGGTAGATCCGGCCACGTCCAGCGCCGCCCTGGAAAATAACCCCGAGTGGGAACGATGGAGACCGAGAAAGAAAGAAGACAGAAAGCTGGGATCGGCAGGCTCAGTTTCCACCGATGACGGAGTACAGCGCGGTTTTACCTGCGCGGGTCGCTTTCACACATTTGCTGGCGAACATGAGATTATCCCCACCACCCTCCGCACTGCTGCAATCGGCCGCATTTCAGCCCCGCCTGGATCCCCATCAGCTCCCAGTGCCCATTCTAGGAGCACCTGGGGGGCGGGGCAACCCTTGGTTGACCTCACACACTGCAAGGACCTTGTCAGCTTGCACCCCGCTCTCCACACCGTAGGATTCATATTCAAACAGAACTCTCCTCGGGGAACGAGGGTGTCTTCGGTTTCTTTTTAAAAACATGTCAACCCAGAAGGCATTACAGGGAACTTGGTTTAAGAACACAAACCGCCCGGCACAAACTACCACCTACTGGCTCCACAGCCTCGGCAGCACCTTTACCCTCCCGGCCTCGAGTCCTTCATGCGTTATACGGTACCGACGGTAACACCCGCCTGTGGGGCTGCCGGGCGGCTCCGGGAGAACTGCCCCGCCCCCGCAGCAGCGCCTCGCCAGTGACGGCCGCCCCTGTTTGCATCGTTACCACCCGTTATCGCTTCGCCAGTCATCACACCTCCCCATAGAGGTCGTTTCCCAGACAAGAGCCCGGGAGGAGAGAGGTCAGTATTGGCGCTCCGCCTCAAGTACGGTGTTTTACTGTCTGCCAAGGGCGAGTCCTGCAGGCACCGCGACACAGTGAACCCCGGGGAAAATTCAACTTCTGAATGACCAGTCACCGTAAGTCCAGATGCTTCCTCTTCTCGCAGCCAGGAGCTTCTAGGGATGTCTTATTGGTGACCAAAATACGCAGCATAGGAATAGCTCTATGGAAATTTAATAATACTTCGGATTAATGTTCGTGGAGCGCTGCGGTCACAGAGTACACACGATCAGACCTCGGCATAACCCTAAACAACTTGATGACATCCGTGCGATTTTCTGTCCTTTCTAGGTCGAGCGTAGAAAGGGAGAAGAGTGTGCTGGGTTTAACGAGGAAGCGAGATGGGTGCATAGCAGATCATTCACGATAGCCGAGGCCAAGCACACCCAACGCCCGTCGGGAGACGAACGCGTGAGCGAAATGCGGCCTGTACCCACAGTGCAGTATTACTCAGCCTTAGAGAGAAGGGACATTCTGACGCGTGCCAGCACCTTAAAGACACGATGCCGAGTGAAATAAGCTGGCCACGGAAGGGCAGTGCCGTGTGATTCCACTTTCGTGAGATGCCTAGAGCAGTCAGATTCGCGGAGGCGGACGGCAGAGGGGGCGCTGCCGGGGGTGGGGAGAGAGGCCGCGGAGCTGCTGAGTGCGCGGAGTTTCAGCTTCGCGGGAGGCGTGCGGTCGTGGGGAGGGACGGCGGCGATGGCTGCTCGCCCCGAGCAGGGACTTAATGCCTCTAAACCGTTTACCGGAAAATGGCCGAATGGCACATTTTACGTTACATATATCTGACCACATTTTTTTAAAAAATGAATGATTTTTGAACACAAGATAAGCGAGGGTTGAGTGGAGGGAGAAGCCTCGTATTTTCATGAATTGAGTTTTTCTCTTGTGCACGTGAGTTATGTGTCTGTTACCACAATTTTTAAAATGGAAACTGAATGAATTATCTACATGGTAGAAAATAGAAAAAACATCATGAATGATATAGTACCGTTTACATAATACCAAGTTTCACAAAGAACAGTGAGTCAGAACATTGCAGGCACTCTGCTAACTGGTTCCCTATCTCTCCATGGCTGAATGTGTACTGTCTACTCCACCAGCTACACCTGGACCTCTGTCCCCACCATGTGACAGGCAGGGCTCTTATCAAGGTCACCAGTGCCCTCCAGGCTGACAAATATACAGTCACGTCCCTGTCCTCATCTTTCCCAGCCTGTCGGTCAAGGTCAGCCGACCACTGTCTCTGTCTTGCGGCATCACAGCCTGCTGGCTTCTGGTCACCATTCTCTCCCTGGGGTCTCCCCCTTCACTGGCCAGCAGGAAGTCACGTCCCAGGCTCTTTGTCTGCTTGCTTCTTCAACTCTCTGGCCTCTGAATATCGAAAATGAAAACTTGGCTCTGAGCTCTCCCCTCCATCACCACATTCTCCTCAGGTGGTCTTACCTGTCCCTGGTTTCCAATCCCACGTGTATGCCAGTGACTCCCAGAGCTATGTCTGTAACCCTCACCGTGCCCTCGACGTGACGTCTCCATTGCTGTCCATGAAAAGCCTCCAACTCAACGTGACCAAAACACCGCTCTTGATGCCCTCTACCCAATTCTCCTCCACCCCAGGCGTCCCCACCTCATCTTAGCACATGGCCACCTGACTGGTTTCAAAGGCAAATCTGAGAGTCACATTTGGTTTCTCGTTTTTGCCTCCACGTCTAATTCATCTGAAGTCCCGGTGACGCTGCTGCCGAAGCGAATACCGAGTCTGTCCACTCCTGTCTATCTCCATGGTCCAAGCCTCCACTGTCCCCTGCCCGGACCGCGTGCTTCTCCTGGTCTCCTAGGCATTCCCCTCGCCCGCAACAGCGCCATCGCCACTAGCCTTTAAGCGAGCATGACATGGCACGACCCGCACGTCTAGCCACGCCCCTCGCACTGCAGGCCACGCCCCGCACGTCCAGCCACGCCCCTCGCACGGCAGGCCACGCCCCACACCTCAAGTCACGCCCCTCGCCCTCTGCTCCTGCTGTGCAATTCCCGCATCTCGCGCCTATGAACTGCAGACTGTGTTTCCTGGGCAGGAAAGCCATGTGTGACGTGGCTTCCGCACAGGTCTTGGACCACGACTCCCATTGCTTTCCGCCCGGCCCACCAACTCTCCAGCACCACCCAGCCGTCCCCACTCCCTGCCACCCATGGGCCCGGAACGCTCTCGTCTCTCTCCACCCTCCCGGGGCTGGCTCCTTCCTCATTCGATCGCATCGCTGGCACAAAGGTTGCCTTCCCCAAGGGCCCCTCTGTCCCCCAGCCTGACTCTGCGGGCACCTGCCCGCCCCGCACTCGATCTCTGCGTAGCACCGATCAGTATCGGATATTTTTGTTGGTTTCTCGTATGTTACTTGATTATCCGACTTTTCCCACTAGAAGGTGGGGGGATATTTATGAAATCAGGGACTTCGCAGTCGCATTCACTGCCTCCTCCTCACCACCTCAGGTGGTCTGCTTAATTCAGTACGTACGTGTAATGTATTCAGGAATGAGTTAACTTAGAGAAAAAGGTCAAAGCATCTAAAAATTGCTGACTGTGCCGTCTCTGTGGCCCAATCGTTGGGACATTAAACGATGCGTGAGTTGATTCTGTCAATGGGGCCCGTGAGAAGGCCCCCTCTCCCCAGCTGGGGATGGGGATGCCAATCACAAGCCTCCATCTTGACCTTGCTGCTTTTTCTCGGCATAAAGCACGACTATCCAGGCTTTCATAAATAATCGCTGGTTCCACGGGAGGGCCGTCTGGGCTGCCGACCCTTCCCGCCCAGGGGACGGGCTTCTCCTGTTCCAGCCCAGGTGCAGAAGCGTCTGCCTCCATCGGGGAGGTGAGGAAGGCCCGTGTCACACAGTCCGTTCAGCGAGTGTAAACACATGCTCTGGAATGACCGCATCTGGTACCAGTGCGGAGAGAGACTCAAGGGCTTCCATGCCAGGAAAGAATCTTAGAAACCCCGGGGACGAGGCTGGTCAGCTGTGACAACACATGCCACCCTGGTGTCCAGAACACAGCAGGCACCCAGGAACCGTTGGCTGGGGAAATCATGCCGGGCAGTTGACGGAGTGAGTGAGCGAGTGGGCAGATAGGAAGGGTCCCTGTGGGGTGAACGGCTGACTGTTCTATTCACTCAGGCACTGAGCAAGCTCGGCGACAGGAGACGTCGTTACTCTTGGCAGAAACAGGATCCCGGGGCAGGGTTCAAGCACGTCTGGGAGGACGCTGACCTTCCCTTTGCCCTTCTTTAACCTTCTCACAGGGATCCTGACCAAGCCAGACCTGGTGGACAAGGGCACCGAAAAAATGATCGTGAACGTGATGCAGAATCTCACATACCGCCTCAAAAAGGGCTACATGATCGTGAGGTGCCGGGGCCAGCAGGAGGTCACAGACAGGCTGAGCTTGGCCGAGGCCACCAGGAAAGAAATGATGTTCTTCCAGACGCACCCGTATTTCAGGTGGGACTCCCTAAGACAACCCTGCAACTGGGCTCGGGGGCGGCCAGCGCCGTCTGCCGGCTCCGTACGGGACGGCAGCCACGCTGCGCTGGGGGATTCCAGGATGCAGAGCAACCTGCGGCTGTCGTTATTTCAGCGTTAAACTCATTGGGTTACTTAAGCAAGTCGTTTTTGTCCTGGATTCTAATGGTGGCATTTTATAGAACGTAGGGCACTTCGGTTTCCCAAAATGTTTTCACTCGCTTTCTCATTGGACGCCCACAAAATCTCGAGACGTATGTCCGGCGGGCACGGTTCTTCCCACCTTCATAGACGAGGATAATGCGGTCACACCAACAGCGAGTGG
Source organism: Rousettus aegyptiacus (assembly GCF_014176215.1). Taxonomy (NCBI): domain Eukaryota; kingdom Metazoa; phylum Chordata; class Mammalia; order Chiroptera; family Pteropodidae; genus Rousettus; species Rousettus aegyptiacus. Next base: position 871,241 of record NW_023416307.1, on the reverse strand, counting down.
AAACGAGACCAGACAGCGACCTCGGGTTGACCGTCATGAACGGGAACCTGCGTTAGGGTGCTCTCCAGCCCGTGAGAGCTGCAAACCAGATTGCAGTTGAATTATCCTGTGGAGACTGCAGCGTGCGAGGTACTGGGATTGTCCCCCATGGGACAGGTGCTCCGCCCTTGCATCTCACTCAGGAGCTGCCAGCCCCGAATGACGTGGGAGGTCACTCCTGCTGTGAAGAGAGGCACGGCGGGACCCAGAATTTGGGGCGAGGGAAATGACCACACCCGTGCTCTCGGCCCTGAGTGGGCAGCGGGACCGCCTGCAGGGACCGTGTGTTCACGTCCAGCTGGCGGCCTGTCCCAGGTCCCGGGTCCCAGGTCCTACCGGGGCGAGGCCGAGACCTTTGTGTTTCTGTTGCGTTGTGTTCGGGGTGGTGTCCCGTCCAGGATCACACTCTGAAAACCGCTGCTGGAGGGTTTGGGGAGAGCCGGGTCTTGATGGAGCGAGTTGTAGTGCTTCGCTGGACGTCCAAGGTCAAGTCCTCGAGCTCCCGCGTACCGGGACTCGGCCCCTGCACGAGAGGCACTCGGAGCAGCGGGGAAAAACGGTCCTTTGGGGTCCTTCCTAAGTTCGCATCTGCGCCAGGCTGCCAGGCCCGGCCCTGGAGGGAGGAGGGACCAGTTCACCTCTCCGAGCCTGTGCCTTGCTCTCTCTGTAACTGGCCGTTCAACGATTAAATACGTTAACATTTTTGGGTCCTGAGAAGGGTGCCTGGCTTGCAGTAAGCGTTGTGCAAACGTTTTTCAAATTTACTGTTAATTGTGCAAAAACAGTTAACATGAGGCCTACCCTCGTTACGACCTTTTAAGTGACAACACAGGACCGTGAGTTCCAGACTCCGTGTGGTTCGGCACATGTTTAGAATCTACTCATCTGGCGCTCTGAAACTCTGTGCTCACTGACTGGCGCCTCCCGGGCCCCGTTCCCCAACCCTGGCGGCCAGCAGCCAGCTCGGGGTGGACGGATACATCCCCAGCAGTGGGATCCTGGATCTCACGGTAGTTCTGATTTTAATTTGGGGGGCGGGGGAGCTTCCGGGCTGCTTTCCGCAGACGCTACACCATCTCACATTCCCGCCACCCGTGCGCGAGGGTCCAGCTGCTCAGCATCTTCCACAACCAGCACTTCTCCCTCCCTCACTCCTGTTTAATGATACTCATCCCAGCGGATGCGAAGTGCATCCCACTGTGGTTTTGATTCGCAGCCCCCTGATGGTCAGAGGCACCGAGCCACTCATATGTCTTCTGTGAAAAATCTCTATCCAAGTCCTAGCCTTTTTTTAAATCTTGTTATTAGTTTTGGGTTTTTGTGGTTTTTTTGCTGTTGTTTTTTGTTGCTGCTGCTGCTACTGTTTTGCTGTTGAGTGCTGGGCGTTCCTTATAATTTGTTTTAAATTAGCCCCTCATTAGATATATTGCTTGCCAATAATTGCCTTTATTCTGTAGTTTGCTTTTTCCTCTGTTCACCGTTTCTTCGCTGTGCAGAAGCTTTTTGTCTACTCCCACTTCACTCTGTTTTAGAGTCCATTTTCCTTTTGGCCTGTGTCCTTGGTGTCATTTCCATGAAATCATTTCTGAGACTGATGTCATTAAGATTTTCCCCTGTGGTTTTTTTCCTAGAGTTTCACATTTTCAGGGTTTACATTAAGCCACAATCGATTTTAAGTTGACTTTTGCGTACGGTATGAGACAAGGACCCAATTTCATTCTTTTGCATGTAGATGTGCAGTTTCCCCAACATCGTTGGTTGACGAGACTGCCCCTCCCCCACCGCGTGTTCCTGGCACCGTGACTGACCATCAGCATGGAGTCATTTCTGGGCGCTCTGTTCTGTGTCTTTATACCGGCACCACGGTGTTTCATCATAGTAAACTATAGCTTTGTAATATATTTTGAAATCAAGAATGTGATTCTCCTTTCTCAAGACCAATTTGGCTATTCTGGAACCAATATTTATCACAAGAAATAAAATACTAGTTTGGACGCGTCGCCGAACGTCCGAGTTGGGTTTGTTTTTGTTTTCCTGTAGATACAAAGATGACTTGTTGGGATGATAAAAAGAGAAAGTGGACGTAACTTTCCTAGCATCGTGCCTGCCTCGGTGTAAGCTCGTCCCATAATTCAGAACTGTCTTTCTCATGCACTGCCAGGATTTTCTGGTGGCACGTGCGGCCCCAGGGAGCTAAGCACACCTGCCCACTTGCCAAGCCCAGTCGGGGAAGATGGCCCCGTGGGCCTTCCGGAACTCATGTGTGTCATCTCGTTGCAGAGCCCTCCTGGAGGAAGGAAAGGCCACGGTGCCCCGTCTGGCGGAGAGACTCACCATCGAGCTCATCACGCACATCAGTGTGAGTTGAGGGTCGGGCTGCAGGCTGTGAAAATCGCAGCCTGCCCCTGTCACTCCCTGGTCCCGGGTTGGTTCAGGACACCCTACTGAAATGCCCAAACGAGCAAACAAATGGGCACGTCTGGAACGTTCCTTGTCAGAGGTTCCCGAGAGAGCTGCTAAAACAGGGAGACGAGGCTGCGTAATGTCGCAGCAAAAAGCTGAATCAGTTGCTTTGGGGGAAGAAAAAGGAAAGAAACACTAAAAGTTTAGCAGCGTGAAAAGGAGGAGGACCAAGGCAGCAAAGCTTTCTGCTTTCCGTGCGTCGGTAACACGTCCTGGTATAAGAGACGTTTTCGCAGCCTCCGACGTGTAGGAAATACGGGTTCAGTTTTCACTGATTCTCAAAAATGGGCAGCTCTGCAGAGGCACTTCGCGTGGGGCCGTTGAAGATGGGAGAAGTGTGGGTTCTGCTCACGGGGAAGCAGGACGTTTGTCGGCCTCACCTGAGCCTTCGCACATGAGGCTGAACAGCGTGACAGGATGGAACGTGAACCCTCGGAGCAGAGACGATCCCAGGGCTGGGTGTCACGCCGCAGCGATGGGTTTTCTGAGCTGGGAAACACAGACTCTGACAGTGTTCGGCGGAAGGAGGCGGAGCCTCTGATAAGGCTCCGTGTGCAGGACGCGCCTGGGGATTTAATTAAACCTCCCCCTGCTGGCCCCGGACCCGCAGTCTCCCAGTCAATATTCTAGGGTGGGGTCCCCAAATTCGCACTTGTACGTTCCCAGGTGACCCCGCGAACGCACTTTGAGAAGCACAAATTCTAGTGAAATTCCCTCATTTCTTAGAAGAGGGCTCCCAAAGACGGAACCTGGTCTAATCGAGAAAGAGGTTTTTTGTTTTTTGTTTTTTATGCAAAAAGATGTTGCATTTTGATAACTTTTTTTATAACATATTTCTCAACATGTAAATATTTTACATTAAAATTTAAATTAAATATTTGTATTACCTTAATTTTTAAAATTAATATCAAGACTCAATTATGGTAATTATAATTCGAAATAGCAAAAATTTTAAAAATATATTACTACCTGTAGATACACACCATCCAAAGACAAAAAAAAGGCGGCAAGACCCTATTCACGTCTCGGTGCCACGTTTATTGTCATGTAGAGTCGCCTTGGGGAACTGCTCCTAAAGTCCAGGGAACTCATCCTGGCCTACTGGCTGCAGCGACCTCTTGCGGTGAAATAGAAACCGGGGTCGCTGCGCGCTCAGGGGTATTTACCTGCCCTGCTCACCTGCCAGGGCTTTGGAGGCGGTGAGCGGGGTGCGAATCGAAACTCTGCCATTGAGAACCTCGGCGGTGACACGTGTGCTTCTCCGAGCCTCAGTTTCTCTCTTGTGAAAAGGAGGCAATAAAGCCTTGCGATTCACTGAGCGGGGGCGTAACTGAGATGCGGGGGGCTTCGAACGATGCTCGGCCGAAGACCACCATCCAGGGGCCGTTCGGCGTCCTTCGTCCTTGTCCTTTCTCGAAGCCACCACCTCATGCGACAGGAGGGTTCTGCATCCCCTCCAGCGCTCTCCCGTGGGCCCCGTCCCTACACCCGGCCCTCCGTCCAGCTGCTGAATTCAAGCTGTTGAGATTCATCCTTTGCTATCGTTGTTTTCAGAAATCGCTCCCGTTATTAGAAAGTCAGATAAGGGAGAGCCACCAGAGTGCGACCGACGAGCTGCGCCAGTGTGGGGAGCACATCCCCAGCAGTGACGGCGACAAAATGTTCTTTCTGATTGAGGTGAGGACTGGGGCCTCCGCGTGACAACGGGCGCGGAGACGGGCCGCTGCAGCCCCGGGTCCCTGAGATGGCCGCAGCCTTCCTGCCGACTCTGCCACCGGAGGGGGCCTGCGCTTCGCTGCCTGTGTCCCGCCGGGAGCTCCGCTCTGTCCCCCTTCGTCTCACCTGGGAGATGAGGTGGTGGGGGCGCCCCCAAGCCCCAACGCCGCACGCTGCAGCCCCGGGTCCCAGCTCTTCTGCGGCTGAGGCACGGACTGATGACCGAATCTCTATTTCAGAAAATTAAGATGTTTAATCGGGACATTGAGAAGCTAGTAGAAGGAGAGGAAGTCGTAAAGGAGAAAGAGACTCGCTTATACAACAAACTCAGAGACGAGTTTAAAGCCTGGGTCAACGTCCTCACAGCCAACACCCAAAAAGGTAAGTCCCGAGACAGCGTCCCGAAAGCCGAGTCCCGTACACCAAGCCCAGGATCCGCTTCCCGCTCACAGAGAGTGAGCGGAGAGCCGGGCCCCACGGGGATCCACAGGGCCCGCCATCGGCAGAAAGCGCCCCCGCCTCCCAGCTTCCTCCCCACCCACCACCTTCACCCCTCACCCAAGACCCAATTCGAGCTTGCCCCGCCTGGCTGGCGAGTTCCCCCCCCCCGCAGTCTGCTCCGCCCCGATGCCGTGGGGCGCACGCGTGTGTGTGCGCTGGGGCGCGTGCTCACGCATGTGTGTACCTGTGTGGGATAGATGTGTGTACCTGTGCGGGATAGATACCTTTGCTCACTTCAGTACTCGATACAAACAGCACTGTTCACTAGGATTCCTCCCCTCCGGTCTGGCTGTGCCCTGGAGCGACCTGTTAATGTGACAATAACGAGCAACTTTCTGTTTTCATTGAACTGGTCGCATTCTTCTCTACCAACTATAAACACTGAAATTCTCTCTCAGGGTAACAAGTCTCCACTGAAATTTTTATAGGATAAAGTTTTTGTTTCTTGAAAGTCGTTGTCAAAACCTTGTATTTTTTTTTTTCCCATTATGAAAAGAACTCCACTTAGAAATGTTGCTTTTTGGTACAGTGGGTAAACAAGACCTAAAAAAAAAAAAATTTGTGGAAATATTAGAATTCACCCTGGTGATTTTGTGGTTTGTGTTATATCGTAGTTAAAAATGTTATTCACCAAGAAATCTCGAAATACGAAAAGCAGTATCGCGGCAAAGAGCTTCTGGGGTTTGTCAACTACAAGACATTCGAGATCATCGTGCGGCAGTACCTGGAGGCGCTGGTGGACCCCGCCCTGGAAATGCTGCAGAAGGCTGTGGGTGAGGGTCCCGCCCCGAGCCTCGCGCCCCGCGGCTCAGCGCCTCGGAGACTGCCGCAGGAACGGGCTTTTCAGACACAGCCTGCGGGCTGCTTCGCCATTTGCTCCTGAGGCGGGTTGTGCACAAGCGTCTGCTCAGACCTCCCCCTCCGCACAGCTGTGTGAGGAACAGTCAGGCGCCAACCCCGGGGAGAGCACGCGCCCCACGGACGGACAGGGAGTAAATGGCACCTGCCCAGGGTGGATGCCGTGTCTCCCTAGGACTCCGGAGCATCCCCGCCTTCGCTCTCAGGCTGTAAATCTGGGGAGCTCGTCCTTAGCATGGGGTCGCGTCTCCTGATGTCTCCTCTGTGTCTCTAACTCATCTTATCTCCGCTTGCATTTTACTGATGTTTCGTTTCTCCTTTGGCTAGAAATCGTCCGGCAAACTTTCGTGGACACAGCCAAAAACCATTTTGGCGAATTTTCCAACCTTAATCAAACAGTCCAGGTAAGCACCTGCAGTTTACCTGTTGACACCTGCACTGCTGGCTGATCCGAGTCTAACCTTCGAAAGAAGGTGGATCTGGCTGTCGCTTGGAAGTTCGCAGCCGGGGTGATGGCCGCGGGTGTGCTGGGCTTGCGGCTCCGGCAGCTTCTGCCCCTTTGATCCTGCTCCGGAGTTAGTGGCACTTCTGGGGGAGGCGACACACAGCCCGAGCCCTTGTTGTCTCTGCTGCATAATCTTCTTCAGCAAGGCAGGGCACACGGGACATTGACTGTCCCCAGTGACCGGTTGGTGTTCTGGGTCTTTTTCTAGCACAAAAGACAGCATTTCATGTCCTCGTCCAACATTTTTATATGTCTGACTTAAAAATATTGCCATTCAGCAATTTAGCCACGCCCCTTGAGCCCGAGACTCAGTGAGGGGAAGAGAAGGGGGTTCCAGCTCCCACCTGGGCTCCAGGTGAAACTCGTCCTCTGCCCAGTCCTCGGCTGTGGGCCAGAACCTCATTCCACATCTCATTCAGGTGTGCAGAGCGGAGAAGTTCTGTCATTTTCCCATGAAGTGACTTGCTTTCTCCTTTCACCGCGTTTACCAGTTGGTGAGAACCAAGGCTTCGACTTAGCAGGGGCTGTGCCTGAGTCCTGGGGCGCCTCGGCACGGGCTGGGCCGCGTGCCTGGTCCTGATCGCCGTGTGTCCAGGCCGGCAGCTGCCAAGATGCACGGCGTCCTCCCTGGTCTCGGAGGTCGTTCCACTGGGTCCCCTGTGTTCTCGACAGCAGGGCTCCCCTGCGCGGCAGGGCTCCCAGCACAGCAGGGCACAGAGACTCCTGGTGCAGGCACAGGCCACGCTCAGCCAAGCGCCTCCAGCCCTGCCAGGGCCTCCGCCTGCGGTGCCGTCCTCACCGCTGCTCCGTGTGCCACACTGGGGCTCCTGGAGCCCTCCGAGGCCAGCAGCCCAGCGACGCCCCTCCACCGTTGTACTCCTCCTGGGTGTCTTCAGAGCCAGCGGTCTTGCCACCTCCCGTGTCACTAGTCTTGGAAGTGATACACCGGCCCTTTCTGCTCTCAGGCCCAAACCTGTGAGGGGACTTGACACAAAATTGTTTTTTGCCACACACACTCTGAAATGGGAGAGAAACCAGGCCCCGTGACTCACGCTCTCTGTTCTCTCTCTCTCTCTCTCTCTCTCTCTCTCTCTCTCTCTCTCTCTCTCTCTCTCCCCCTCTCCCTCCCAAACATCTCTGCCTTCAGCGTTCGAAAGGCTGTCTGAAACTCAAAAGCCAAGAAGTGACTTGACTTTTCTCCACTGTCATCAGTACTTTCCCAGAATTCCTTTGACCGTGCGGGTGCCACGGGCTTTGGGGGGAGCAAAGATGCCAAGCTGTTCCCCCACCGTGCTCATTGCCTCGTGGGCGCGGGAGCTGGGGAGTCAGGCCGCCAGAGCGAGGAGAGCAAGGACTCAAAAGTGTGAACAAACCGCAATTGGAGGAGGGGGAAGATGGCGATGTGGGAGAAAGTGGGGGTCAGGGCAGAGGCAGAGTGGGCGGGAGACACGCGGGGACGGGCATGCGCAAGGGGTCGAGTGACAACGTGGGACCGGCAAGGACGGCAGCGAAGGGCGGAGCGGGGCCTTCTCCAGATCGCCGCTTGCCGTCTGAGGGCTTCTCCGACCGGAACTCATTTCTAATGCTGTGTTCAACACAGTGGTGCGTCCTGAGGTGTTTCAACGACAGAGCAGGGAGCAGTGATCTGTTTCTCTTTCGTATCCAACCAGAACGGTATCGAAGACATAAAAACGAAATGTGCGGAAAAGGCAGACTCCTTGATCCGCCTGCAGTTCCGGATGGAGCAGCAGGTGTACTGCCAAGACCAGATTTACAGCGTGCTTCTGCAGAAGTTCCGAGAGGAGGCGACTTTGCCCGGCAGGCCTGGCCAGACGGCTTCGTTGCAAGCTCCCCTTTCAAATAACGCGGCTTCGGTTTCCTCTGTCACTGAAATCGGGGTGCACCTGAACGCGTACTTCTCGGTGAGTGTGGGCGCCCGGGTGAGCGCTGCGAGGCGTGTGCCAGCCCGTGCGCCAGCCATACGCCAGCCGTGTGCCACCAATGTGAGCCGTGTGCCAATCATGTGCCAGCCGTGTGCCCGCCGGCGCTGTCTTGATGGCAGTCTGCTGGCAGAGCCTGGCCGCTGTTGTGCGTTCAACTCCTTTCTGCTCTGATCAACTCCTCATCCGTTATCTATAATTTCACACTAACCCTATCAAGACACTTCAGGAACTTGCCCCCAAATCAAAGGCTCTGTGTGGCAAAGCCCATCCTCAAAATTCACTCCAGCTCCAAAGGTCTTTAGAGTTTGTGCTGCACACGATGTGCAAAGCTACGGTGATCAGGCTGCTGCGGGAGACAGCACGCTCTCAGCTTATGGGTCAGGACTCAGCTGCATGTGGTTCAGAAGGCACTGGGCTCTCGAAGTACCTGACACTCACCGGCTTCACAGAAACGAGAATGAAATTCCTTCCCCTAGATGTTGTGAGCCACTCAGCTCCGTGGTTCCTAAGCCTCACCCTGTGTGGACGAAAGCACGGGGTCACGCAGAGGGAAGATGGCTTTTAACCGGCAAGGAAGCCTGACCCTGAGGCCTGTCCTTAATCGGAACAGAAAGGACAGCCACCCAGGTGTGGAGTCCAGTTGCCAGGCAAACTCTCCAGGTGCCAGGAGAGAGGGCACGAGGCGGGCACTGAGGCAGCTCCCAGAGGGGAGCCGGGGGGTCACCGGGCCAGGAGGTCTCTGTGGGCAGGTGGAGGAGGGGTCCAGGGATGGAGCTCCAGAGAAGGCTGGGACGCCCAGAATGTGCTTGGGGCTTCCTGGCCATCCAGGTGGGCTCTAGTGCCAGAGGGAGTAAGTACCTGGGCGCTGAAATTGGGCAGCCCAGACAGAATCTCCCCGTGCTTTGACTCGGGACTCTAGAGCGAGGTGGGCGGGACCACCAGGACGTAGCCCACCCGCGCACGCCTCCTCGGGAACCCCAAGGCTTCTCTGCAACCACAGGCCTCGGGCGAGACCCCTCCAGCTCGCCTTCTCACCCCTCTTCCAGGAAACCAGCAACCGTCTGGCCAACCAGATCCCGTTCATAATCCAGTATTTTATGCTCCAAGAGAATAGCGACCATCTGCAGAAGGCCATGATGCAGATGCTGCAGGGCAGGGAGCACTACGCGTGGCTGCTGCAGGAGCAGAGCGAGACCGCCGCCAAGAGGCAGTTCCTGAAGGAGAAAATTTACCGGCTCACGCAGGCCCGGCGCGCGCTCTGTAAATTCTCCTGCTGAAGTGGGGGGAGGGGCGCCGGGCGTCCGGTTCGGCAGCCTCCCCCGCCGCGCTCATGCTCAGGCTGTGCTGTGCTGCGGCCAGCGCCAGAATCCACAGCTGAAGCCCACACGCCCCCGAGCTGCGCCCTGCCCTCCCCCTGCGCGAGGAGGTGGCTCTCCAGCCCCGGACAGCGCTCTTCAGCGCGGTGCGCGTGCTCGGTGCTCGGTGCTCGGTGCTCCCTCTTCGTTAACTCTCTCCCCTGACGCATGGCAGTGTGAGACCCCGGAGCGGGAGGCGGCAGTGAATTCCTCTTTCGTATTTCCAGAGCCTCGTGTGGTGCCTGGCACATAGTCACCACTTAGCAAGCGTGATGTCATTGAAGAGATGAACGATGGCGATTACCTGAGCCTATGGCTTCAATCCAGACTTCGGTCATTTGGGATGGTGTCCCTTAGCGGGTCCCTTTCGGGGGAATTTGGTCTGCCACCTGCCGTGATTGTGCTTCCCGGCCCCAGTCCCCCGGACAAACGGGCCTGAATGATACCATGTTTAATCTGCACTGTTTCGCTGGTTTCCTGTTTGCTTTTGCTATGTTAAGTCTTGAAGGGCAATTTAATAAAGACAAACATTTTTCCAAAAAAGATAGGGTTAGGGTAAGTGTTATCTCTAAATTGGAGGTTTATGGTTCATTTTATTTTCTTCATGCCAAGCAATACTTGCCTCACAGGAATTGTAGGAGGAGTAAGCGAAACCATCTCTACAGACTACCTGTCCCAAAGCAGGTGTTCAAAAATGACAACAGCCTCTCCCTCCATCAAAGACCTCGTTTTCCTTTTGTCTCTGGGACTATAGATCAGCCCCTGCTCCTGAGCTCTTCCAGCCGGCTCTTATGTTTGGCTTGGTACTTTTTGGATCAATTTTTGCATATGGTGTTAGGTAGGAGTCTAATTTCATTCTTTTGCTTGCGGATATTCCGTTTTCCCAGCCCTGCTTGTTGAAAACACCGTATTTTCTCCATAGGCTTGGGCACCCTCGTCCAAACATGTTTGACCCTATGTCCAAGGGTTTATTACCAGGCTCCAGTCCTGTTCCGTTGGTCTGTTCGTGTGTCTGTCTGTCAGTCTGCTTGCTTGACCCACACCGTTTTGATGACTGTAGCTCTGGAGTGTTTTGAAATCAGGAAGGGTGAGTCCTTCAGCTTTGTTCTTTGTCAGGATTGTTCTAGGGTCCCTTAAGATGCCATGTGAACTTCAGGATTTTTTTTTTTTACATATATCTCTGCAAAAAACTATCATAGGGACTTTGCTAGGAATTGCATTCAATCCGTAGATCACTGTGGATAGTATTTGTGTTCTGACAATATTAAGTTTACCAGTCCATGAACACAGGATGTCTTTCCATTTACTTATGTCTATTTCGATTTCTCCAACCAATTTTTTTTTTATAGTTTTCACTGTACAAGTCTTTCCTTTCCTTGGTCTATTCCTACGTATTTTATTTCTCCAGAGGCTATTGTGAATGTGGCTGTCATATTAATTTTCTTTTCAGATTATTCACCGTTAGTCTATAAAAATGCAACAGATTTTTTTTTTTAATTCAGCTTTTCCTCCTTGTTTCGTGAGTTAAGTCACAAGTACAGGTAGTAGCAGAGCTGAGGATAAGTGGCAAATCTCTCCAAATTGTAAATACTGTTGCAAGAAAATGAAATCTGAGAAAAATAAAGTCTGATACTTGTCATTTGTTCATAAACATTTTCCTAAACGTTCGATACGTTTCACACACGTGTACACGTGCTCACAGCCGGAGTGGGATCTTCTCTTTTACCACCTCAGAACTGACCCAAAACCCGGGCTTGGGGTGTTCCCAGTGAACGAGGGCCTGGGGGCGGCCGTAGCGACGCGCCACAAACAGGTTGTCTTAAGACAACAGAAGTTTGTTGGCTCGCAGTACGGAGGTCAGAAGTCTGAAATGGAGGAGTCAGCAGGGTTGGCTCCTCACAGAGCTCTGAGGGGGACCGTGCCGGGCCGTCCCCCGGCTCCTGGCGGCTCCGGCTCCTCCCCACGTTCCCGGGCGGGCGGCTGGCTCTGCTCTCCGCCTCCAGCTTCACGCAGTGCTCCCTGTGTCTCCTCATGTCAAAGCTCCGTCTCCTTTGTCTTTCGAAGACATCGGGCATTGGATTCAGAGCGCTCCTAACCTGGGACGGTCTCATTTCAAGAGCTTTAACGTGGTATCTGCAAAGACGTGACTTCCAAGTGAGGTCACACTTCCAAGCCCCTGGGATTCTCAGACACACATTAGCGCAGCAGGGCAGGGCACGGAGCTGGGCAGACGGCCCCCGTTGCACTGGAATGGCTAACTGCTGCACAAACGCCTAACGGTGACCGTGGCGTGCCACACGCCAAGTGGTTTCCTCGCTCCCATCACGGCTGTCCGAGGCAGGCCGGCCGTCCTGGGCCACCCCGTCACGCGGGCCTTTGAGCCTCCACCGGACCCCGTGTGTCAGAGAGAGTGGAGGGGACTGCCAGCGAGTCCCCAGGACCCAGGCCGGGGAGCATGTCCATCACTGCCTCCCACGTTCTGTGGGCCGATCGCAGGCCTGCGGCCACACTGAACGGCCAGGCAGGCTGGGAAATGTGGTCCAGCGAAGCAGACAGGAGGGCGAGGGAACAGGGTCCGGGCATTGCCACACCTGTCCCTCCCGCGCAGACGGGTTTCCTGCTCTTCCTTCTTCCCCCAGGGCTGCCGGTCCCGGGCAACCCTTGGAGGAGCACTGGTCTGTGTCCCAACCACAGAGGAGAACACGAAGCCAGGTGAACCACACCTGCCCTGGACTGGCCCTCCGGGCTGGAGGGAGGGGGCGCTGGGCTGGGACACGCTGCTCTGCCCCTGGCCGGATGGCCACAGGCGTGGGCACATTATCTCCGTGGCTGGGGGCTGCCGGGCCATCAGGCGTCCCCCCCCGCACGCAGCGCCCCCTCCTCCCCACAGCGCCCACGTCCGGCCCCCTGGGCCTATCGCTGGGCACAGGCAGAGCTGTCTCCAGGAAATTCGTTTGTCTTAGCAGCACGGAGGCTTGAGATGCTCCTCCAGGCCGCGTCCATCCAGTCCGGGCCCCGCCCCTCCCCTCTGGGCCCCTCCCCTTTTCGGGACGCTACCCCTCCCCTGCGGGTCCTGGCCCCTCCTCCGGGCCCCGCCCCTTAGTTTGCAGTGGTTCTGTTTGCCTTCTGTTTCTGTGAATCTGTGAGAGGAAACAGAAACCGAATCTGAATGACCAGAGAAGGGAAAAGGGGGGAGACAGGGAGGAGACTGCGAAGAAAACGAGAGAGAGGCTCAGGGAAGCTCCCTGGAGGTCCCCTGAGGACCACGTCTGCAGGACCAGGGCCAGCCCTCAGACTCATCATTCATTCCCTCATTCATTCATTCATTCATTCTACAGACACTGAAACACCGTGCGGGCCACTGTGCTGCATTCAAGTGCAACACCAAACACCACGGACCTGCCCCCCGACACCCCATTCGACAGCTTGGTGGCAGAAAGGGCATTCAGAGTCACGGAGGCCAAGGCAGTGTGAGGAGGATGGGGGAGGGGTGGAGCGTGGGGCTCCCGGGGAGCGAGCCCACTGGGCCTGGAGAAGGGTGGTAGCAAGGAGGGTCTTACGTCCCGGCAACGGACCCGCGCACCACGCTGAGCCGTTCGGAACGCCCGGCCCTGCAGCGTTTAAACGGGGTGCAGCCTTCTTCCCACAAGTGTTTGAGAAAACGGCCCGTTCGGGAGGTAGGGAGCGATGCCGGAAGCTGCCCGCCCAGTGCTTTCCATTAATGCCAGCTCCAATCTCCTTGGCAAGTCTAGGCCAGGCCAGGCAGGTGACAAGAGGGCTGGACGAGGACCAGAGAGACCTGGAGAACCCTGGGCGGGGTCAGTGTGGCTGCTCAGCCGCTAATCTGCTTCCCTGTGGATGCTGTGTGTTTGCCAGATACATTATGAGCAGGTAGGAAGCCAATTAAGAGGGCAGGACGGGGCTGTGTCTGGGAGCAGCCGCCTGGCCCCAGCGGGCTGGGCACCTCGGCGCAGGTACCTTCAGCCCACCCATACTGTGCACCTACAGTTGGTAGGCGGTAATCACTGGGAGGACATAAGGTTGATAAGACCTCGACCTTGCCTTTGGGGAGGTGACAGCTCATCGGGGAGGTGGCCACACACCGCACTCTTCAGAATGTCCGTCTGAAAGGAACTACATGTTAGCCTGAGCTAAGCTGGGGGCAGGGGTGGGGGGCGCGCGGGAGAGTCCCGATCCAGGCTTGAAAGGAGCTCCCAGGGGCAGCTGCATAGACAGGGACCATCAGAGTGGGGACTTGGCAGGGGAGCGTGATGTCTCTGGGAGTCCGTGGGGAAAGGACTGGCCAGCGGAAGTGGGACAGCCGTGGCCAGAGGGGCGTCGGGCCTGAGGGACAAAGCACAAGGCCTGCGAGCGTGAAAGTTCTTTGAGAATGTAGAGCAACCAGTGTTTCTTTGACAAACAAGGGATCACAGCATCGCGCGTGGAAGGGTCCTGAGGACGGGGACGAGGCCGCTGTGGGTCGGCGCGTGAGGGGGAGATGGGGAGCTGCAGTTAGCGTCAGAATGCTGGAGAATCCTTGCTGGTGCTCGAAAGACCCCCGGGAACCTCCAGCAAGCATTGCAGACCCCCGGTGACTGAGTTACATCTGTCCCGGGGACCAGGCTCTAGCGCCCCCCGAGCTCCCCGCGTGGTTCAGCTTTGGAAGGGCGACTCGCGGCTTCGGGAGCCGCGGAGCGCAGCCTGACACCGGAGCCACCAGAACCGCGGTGGCCGGGCCCAGCGCCGCGGGCGGTTCGGACTCAGCGGGTCTGGAGTAGGGTCCGAGACTCTGCCTTCCCCGAAGCCTCGTGGGAGGCGGGTGGCCCGGGAGCGGACGCCCTCTGGGCGCCTCGGCCCGGCCGCAGCTCCGCGGGGCGCCCCCGAGCGCGCGCGGCACATTCGGTTTCGTTTCTGCGACCCCCTGGGCCCGGCGCACTGTCTCCTAAGAGTTTCGTTTTCCGGGGCCGCAGGCGGAAGGCGGGGCGGGGCGGGGCGGGCGCCGCATAAAGCCGGGCGCGGCCGCGGCGCTGGGTGCGGCTCGCGTTGCGGGGGAGACTGGTGAGTGTCGCGCCCCCGCGTGCGCGCGCCGTCCGGCCGCGGGAGGCTCGGGCCGGGCTGACCGGGCAGCTGGCTGCGGAGGCGGTGGCTCGGGGTGTGGGCATTTCGGGGACTAGTACAAGTAAATAACAACAATAACAATAAATATCATGACGATCTTGTGGCTGGGCGCAGAGCACCCTTGATTCTACCGCGGACCCACAGGCTGCGGAGCCCCCCGCCCCCACCCCGGGGTGACCCATCGCCAACAGCCCCGTGACCGGCGTCTTCACTGCTTGAGGAGGCGGGAAGGTGTTGGGGACGGGAGCCGAGGGGGTCTCCGAGGGAGCCGGTTAAGGGGGGGGGAGCGCCGAGCAAGTTTCTCGTCCTCCGCTGCGGGGTTCCCGAGCCCGCCCCAAACGCTGCCCGTCGCCTTAAGTCCGTTCACATGTCCTCACTGACTGCAAACCCGACCAGTCAGCCGGGGGATTCCTTGGAGGCCAGGCGGGCTTCCCCGATCGTGCGGGTACCGGGCGGCTGGAGCCAAGAAAGGGCCCCTGCGAGGAAGCCCTGGGTCCCCGAGTGGGCAGCGCGCGCTGGGGGGAGCGACGAGGCGCGCGCAGGAGAGCCCTGCGCGGCGTCCCCACAGCGGGGCCCGGGGCCGTGCCCGCGACTCCCCGCGGAGCTCGTGCAGCGGGGTGCCGCCGATGGGCCCGCTCAGCCTCCTGGGTCCCTAGTCGTCCGCGGGGATGGGGGCGGGGGCGGGGGACAGAACAGTCCTTGGGGGCTGGCGGCAGGAAGCCAGTAGCCGCTGAGACCCTAGCTGTGCGCGTGGGATTCTCGGAACCATTTCGTCGAATTCATAGGCGAGTTTTGTTGCAAACAGGATCAAGTCGTCAGTCCCAAAGGGCGCCTGAAATGTCTCGCCTTGTCACCTTTCTACTTGAGAGCAGGAGTGCTGGCCAGGAAGTTCCCCCACCCCTCCTGAGGTGACGCTCCCCCATTCTTCCTGGCTCCCCTCCCCCACCTCCCAACACTGAGCTCAGCGAGGCTGTTAGCGAGCATTGGGGCTGAAGTGCAGATGCTCTCCCCCTGAGTCATGAAACACTGAAATGTCCGGGGTTCTGTAAAGACAAACAGTTGCAAGAGAAAAATAAATATAAGTCCCGCGAGCTGATATTAACAGTTATGTTGGGCGTGGGGGCCAGAAAAACATCCTTTTCCTCCCACCCTCTAAGTGGTTCTAGCGGGGCTAATCATCGAATTAACAGACAGATTAACAGGAGAAAATCAAATGTTTAGTCCATGTGCATGGGTAATTCACGTAAGCATGCGAATCCCAGCCAGCAAGGCGACATTGGGTATCTATGACCCCTTGGAATAGGAGAGAAGTGGGGAGCGGGGGTTCGGGAATAAATTTCCAGATTGCCAAATTCCAAATAGTCCTCTTCCAACACGTCCTTTCAAAATGACCTTTCTCTGCTTCACAGAGAAAGGGAAGCACCCCTGCCCTCCTTTTGTTTGTTGTAACCTTGCCCTTCCTACTGTGTCTTGAGAGAGACTATGAAACTCGAAACAGAGCATCAGAAAAAGTTAATTCAGGCAGTAAATTTCCAGCAAGACTCTCTGCCTTATCCTAATCTGTCTTAATATTAAAATAGTCAAGGTCACAAGAAGGATTCTGGGAACTATGACTGGGCAGCGAAGCAGGGGGTCCCCTGCGCACCCCCCCCCCCGCCCCCCGCCCCCCCGCCCCCCCGCCCCCCGCCCCCCGCCCCCCGCCACCCCGCAGCCTGGTCAGCAGGGGGCGGAGCTGGCTGCGCGCTCTCCGTGATTCGCTGCGGTTCCGGTCTAATTTGCATGTTTCCCTTCCTTTCAAGGAAGCATAAGAGAACAGCTCTGCATTGCTGTCCAACTCATCCGCGGGTACATCAAGCAAAAAGGTGTATTAGAGGTAAACAGGTGCCTTACATTTTTTATAGCATTTCTTTTAAATCATAGGAGGAACATTGTTATTTACTCTTATCCAGGATTATCAGACATGGCAAATTTAATGTTTAGAGTCTTGGGGTCCCAGAAACAATTTTTTAAAGAATTTGAAATAATGCATAGATATTTTTTGATGCAGACAAGTATGATAAAGTAATCAATTAAATTCTTAAGAAATAAAGTGAATGAGATTTAGAAAAACTACATAGAGGATGTGGAATGAAAATATGAAATTGAGGATCAAAGGAACCGAGTAAACGACTTCGTGTTCATGTATTTTTTAAACTATAGGGTTGGATATTAAATTACTATAATATTTAGATTCCCTTGGCTACTTTGGAAAACGTCCTCTAATAATTTTATTTTTAAATATAATTTTTATAAAATGCATCCGATATTCCATTTTTTGCTGCAAATAAATGGTGCAGAAATGTTTGATGTCACATCTGAAATTGTGACAGGAAATACCTAGTTTGAACAACGTGCTGGGTTCTGGAAGCAAATTCGTGAGGACTGCCGAGCTGGGACCCAGCCCCTGTCTGCATTCGAGATTTGCTCCCTTGGGTCCTCCTGTCATTTCTTTTACAGTCAGCAAAGAGTGGTGGGTTTGTCCACGATTGGACGTACCCGGTTCCCAGCTGTGTTGACCCTGGTCTGCTTGGTTTTCAGCTGAACTGAGAAGGGAGGAAGATGGGTATTTCTCAAGTGAAATTCGAAAGTCATGACTTGGCCTCTGCACCCATTCCTCAGTTACCAAATGCTGAGGTGCCTGAGAAGAATCTGGACAAAGTAAGTTGTTGCCTGAGAATCGGTATACATGTGTACATGAGCTGTGTCCATTTGAAGGCCTGCTTGCTCACCCCACCTGGGGCAAGGCGACCATGCGGGGCCTGCGGCCCGAGTCCTTCTTTCAGCTGGATGGAGAGGTCTGCCTTAGCCGATGCTGCTTGGTGTGCAGCTTTGGCCTGGAAAGCCGAGCGAGGTGCTGATCGGCTCCCGGAGGTACTGCCTGGGCCCTCGCCGCGGAGCCCTGATACTACATGCCCAGGTCACGGTTCAGTCCCGAGCTGCAGCCCCTGGGACGTTGTCGTGACAACATTTCCCCTCACCGGGCAGCCCCGTGGTCGTCCTTGTCCCAGAATCAAGACATATTTTTGGTGGGAACCAAACTTGGCTTCTAGAATCAGTACAATCTCAATTCGATCCAAAAGCTGACACTTTTAGCTGGATGATCTTCGGCGGTGACTCCTCCGTTTATAAGCCTGGTTTCCCATCCCCGGAGTGGGAAAAATGATAGTATTTACCTCGTGTAGCTGTCGAGAGGAGTAAATGCAGGTCGGTGGTCTGGGCACTTAGTTTATTGCTGTTACAGGTATTAAAGCCATAGACCATCGGTGTCTTTCAAGTTGACCCCCTTCTCATGATCAATGTTAAACAATATTTTAAACAATATTAAAAACCATGTTGAAGGACAAAGAAGCGTAAGAAGGCCCACCCATCTTTCCACCACCCAACCGTAACAGTCCCTGGGCTGGCTGTAGCTGGCAGGGTGTGGGGCAGGGTGTGGGGTAAGGTGTGGGTACTCACGCACTCACACGTGCCCACTGGGAATTAGCTTGGCCTTTTCCATACAGGTCGAACAGGGTGTGTCTTGTGATCCAGCAATTTTACTTCTTGATGTAGACCTTGGTTCTCAGTGTGGTCCCCGGACCAGTAGCATCTGCATCACCTGGGATGCTGAGATGCAAATGATGTTTGAGATGCAAATGATGTGCCCCCACTCGCTCCTCCCCCAGACCCAGTAAGCTAGAAACTCCGGGAGCAGGGCCCAACATCTGTGTTTTCACAGGCGCTCAAGGTAATTTTACTCCCTGCTAAAGTTTGAGAACCACCGTGCAAACTTTTGCACGTTGTGCCCGGGAGCCATGCTCATAACAGCATTGTCTGTAATAGCAAACCCCGAAACCAACACGTGCGCCCTCGAGTGGCGAATGACATACGTGGATTGTGGTGAGCTTATGCAGCAGAATTCTGTACAGCGGTGAGAATGAATGAACTAGGTAGGGTTCCAGGCATCCAGAGGGCTGAGTCTTAAAAGGAATGGTGCTCCAAAGAATGAAGTCATAGAAGAAATGTGCAGTATGGTCCCATGTATATAAATTTCTCAAACAGGCAGCAATAAGCAACGTATTTTTCAGGGAAAGATGGACAAGTGGCAAAACGATGAAGAGCAAAAATGTGGTCATCACAAGCCTCAGGATAGAGGGACCCTCTGTGGGTGCAGGAGCGGCAGGAGGAAGGTGACTGAGGGGGGGTGTGTGTCTTAGGAACCAGGAGTGCGTGTTTTCTTAACCAGGGTGGCTTCTCCGTGCATATCTGCTAGTTGTTATTTATCATTCATACACTCGCGTGACTGGATGATATTAAGGAAATGAAAACAAAATGTACGTGCAAGGCGGGCGGAGGCTGAGGCCACTCAGGCCCGCCCGATGGCGCAGCCAGGTGTCTGGGACTGCCACCCCGGGCTTTCCCTTGGGGGCGTGCGCCACGCCTTTCCTAAGTGTTGAAGAAATTTGCAGCAGACACTTGTTGAAAAACTGCAAGGTGGACTTGATTCAAGACTATGGCGATAGGGGAGAGAGAGGTAGCATTAACCATACAGCACAGCTGGGGTTTATCGTTAGCGGGCAGGGTGAGAGAGAGGAGAGTTACTAAGAGGGACTTGGTTAGAATCAAGGGGATGCGAGGAGGAACCTGATTTTCTATCAAAGGTGAACAGATTTTGGATGAACTGGCTTACTCATGGGCCGGCCAAGGAGAGGACTCCAAAGAGCCCCACTGAAGTTGGGTCAAGGGAGTTCTGGCCAGAGCGTACCCCCCTTCTCTGGTGAAATTTGCCAGTATGCCCCATATATAAAGTTTTGTACTCATGTGTTCTGTAAGGCGGTGGTTATTAACCCAGCCCAAGGGAGTTTTGCCTCTTGGACCACGTGGCAATGTCTGGAGACACTTTGGTTGTTGCAACTCAGGGAGAATAGTGAACAGAGGCTAGAGATTCTGCTGAACCTTCTGTAATACACACAACAGCCTGTCACAAAGACGGCTTGCCTGGCCCCCCAAATAAACAGCTCTTCACCGTAACAGAAAGGAACCACTAGCAAAATTTATATATATTACAAAGCATACACAAAATTAAAAAGGAATTAAAAAGAAAAACGTAAAAGATAAATGAAATGATTTTCTCATATATCCTTTACATCAGTCAGCTTGTTTGTTTTCTTACCGTCAAGTGTTGAGAGTTCTTTGTTTATTCTGAGTACAAGTCGTTTGGCAGATACACGTTTTGCAGACATTTCTCCCAGACTGTGGCTTGTCTTTTTATTCTCTTAACAGCTTCTTTTAAACATCAGACGTTTTCAATTTTGACAAAGTCCAGTTTATCAGTTGTGTCTTTTATGGATTGTGCTTTTGGAGTCATATGTAAGAAATTATAGCCTAATACAGAGTCATAAAGATTTTCTCTGATGTTTTCTTCTAGAAGTTTTATACTTTTAAGTTTTGCATTTAGGTCTAAGATTCATTGTGAATTATTTTTGCTATATGGCATAAATATAGATATTAAGCCTTGTGTGTGTGTGTGTGTGTGTGTGTTCAATTATCCCAGTTCATTTGTTGAAATTTTATCTTTTTCCCACTGTATTGTCCTTACACTTTTGTGAAAAACCAGTTGTTCACATATGTGTAGGTTTATTCTGGAGTGTGTATTCTTTTCCCCTGATTTCTTCCCAGTTTTTACTCCAGTATCACATTGTTTTGGTTAGTTAGTGCAGCCTTATAATGATTGTTGAAATATGGTCATGTTACCCTCCAACTTCTTCTTCAAAGTCATTTTGACTAATAGGAGTATTTAGAACATTTGTATTGATTGCAATTTGTGTTCTATTTACCGTATCTGTTCTCTTTATTTTCTCTTTCCTCTTATTCTGTTTTCTTTTAAATTAATCAAACATTATTATTATTACTATTATTATTACTATTATTATTATTCCATTTTATTCTCTTTTTTGGCTTATTAAGTATGTTTTGTCTTAGGGTTTACATTATATATTATTAACCTATCAATTCTACCGTCAAGTGATATGATACCACTTCAGATTTAATATAAAAACCATTAAGATGCTTTTTTATGTCTCATCTCCCAGCCTTCCTGTTTTTTTTGTCATAAATTTTAACTTTACCTACATTATAAACCCCATAATGCATTGTTATTTCTCTTCAAAAGGTTAAATATCTTTTAAAGATACTTAGTAATTTAAAAAAGTACAATAGTTACCATTTCTGGCGGAGAGTCCTTGTGTAAATTAAGTGCCATTTTCCTTCTGCTAGAGGACCCAGACGTCCCCTGCCTGCTGGTGGTGACTTTCCACTCCTGGTATGTCTGAAAAGCCTTTATTTCACCTCCATTTGTAAAAGATACTTCCGGTACTTTAAAAATGGTCTCCGCTGTCCTCTTACTTACTATTTCTGGCGAGACGCCTGCCGAAGTGTCGTTTTTGCTCCTCTGTACGTAACACGTCATTCTCTTCAGACACCTTCTCCTCACTGGCGGTGAGCGGTTTGACTTTCACATGCCTCGATGTAGTTTACTTTATGTTCCCTGCGCTTGGATTCATCGAGCTTATCAAATCTTTGGGTTAAGAGTTCTCATCAAGATTGGGAACATTTTATCAATTATTTCTTCAACTATATATTTTCTGTTTCTTTGCCACTTCTTTCGGGAACTCCCAAGTGTTGCAGAAATGTCGCAAAAATCAGACCGGGGGAGAAACCAAGCGGCACTGGGAGGGTCGGAGAGCTCAGGTTTATTACGCGGGGGGTCCCAGAGGAGCAGCGCTCTGAAGACCCGGGCCCCGAGCTCAGATGCAACTTTGCTTACATAGATCTGAGTCGGCACGAGCCGATTGGTTAATTTGTCCTCACATGGTTACAAAGCTCAGGAGTTGCTATGGGTTGTAGGCAGTTACATTTGTTGTTTAGACAGAACAAGCAAAAGGGAGGATGAATCTTTAGGTAATTTCGAGGTCACCCTGCCCTAGGGCCTATGCAACAAGCATGTCTACAGAAGCAGGACAAAGCGCTGGTTATGCGATTGGTCTTATGAGTGAAAATATCTTCACGACAACCTGTATGACGCCAGTGGATGCTGTCCCTTTGGGACGTAACGTGACCTAGAGGCCACGACTAACTCTTTGATTCCGCTTTGTCCAGGGGGACGAGATAAACCTGTGCAGCTACTACGAGGAGAAGGTCCGCCCCTGCATCGACCTCATCGACTCTCTGCGGGCCCTGGGCGTGGAGCAGGACCTGGCCCTGCCCGCCATCGCGGTCATCGGGGACCAGAGCTCGGGCAAGAGCTCCGTGCTGGAGGCCCTGTCGGGCGTCGCCCTCCCCAGAGGCAGCGGTAAGCGCCTGCGCCCTGTGCTGAGGGCTCGGGCCGCCGTGACGGAAGGCCAGAGACCAGTGGCTTAAGCAGCAGAACGTTATTTCTTACCGATCTGGAGGCCAGGAGCCAGCAGGGCCGTGTTCTCCTGAGGCCTCTCTTCTTGTGCAGGTGGCTGCCCTCTCATTGTGTCCTCGCAAGGCCTCTTCTTCTCTTTATAAGGACACCAGCCGTGTTGGATAGGGCCCACCCTGTGACCTCGTTTAATCTTAGTTACCTCTTTTAAAGGCCCTTCCTCCAAATGCAGTCACTCTGGGGGCCAGGACTCCAACATATACATTTTGATGGGGACACAATTTAGTCCATAACACCCTCTCATCACACACTTCTGTGTGGGTCGTGTGTAACCTGCAGTTTGTGGAAGGTGTAGAGTCAATGCGTTTGGGTCTCTAGCTCAGAAGTGCGTGCATGTGGGCTTCTCTTCTGAGCCCCTTTCCCCAGAGCTTAGGAGGTAAAGATTGGCGCTCTGGTTGGTGGTACTGTTGGAGCTACGAGGCCGAGGATATCGGTGAGGGCTCACAGGAAGCGGACGGACCTGGAGGGGCCTTGAAATGCGTGCTGGAGGTGGAAGACGGGTGGGTCTGGGCAGGAGCTCACGGCAAGGTGGCCTGGCGGGAGCCGTGGGCTTTCCGGGGGGCGGGGGTCTGTGCATGGGGGAGAGTGGAGGATGTTGGCACATGTTTGGGGTTTCCTCATTGCCGTCACCTCCTGAGCTGATGGCAGAACACCGGCATGAAGTGAGAAGCTTAACACGGTGGCTTTGAAGCATTCGGGAGCCCCGCGTCGGCTCAGACGTGCATTCGAAGCGCGTCGGAGCGTCCGCGGGCGAGGCGGGAACTCCTGCAGCGCGTGTGGTCTCCCGGACTGTGTCGCGTTTCGAGAGCCATTGCTCCAAGGGCACCATCGGAGACTGGTAAGAGCAGAGTGGAGAACTGACGTGGACATGGCCTCCTAGGTATCGTCACGAGGTGTCCTCTGGTGCTGAAGCTGAGAAAAGTGACGGACGGAGATGGATGGAAAGGCAAAGTCAGTTACCAGGACGTGGAGATTGAGATTTCAGATCCTTTGGCGGTGGAAAAGGAAATCAGTAAAGGTAAACACCCACGTGCCTTGCCTTCGCCCATTCGGAGGTCTGATGAACTGTGTGCAGTGCACGGGGCCTCCCCGTCACTGTCCCCACTTCCTCTTTTCGGGCTTGTCCCTTGAGGACCAGCCCCTCCCCTTGCTGCATCCCCCGTCCCTCCATGCTTCCCCTCCCCCTCCCCCCGACCCCGTCACCGGCACCTCCGGCCCCAGCTCCCTGTAGTTTCTCTTTTCTCATCAAGACCAGTGCTTTGGGACAGAATCTGACCTCGATAGTTTACTGCTTAGTGTATAAGTACCTGAGAATGACGCAAATTTTAAAATCGAAGGCTTGTCCTCAAATATCGAGCACCTGCTTCTTACCCAAGGGCATCCTCATCCTGACGGAAGAGGGGTTGCAGGGGTCGGGGAGTGCTT
Source organism: Rousettus aegyptiacus (assembly GCF_014176215.1). Lineage (NCBI taxonomy): Eukaryota > Metazoa > Chordata > Mammalia > Chiroptera > Pteropodidae > Rousettus > Rousettus aegyptiacus. The sequence goes on along the minus strand of NW_023416307.1, from coordinate 847,835 downwards.
CTCCTCCAGAAGCAGAATGGGCGTGTTTACCCGATCCTTGCTTAGGCCAATTCATGGCAGGTCTCACTAAGTGCAAATCACAGAGATCGTTTGCTCCATTCGAAACAGCCAAAGGGAAAAATGATGTCTGAAGTAGATAAAGACAAAGGAGTGACAGTGGCTACTACTGAGATGAATAAATAACTTTTCATTATTGACTTTAATTTTTTCCTAGCATGCCACGTAATTAAGTTTGGATCATTCCGGAGATACCAAAGTAGCTAGTCAGTTTCGCTTTTAGAGGATTTGCCATAATGAGACGCTTTTATCCAAAGTGCTAATCGGTTTCTCTTCTGTTCCCTCTTCTGTAGCCCAGGATGTCATTGCTGGGGTAGGAGTGGACATCAGCCACGAGCTGATCAACCTGGAGGTCAGCTCCCCTCACGCCCCAGACCTGACCCTCATCGACCTCCCCGGCATCACCAGGGTGGCCGTGGGCAACCAGCCCGCTGACATTGGGCGTCAGGTGAGACTTCGGCTCCATCCTGCCCTGGGTCCGGGGGGACGGGTGGGCCGTGGGGGCTGCATCAGGGCACGAGTGAATCGAGGGCTGAGTCTGAAGGGTGGATATTAAGAGGCGCGAGCGGGAGACGTGGAGAGCATGGTGCTTGCACTCTCCTCCGAGTCAGCCGGGGACGTCTCTGGAGAGAGGGAGGCCAGCAGGCCAATTCAGAAATACGTTTTGTACGTTTCGTGTTTTATACGGTGACTCGTTTTTGGTTATTGTCACCTTTGTCTTAGGAAGTGTATTAGGCACAGGCGTTATGTGGCGAGAGCTCAGAGCATCAGAAACGACATAATGATACTTTCGTATCAGCGCCTGAATGATGGGTCAAAGGTTCAGGGACAAGTCAAGCTGTTGTCGTGGGTCTTGTTTTTCATTGTGACCATATAATCGAAGGTTTTAGGAAATAGCGAGTGAGAGAAAACCTCGTGGTTTTCCCCGACCGCAGGGCTGTTGTCTTATGGAGAACTTGGCTGCTCATAACTCTGTCCTGGAACGCGCCCCCGGGCTGACTTGCGCCGGCTGAGCTCTGCGGGGGCTCCCCCCAGGACTCGGGACCCGAGCAAGTGCAAGGTCACGACCTTCTCCCCTCTCACGCCCGCTCGGTTTCTCGCAGATCAAGGCGCTCATCAGGAAGTACATCCGGAAGCAGGAGACAATCAACCTGGTGGTGGTGCCCAGCAACGTGGACATCGCCACCACGGAGGCCCTGAGCATGGCTCAGGAGGTGGACCCCGACGGAGACAGGACCATAGGTAAGAAGAGGGGAAACCCTGAAAAGGGCAGGTGGTTGCATAGTGGGGAAATGTGTTTTGAATCTAAATGGGTGTTTCTTGGCCCACGCACGGGGCGAGGGGCCGGCAGCCAGCAGATGAGAACGGATGAGGTGCCGGGTTTGGGGCCCGCTGAGTCCCGATGCTGTGGGCCACGTTGACTCTTGTTGGTCACAAGTCGGCCCGTAACCTTTGTCTACCTGCTTATGAAAGGCATGGCGGGTCCAGGGGGCAGAGCAAAAGCGGAGAAAACAGTTACGCCAGTGAGCGATGCGTTTGAGGCGGGAAGGAAGGAAGACATCACCCTAAGTGAAATAAATCAGATACACAAAGGCCAACACTGTATGATTTCACTTCCATGAGGTCCCCACAGCCGTCAAATTCACACGCACGAAGTCGGGTGCTGGTGCCGGGGGCCGGCGCGGGGAATGGGGATTGCTCTTTCATGGGGACAGAGCGTCAGTTGGGAAGATGGAAACCTCTGTGCCTTCACCTGGGGTTCCACGAGCCCTGCTATCTGCCCTCGGGCAAGGGCAGGGGCGCAGCGGAGGCCGGGCATTGTGGAGGGATGAGCGGCCCCTCACCTCTCGCTCGGCGAGGCCATGCGCCTTCCCTAAGCGAAAGGCCGTGGTTCACAGGCATCCTGACGAAGCCCGACCTGGTGGACAAGGGCACCGAACACAGGGTCGTGGACGTGGTGCGGAACCTGGTTTGCCAACTGAAGAAGGGCTACATGATCGTCAAGTGCAGGGGCCAGCAGGACATCCAGGACCAGCTGAGCCTGGCCGAGGCTCTGCGCAAAGAGAAGGCCTTCTTCGAGGACAATCCGTATTACAGGTACGCCCGGCTCCGCTTTTCCAAGGTCAAAGGCAAAGAAGGACCTCCAGCCTGGCTGCGGAAAGCTGGGGCAGATTTTGGGGTACGCGTGTGATGTGTTTGCTCCCTGAGGGTGACCACAGAATGTGCCTGGAAGAGTAAAAGAAAAGTTCACACTGATGGTGAAACTTTTTATAAGATCAGATTAAGGAGGGGCCTGCTCTAATAATTGAAATACTATCATGCCAGAGCCAGAATGAAAACATCAGTGCAACAGAATGAGAAAAGTGTAGAAAACCCAGAAATAGACCCAGATCCGTATATTGGATGTGTGATAAATGTAGCATTTCAAATCCATGGGCTATATCAGTTCGATTCTCAATCAGTGGCACTGAGGAAAATGTAGAGGAGAAAAAGGAGAGCGAAAAATGAGAAAAAGTTAAATCATGCCCTTACTTCACACATTACACCAAAATAAATATCAGTTGAAGTTTAAAATTGAATACAGAGAAGAAGCCGCGAGCATCCTGGAAGGAAATGTAGATGGGGCGTTTGTGATCCCGGGATAAGGATCTTTCTCACCTTAGAGCCAAAGGTGAAATTTTTTTCAAAAAAGAAAGATTGAGGCATTGGTTGGATTTAGATTAAGAGCAGGGTCAAGGCCGGCGGGGAGGGCGGGGCTGGCTCTCGGCCTGTGCCCGGAGGTGTGCGGGCTGGGTCTGTGCTCTGGTACTGGCCACAGCGCTCAGCACTGGGGCGTCCCCAGGGCCCAGGCTTCCAGCTCGGGGAACTGCACGTGCACAGGTAATCAGAGGTGCGTGCAGTGTTGTTGCCGGAGGGCGTTCCGCATGGATCTGCTGATAATCCTGTGTTTGTACGTGTGTAAACCAGAGCAAGCGCCCACGGTGTTTGAGGGCATCAGAGCGCGGTGGCAATGAGATGCGCTGTGAGCCGTGAAGCGAGGCCCGTGCATGCACATGTGTGTGTGTGTGCATGTGTGCATGTGTGTGTTTGCGTGTATGTGTGTGTACGTGTGTTTGCGTGCCTGCTTGTGTGTGCATGTGTGTGCATGTGCGTGTTAGCGTGTATGTGCGTACGTGTGTTTGTGTGTGTGTGTGCGTGCGTGCATGTGTGTGCATGTTTGTCGGGGGCGCGGGGTCCCGGGGATGCCTTTCGCATCAGCACAGCCAGTTCCGGGGAAGGCTGTGGGGAAGCTCATTCAGAGTTGACAGGCGCATGAACACTGGCTTGGGCACCCCCGGGTACTGCAGCGCTAGGCGCAAAAGCCGCGAGGTGAAGCGACTCAAGTGTCCATCGACAGACGGATGGAAAAGCAACTCATGGTCCATCCATGCGATGGAGCATCAGCCGGAAGAAGGAAGGACATTCTGACGCTGGCTACAACGTGGATGGCCTTTGAGGCCATCACGCTCGGTGACATAAGCTGGTCACACAAGACCGTACCGTGCGGTTCCACTTATACGAGGTCGCTAAAGGAGTCGGATTCATAGGGACAGAATGTAGAAGGGTGGGTGCCAGGGGCTAAGGAAGGGGGGATGGGGAGCGAGTGTTTAACGGGGACAGTTTCAGTCAGGAAGATGAAAAAGTTCTGGAGGGGGCTGGTGGTGACGGCTGCACAACAATCGAACGTACTTAACACCACTGAATCCTAAAAATGCTTTAAATGTTGAAATTTATGTGACGTCTATTTTATAATAACTATACGCATTGACAGGCGTGGAAACTGACTTAGATGTGTGTGTTCTGTCACAAACGGGCATGTCAACTCATGCTTCCAGCCTTTTATCCTAAAAGTAATGTCGAAGCCCTGTCAAAACGCACCCCATGGACACGGATTTGGGTCGAGCGAGAAGAGAGCTTGGCTTCCCGCCTCCCAGTCACGGCTTCTGCTCTCTGTGGAGAGAGCGTGAAGCCGGCTCTGTGTTCATTGAACACGTATATAAATATGTGTCGATATATTCTTAGGAAACCCTGTACCGATCGATATGCACTACGTGTCTCATACACGTGCGACACACAGAAGGGTGTGTGTGTGCTGAAAAGATAGCTTAGACGACCACGGGTTTTGTAAAGACCAAGCTGTAGTCAGATGTCATGAGGCGCATTTACCATGTCCGCTGGAAGGAGTTGTTCTACTCCATTTTTGAACCATCTGAAGCTCCTAAAATGCAAGATTCCAGTCCGAACGCTGGTGGGGTACTGGCTCAGAACACCCCATGCAGTCGGAAGTTCCTGCGTTTGCCTCGATATCCCCCGCCAGCAGCGCGAAGCCCACGGGCCCTCAGTGGCTTCCCGGAGATGGACGTGCCGCTGTGTTCTGTTGCAGGGAGCTCCTGGAGGAAGGGAAGGCCACGATCCCCTGCCTAGCGGAGAGACTGACCGCCGAGCTCATCGCGCACATCTGCGTAAGCACACGTTGCCGCCCGATCTCGCGGGAGAGTCCTAACAGGCAAAGCCGCACCGTGGCACACGGGCCCCTGGGGTGCCGTATGCAGACAGGCTCGGGTTCAGCGACTGGTCTGGCGTGTGGCCTGAATGTCTCCGCTTGTAGATGGTGCTCGTCAGGGGTCCACACGTCGAGCGGGACGCTGACAGACTTGGCTCCACTTGGCTTTCTCGAAAATTAAAATCTTCTGAGCTCTCACTAAGTCTTCCTTCCTCATTGCCAACCACTGTCATGGCGTCTCGGTAATTGTTGTCATCCTATGTTTCATTTCTTAAACTTCGCTGTGGTTCTTTTCCTATCTACGTGGACAGTCTCTGCTTTTCCTCATTTTCCATCCTTTTGAAAGGTTGATTTGCACATGTTTCTGCTGCGTCTTGCGCTCGATGATTCCGGTGACGGAGGCTGGTGTGTCGGGTCCGACCGGTGTCACCCACGATGAGTTGAGTTGGGAGTTTCGACTGCGAGCCGGCCTTTCCTGGAACTCGATCCGAGGGTATTTATGGAAGCCTGAGTTTCAGTTGTGTTTCTCCAGGGAGGGGCAGGGTCTGCCTCTGCCAGACGCCTGGAGGGGCCCCCTGCTTGAACCACTGTAGTGTCTCAGCTTGAGGTTTTGCGGGACCCCTCCGTGAGTGTGAACTCGGGCAGCAGGACCGTGTGAGGGCTGGCTCGTGGAATTCCCTGCCCCCGCACCCACATCGGCACCCGGGTCCAGGCACCGTGCACGGTCCCCAGAATGGGCTGGCGGGCATAGTTGGTGCCTAGCTGACCCTTACGATGAAAGCCGAGGAGTTGGAGTCCCAGCATCCTGCAGAAAGCAGGTATTTGTCCCCTAGATTCCCCGCCGGGGCCAAGGCCACCAGGGGTTTATCCTTTGGTCCAGCACCGAGCCAGACTCCGAAGCTGGAGTTCAGGTTTTCTCCTCCACAGACGCACTGACGCCAGAGCCGGCCGCACTTCAGCCTTCGCTCCCATCCCCGGGCGTCTGCTGTCCCTTGGCTTTGGCTTCCGAATGCCACTTTTGTAGCCGACAGCTCGCTGACACATTCGAAGCGTTGCTTGTGATATCTTAGGCGGCGTTTTTGTGCGTTTGCTGTGGAAGGGTGAGCCGGCAGATGCAGTCAACCGTGTTATCGGAACCAGGAGTCCCAGATAACTTTTTAAGATCTCTGAACAACAGCGGAACCATTGTCGAATCTCAGATTGTTCCAATGGTCACTTCCTCAGGACCCACTAGACAAGTGACTCTCTAACCTCCCTGCAGAGTTCACGTAACGTGATCACGGAAATTGTTCTTCGCGTTGCTTTTCCCGGGGCTCGGGACCCAGGCAGCGTAGCCTTCTAAGCGTGGCTCTGAGGCCATTTGCATAGAGGGCTGGAAGTCCCGGGTGGAAAACGGTGTCCCATCTCCTGGACAACCTGTGGAGAGGAAGCCGGGAAGTCCCACGTGGTGCAGAGAGGTTCCCTGCACCTTGCGGAAAGAGGCCAGCACCTTCTTATGCCCTGTTCAAATTTATGTATTTCGATTATTTTCTATTTCCTCAGAAATCTCTGCCCCAGTTAGAAAACGAAATAAAGGAGAAACAGCAGACTATAACGGAGGAGTTACAAAAGTATGGCACAGAGATACCGGAAGACGAAAGTGAAAAAATGTTCTTTCTGATCGAGGTGAGTGTTGCGTACGGGGTCGAGCTGAAGAATCCCGATCCGACTGTGTGCAAGGGGCCATGTGCCTTATGCCCGTCTGTCCCATTCTGTCCCCTGAGCGCCAGAAAGGGGCCGAGGTCTAGGGAAAGTGGGCAGGGAGGGGTGAGGCGTGGAGGGTGGAGCCAGCGTGCTGAATGGTCACATCGCTCGTGGGGCCTTCGTCATGTGACTTACCCAAGACCTCAGCGGCCCTAAGGGACCGTGGGAGCTCTGGTGACCTGGCTTCCTGCTTCCCGTCGTCCTGGCCCACACTCGGCACACACGCGACCTCCAAACCACCTCGACCCCTGTATTCGAAATATCTCTGCTTATACTTGTGTTTCTCTTCCTGACAGAAAATTAATGCATTTAATCAGGGCATCCTCGCTTTAACACAGGCTGAGGAATTAGTGGGGAAGAACGACACTCGGCTGTTTACCAAAATCCGAAATGAGTTCAACAACTGGGGTACAGTGCTTACAAAAGGCTTCAGTGAGGGTGAGTCCAGGGTGCCGTCCCGAACCGGCATTTTGGGCTGAGGCGGCGGCCAGGGGAGGCGGGGGCTGCCGCAGGTGAGGGTGGTGGCCATCACGAGGTGGCTCTGTTCCGTGTCACTGAACTCAGGCCAGGGGGCACTTACGTCCAAGGCCCCCGAGAGCGGCCTCCGGGCGCGTCGGCGTCCTTCGGTCACGGGCAGGGCGGCGTGACGTGGGCGTCGTGGTTTCTGTGTCTGCGCGGACGTGACCCAGCTCGATCTGGCACCCGGCTGAGCCCCGGAGGCCTGACACGCAGCTAAGTGGGTTTTATAGTCGCGGCAACGAAAAGAAAACGTCACAGTGGCAGCTGCCCACTTTGCGGCATCGAATCTGCAAGAGTCTGAGAAAAGGAGAAAATGCGGTCTGAGTTTTTTTTACTATTTCAAGAAACTTAAAGGAAACCGTATATTGACCGATGACAAAGCCACAGCAGCTGAGGGAAAAGCCGTGTGATTTTGCTTTTATTCCAGCAACTCGGCCGGGTTCCCCAATTCCTTTGAGCTGCCCAGGGGTTCAAACGGTCAGTTCTCCTTGCCTTTGAGGAATCTCGGTGACCTTAGACGAGGTGATGGTTTATTTAGATAGGACATCTAAAGCACAAGCAGCAAAGGAAAAAACATAATACATTGGACTTCATGAAAACAAAAAATTTTGTGCATCCAAGGACACTATCAAGAAAGCAGAAAGAGACCCTGCAGAATAGGGAGAAATACTAACAAATCATAGATCTGAGAAGAGTCTGTCCGGAATATAGGAAGAATCCTTATAACTCAACAACAAAATGAGAATCCGATTTAAAGCCGGACAACGGAGTGGAAGAGACACGTCTCCGAACATAGGGCTTTCAGGGGCCAGTAAGCATATCGGAGAAGCTCAATGTCTTTGTCCGGCAGAGAAACGCAGATCCAACCCCCAAGAACATCCCATGTCACACCTGCTGGGATGGGTGTCATCAAAGAGACGGATAACGAGAAATGCCGACAAGAATCTGGGGACGTCGGAGCCCCGGCCCGCTGCCGCCGGAGGACGCGGAGAAGGGCGCGGCTGCTCTGGGAAACGTTCCGGCGTTTCCTCAAAGGGTTAAGCACGCAGCGACCACGTGACCCAGCCATTCCTCTCGCAGGCAATACCCTAGAGAAGGAAAACGTATGCGCAGGTAAAATTCAATCTGAATGTCCTTGGCAGAATAATTCATAATAGCCAAAAAAGCAGAAACGACCCCAATGTCCTCAAGTGATGAATGGATAAGAATACGGCGGGCGTATCAGCTCTCAGGCTGCATAACGCAATGCCGCAGACTGCGTATGTCACAATTCTAGGGGCTGAAAGCCAGGATCAAGGTGTCCGCAGGGCTGCCGTCTCGTGAGGACTCTCTTCTTGGCTTGCGGGTGGCCGTCTCCTCCCTGCGTTCCCGCGTGCTCGTCCTTCCGTGTGTCTTTCACAAGGACAGCAGTCGTGCTCGGGCAGGGGCCACCCTAGTGACCCTATTTCTACTTAACCACCTCTTTAAAGGCCCTGCCTCCAGAGACAGTCACATCGAAGGTGTTAGGGGCGGGGACTTCCACATGTGGATTTTAGAGAGACGCTGTTCAACCCATAATGCCGTGAACGGAGTATAATTCAGCCGTAGAAAGGCGTGAGGTACCGACACGCACTACGACATGGATGTAGCTTGAAGACATGCCAAGGGAAAAGAGAGACACGGGCCACGTGTTGTATGATCCCGTTTATATGACATGTCCAGAACAGGCAAATCCACAGGGACAGAAAGCAGGTCGTGCTTACCAGGAGCTGACGGGCGGCGTGGGTCTGGACGCCGGTGGGTGCAGGGTTCCTGGGGGTGGTGGGAATGTTCGGGGATTAGGCAGTGCGATGGTGGCGCAACTCTGCAAATACGGGAAAACCCGGTGAATCGTGCTCGAGTAGGGCGAGTTCTGTAGTGCGCGGATTACAGCTCACATAAAAAAATTCCTGTGCGGAAATATCTCCGGACCACAGGACGGTACCCGGCCTGCCGCCCCGGTGCGTCCTTCAGGAAGAGAGAGCAGAGCCCTCGCGGTTTCCCCGCCCTCGGCTGGGGTGTCTCTCCGCAGTCTGCTGTGCTGAGCGTGGAAAGGATACCAAAATATAAAGCAAAAACTAAGCTGTTTTCATAAACACCGACACCACGTGACGTCCACCGGGTCTGACCCGCCCACTTACCCTGTTGTCCCGTCTGGTCTACAAATCCTGCCCGCTCGTGCCACAGCACACGGAGAAGTGACGTGGAGCTGATCCCCACTGCGTCCACGGTCATTCCTATTGTAAAAGACCTGCAGGTCGTCACGTGCTGTTGGGGCACCGTTTCTGCGGTAAAGATCAAATAGGAATCCCAGCATTTCAGAGGCGGGTACCTTTTCCAGACCGTGGCATGTTCGCTGCCCTCCGGGGCCACACCAGGCTCTGCATCTGCCATCTCGAGCGGACAGGGAAACGCTCCCAGAGGTCTGTTCTCTGCTCTCATCCCTGAGAACTGTTTGATCTGCACGTCACACCTGCTGGATTTTCCTTGCCGCCCTGTGCTTTCAGGAAATCCAGAAAGATGTTTGTTGTGTGTAGAAAAACTTGCAGGGTTACTGTTGTAAAATAATGCAGTTCCTCTTTCCTGCTGTAGGTTGCAGTGCTATGCAGAACGAGATCTATAAATTTGAAAATCAGTATCGTGGCAGAGAGCTGCCAGGATTTGTGAACTACAAGACATTTGAGAGTATCATAAAACAGCAAATCAAAACCCTGGAAGAGCCCGCTGTGGACATGCTGCACACCGTAACTGGTGAGTGCTCGGTGTTGCTTTCGGGCGTCTTACTTCCAGGGCAGCGAAAGGGTCGCCCCAAAGCTCTCGCCTGGCTTCAGAGGCCCCCTCCTGGTGGGTTCCCAGCGCCAGCATCCCAGACGGTTCTCTGACTCTCCAGACAGCAGCCAGATATTCGGTCATTCAACTCAACTCTGACACTACCTGCCCCGGGTTGGCACAATCCCACAGTGTGCGGGCTCGGCCCCTCACATTACCGCTCTGGGGGCGTCGGTCGTGAGCCCAGTGCTTCCTGTCCTTCTGACGCCGTCTCTGAGGCAGGGTTCCCACAGCTCCCTCCTCAGGGACTGCAGCTTCCGAGGACAGTGCACGGGACTCGGGAACACACTCCGTTCACCTTTTCTAGCCCGTTGTGTAGAACCCACTTACCTTTCCCAGTTTGTTGTAACGGATACTGTAAAGGAAGCAAATGAAAGAGATACACATAGGGCAAGGTCTGGGAGGGTCCCAAGTGCGGGTCCCGCAGACTTGGGGGCCCACCGCCCTCGGCACGTGTCTGTGTTCACTAACATGGCAGCGATCCGGACCCTGTCCCTTGGGGGGTTTATGGAGGTAGAATTGATGACTAACTCCGTCTCCATCATCTTCCTCGGCCCCTCTCTGGAAGGTGGAGAGTGAGAGGAGCTTGGCCCCAAAGTCCCAGGCGTGGTCCTTCTGGTGACCAGCCCCCATCGCAAAGCCACCCAGGGCCACCCGGAGTCCACTCATTAGACTAAGAGTTGCTCTCATTCCCCAGGAAACTGTGAGGGAGGCAGGGGCTGTGTGTCAGGAACCGGGGACAATGGCCAAATCCACATTCACGACACAGCACCTGACCCTGCCCAGTGCAAGGGTGACTTCAGCCTCAGATCTCTCTCTCTATCTGACATCTCTGAGCAGTAGGGTCGAGGACTAAATAATTCTGCATCAAAAACAAACAAACAAAAAATCCAAGACACAACTATCCTCAGGAAAATTTATCACATACAACCTTTCATTCACATCTTGTCCAAATTGCTATGTTCTTTGGCACTATAGTCTGTAGATTTGATTGACTGAGTGTGAAGCAAACTATCTTATTTATAGATGCTCCAGCACCTCACGGTGGTTCATATAGTAATTACGTGGTCAATAAATATATCTCCATTTACTTTAAAAACAAAAAAATATATATATTAATTCCACATCACAGGAGTGTCGGGAGCATTCCTCAGGCGGTGTAACCTTTGTCGTGTGTACACAGGACACTGTGGGCAGCGCACTAAGGCAAATGCGGCATTTCGTAGGACTGGCCGCTCTCTCCCTCACACGCTTTGCCCCTTGGTCTCTGGGGTGTTGTTGCCTCTCCTCTCTGTCCGCTCCGTGGCCGACGCCATTTGCCCTCTGGTCAACCGTCTCATTTTGGCAACGTGTGATAACGATTCGTGGGTCCAAGAAGCAGTGCAGGTGGGGGGTGGCCTCCTGAAGCTCGTTAAAGGGTGTATTTCTACTCAAATTTTAACTTTAGGCTTAATAATTGTATGCGAAAATCTGTCATTGTGCTGCGTTGGTCCGCTGTGCCCTCAACCCGCTCCTGGAGAAAATGCGTAGTACTCAGAGCCTGATAGTCATAGAAATAATTCAAAAATATGTATAGATATATAAACGTCTGTTTCAGAAAGATATGATATGGAGTCCATAAAGATTTTCAAGCATAAAGATACTGTACATCGTATTAGGAAAAAAAATTCTGCGAGGAAGCCAAATGGATATATAGGTTTTGAAAATGAAAAGAGATATTGTAAATGTTCTGATTTAAATAAGAGCTTGTTCATGTATTTCCTTTTAAATAGATCACGTACACATTTCGATTCTGTTGCTATTTTTTAAAGGATGATGTGATGTTTTACTATAAAATATCGGTATATTTATAACTTAGAAGAAATTACATTCTTTGCAACTATTTATATCCTTAGGACAAAAACGGTAAATGTCACATAAATATGCCAGGGAACGTTTAGGTTTTAAAATTCTTCTGGAGAATCCTCGAGCGTGAAAGCTCACCTTCCCCGTGTAGGGAGAAAGGGCGGGGAGGGCGGAGGGAGGAGGGAGGACACTTTTTTCCCTTCCATCCTCTTATTTTAGGCAATCAGTCTCTAAGGACGATGAACGATTCTACCAATACTGACCTGTTTGTCTTTCTCTTGTCAGAAATGATTTGGCAAGCCTTCACAGACGTTTCCCAGAAAAATTTCAGTGAATTTTTCAACCTCTACAGAGTCTCCAAGGTAAAAGCTACCATTCGTTATTAAAAAATCATAATAATCCGACGTTAGGAAGTAGATTTCTTATGTGAAGACCATGGCACTCGATGGTGTATTTAGAGACACAAGTAGCAAAGCCTACTAGTGCGTCTTGCCAATGGTTTTACCACCGAAGTCTGGTCAAAAGCAAGGGGGTCGGGCGGGCCGCTGACCCCACTCTGAGGGCCCCACCCTCGTGACCTAGACCTCGCAAAAGCTGCACTTCCTACAGCCTTCGCACTGGGGTTGGGCCTGCAGCATACGTATTTCAGGGGAACACAGCATTCAGTCCCAGCGCCCGGCACAGACGGGAAGGCCACCTGTGCCGGGCACAAGCCGGGGAGCTTAGGGAGGGCCACTTACGCTGCCTGGGCCTCCAGCTTCTCACCCACAAAACACGGCTGAGGACATCTTCCTCAGAAGCTTATCACGAACGCAGAGAAAGGGTCGAGGACACACCCGGCGGCCTCAGTGCCCCTCACACTCCCGGGTCTGGGGGGCCAGGTCATTTCAGTGTAACCGAGCTCCACCCTGGCCGTCTGGTAGCCAGTTTCACTAAATTCCAGGAACATAAGGATAGAGAATTGGACAGTTAAATTCCCCCCTACCGCCCCTTCAGATGAGGAGGAGAGAGGCAGGAAGCCGAGTCCTCAGGCCTGCGGACAGAGCCTGTGGGTTCCCAGGGGTGAAGGGTCTGGGTGCACATGTGGCTCAGGCTCCCCAGAAGGTTCTGAGCATCTGCTGGGGGTGGGAGCCCCACCTTAGACAGACCGAGGCGGGGCGCAGGAGCTGCTCCGAAGCGGGGTGCTGTGTTAGTTCGATCTGGAGGAGCCGCGCGTTTGGACGTTGTGCACGACTCTCCCAGCTTCTCACTTCCTGAGCGGAATCTCGCTGTGTGTCTCTCGTGTGACAGTCCAAAATCGAAGACATTAAAACCGAACAAGAAAGAGAGGCCGAGAAGTCCATCCGACTTCACTTCCAAATGGAGCAGATGGTGTACTGCCAAGACCAGGTGTATCGGAAATCATTACAGATAGTCAGGGAGAAGGAGAAGGAGAAGGTTGAACAAAAGAAGAATAAATCAAGACTTTCGGACCTTGAACAGAGTTTTCCAAATGTCACCCCCCTAGATGAAATCCTTCCACACCTGACAGCCTACCGCCAGGTAAGTCTGCGTGCCTCGGAAAGGTGGTTTTCGTGTTGCTTCTTTTCCTTAACTCTTCTTTAGTCTGTCTCCGTGAGGTGGCAAGCCTCTGTAGAAACAAGTCACCCTTCAGTTGACAAGAAGGGGCTGTGGCTTAGAGCCACGCTTATCTGGTAGTGACGGGCTGTGCGGCCTGGCCGAGTGTCTTCAGCTCTCTGAGCCGCAGCTTTCTTCCTTGCACATGGCACTTCCTCGTCGGGGTCCAGTGCGCGTCCAGTGAGTGGAGTGTGGGTGGATCCCTCGGCGCAGTGGCGGCTCACGGGACAAGTTTTCCCAACGACCCCACGACCCTCCGCAGTGGGGGCAGCAATGCGCTCCCCTCCGCTTTCCCATGGCAAAACTCGGGCTCCCTTTTCCTGCCTCCTGTGCCCAGGGTCCCTCCTGGCGATGTGGGCGTCTCCTCCTCGCAACGCCCCAACCCTCTTGTGAACTGTTCCTTCCAGGACGCCAGCAACCGCCTGTCCACCCACATCCCCTTGGTCATCCAGTACTTCCTGCTCCAGTCATTCGGCCGCCAGCTGGAGAAGTCCATGCTCCAGCTGCTGCAGGACAAGGAGCAGTACGGCTGGCTCCTGAGGGAACGCAGCGACACCTGCGAGAAGAGGAAGCTCCTGAAGGAGCAGCACCGGCGGCTGGTTGCGGCCCGGCACCGGCTGGCCCAGTTCCCCGGTTAGGTCGGGCTCCGCCCCCCCCGCCTCCCCGCGTGGGATGCGGGATGCGGGATGCGGGATGCGCCGCCCCCGACAGCCACGCCCACCTCACGAGCTTAGCGGTCAGCGTGCCCCCCCCCCCGCCCCCCCACCTCCCCTTAGTGGAGAAGGACCTGCGAGGAGCTGCAGGGCCACTGGGTTTCCAGCGGAGACTCAAGGCCTGCTCTCACAAGGGACACGATTTGGAAGGGACGATGATGCCACCTTCCTCGTCGGGAGAAATGATCCCCCTACCCCCCATCATTCCTGCTCCCCGAACTCTCTCCCTGGCCTTGCCCGAGACCACGCCCATGAGCGCCATGCGGGGACGAGTTCCTGTTCTTCGCCGCGTTGGCGCCGTGTGTGGATGCTGTGGGAGCCGGACCTCGCCCGTCTGCAATAAACTCGTTTCTAAGGGACTAGTCTCTGACACGTTTTTGTAATTTGGGGGAGAAGCCTGGAAATGTCAGCAGGCAGGAGCCCAGGGAGCGGACGCGCCGGCCCAGCCAGGTAGGAGGGAGCGGGTCAGTCAGAGGCCGCGGTCTGCTCGTTTACGGGGCTGAGGCGAAACGGGTGCAGAGTGAGGCAGCCTGAGCACACCGCGTGGGTGTTTGTCCCGTTTGACCAAGTGTCCAGTCTGTTTCGCCCCTCGCCACCTGCCTGGGGTTGACGGTAAAAGCCCAGGTCGGGGGGAGTGGCCCAGCAGGCAGGTGCTGGGGGGCAGGGAGGGGAAACAGAGAAGCTGGCATGTTAACCATCACCCTGGAGGCGCCGGGCACAGGTCGACTCCTCCTCGGTCTAACCAGTGATGGGGACACTCACAGACCCCGGGCCACAGCCGGCTCAGCAGCAGGATACTGGACAATGGGCCGGAGCTGGGGTGGGGGTGGGGTCGGAAAAGGCCTGTGCCATATTTTCTAAAGTGAAAGTCGAAGCGTCATGACCCTAGAGGGGAGAGCAGGGCCCAAACAGAAGAGCTGTGAGCCAGCTATGCAAAGAGGGGGAGCCCTGAGCGAGTGTCCCCCAGGGAGACCCACTCTACGCAATGGCCTGGGCAGACAGAGGGGCCTGCCTCAGGGGGTCGGGGCTCCCAGGTTCCGGGCCAAGCAAGGCAACCACTCGTGGGGGCCTGTGGGGGTGCACTAGCTACACTGCCCCCCCACCCCCGAAATCCCTCCTGACACTCCCGAGGCTCCGTGCTCTGAAGCGGCTTGAGAATTCACTTACGCTTGGGGGTGCCGGGAGGACGATGGCCCTGCACGAGTTTTAACCAGCACCGACTGTGGGACAGCAGCCTCGCGCCTCCCCCAGGGGCCAGGCGCCTCCCCCAGGGGCCAGGCGCCCCCAGGCGGGCTCGGAACCACGGTGGCTCTCGGTTAAACGGAGCGCGCGACCCGTTCGCAGACTGAGACACGGGAGGGGCGGGGCTCGCGTCCGGGTCTTCGCCGGCCCTGGGAGCTGGCGGCCCCTCGTGGCGACCCTGAGTAAGCGCCCCGGTACCGGGCGTCCCTGCCACGGAGCAAGTTCCTGCGGGACCAGAAACAGGTAGCAGCGTTGTTCTTTGCTGTTAGTTTTCCTGGCGTTCCCAGAGAGGGTGGAGGACGGGAGCTGGTGTCATGTGCTCAGACCACGGATTTCCCGGGCACCAATCTGGGCCCGTGCCCAGCCTGTCCCTACCAGACTGGCACACTGTCCCTGTTCCCAAGTGCTCAGGGCCCAGGGTCACAGAGCCCCGGGGTCCACTTTGGGTGACTCCTTCAGAGGGTGGCAGGGCTCAGGCCCTCCTACACCCACACCCACACCCCCGCCTCCCAGTGCCAGGATCAGTACTCTGTCCCCAGATTCTGCCGCCTGCTCAGTCGTACCCACCTGAAGGTCCATCAGCCCATGCAGAATGTGCTAGACAATCAACGGGGCCCGCTCATGGACCCTCGCTCCAGGCACTCTGGGGCTTGGTCGACCCGCAGGGTGGGGCTGAGTTTGGAGCAGAGCAAGGTGAGGGGCGGGGGCAGTTGAACCGAGCGGAAGCCTGGGTTTTGGGGACCACGGGACCTGGCACGCTACAGGCGCTTCGTCAGTGCCGCGGGAGGGGCTGGGCAGGGGAGATGCAAGGCGCTTGCTCAAATGGCTTTCTGGGTTTGTGCCTAACTACGCGCTACAGGACACCTGCCTTGATCACTGTCCTTGTCACACAGAAGCAAAGACAAACGCACCTGGCAGGTGGAAGCCAGCGGGAGCCACAGAAGCCCCCAAGGGGCTGTGGTTCGAGGATTTGTGGCGTTTTACGAAATCAGGCTCCGGGTGAAGCCTTGCCTCGTTCTAAAGCAAAACCATTCACAAGGTGAATCCAAAATGGATAATAATAATGGAAGATTGTCAACTGCCCCATGGACATTTTTAGGTATGTACGTAATATCCATGCAAGCACCCCTTATTTGTGAATTTGCCACTTACTCAAATTTAGTTGTAACCCCGAAATCAGTATTAGTGGTGCTTTCGGGAGCATGCGAATGACAGAAAATGTGAGTCTCCCTACGCACACATTCTCATCTGAGGTGGAACAGGGCTCCAGAGACTCAAAATATATTTGGGGGAAAAGAAGTATAATTTATTTGTATAATATTTCACAAGTAAATTTTACAGTTAAAAAAGATACAAAACAGAAGACAAACAGGGGTCACATAAATAAAAAAGCAGTAAAGAAGGAACACATTCTCACGCAGCAAGGCTTCTTAAAACCCGTCTTGGGAAGCAGGCACCTCGGTGCTGTGGCCCTTGGGGACGTCGCTGTCCCTGAGGCACGTGGAGCGAACACCCCGTGGTTGAGGCTGCACGGCCTTCTGGGCCAAGGTTAAGTCCTCACGGTAGCATCTCCGTGTGTTTCGTTCTTGGAAGCCAGGGTGGTGAGCAGAGGCGGGGCCCGGGGGGAACAGGTGTGCTTCCCACTTGGCCCTCCCCTGGGAAGTGGGGGCGGAGAAAGGGCTGGAGGGGGCCTCAGGGGCTCCGAAACACACCTTCCTCCGCTCTGTCCCAAGCACGTGCTTCGGCAAACGCATTTACAGAACATGAAATGAGGAGCCAGTCACTGGGAAAGCAGCTCGCACGTCCAGGCCGAGGACGGCGGCTTCGAAGAACCAAACCTAGGGGCTACTCGGGACTGAGGTAGCAACGTGTGGAAACGTCACGTGGAAACAGTAAATCCATAATCACGCAGCCCTGATTTCCCCAGGCGACAATTTCCTGTGATTAGCAGACCCGAAGAAGGTTGGCATGGCAGCCCACTCGACCCTCCTGTGAGGACCGCGGGGGCGTGCCACTCTCTGAGGAGGCCGGGAGGAGGGTCGGGGTGAGGCTGGTCTTTCCGGGCGGAACCACCTGCCCCAGCTGTGCCCAGGGGTGAACGCGCCTGCAGTGTGGGCCCTGGCTCCACTCTCACGCCCGCAAGAAGAGAAGGGTTCTGATGTCTTTTCACGTGACCATCAAGTCGCCCCCATGAAGGGCCGGTCCCTTATTTCCAGCCACCCTCCCGGGCTGTTAAGAAGGCACTAGAGAATGATCAGTAAAAATTCTTGTGGGGAGACAGCTACCCAGGGGGCCCTGCCCAGCGGTGGCCCCTGAGGGTGGCCCTGCAGGGGGCCCTGCCCAGCAGTGGCCCCTGGGGGTGGCCCTGCTGGCTTTCTTTTCTATCATAAGCTGTCCGGCAGCTGAGAGGTCCAGCCCCGTGTGGGTCCAAATATGGCCCCAAATGGGCTCAGAAGGAAGGTCCCAGTGGGCAGACTCCATCCCTTTGCTCTGCATTGGCCCTAGGTGCCCGGCCCGCCGGTCACCCCTTTTGGACAAGAGGTCAGGGAGCATGGGTCCAGGGAGGAGCCACTGCAGCCTGCACAGAACTGTGGAGCGTGCCAAAGACAAACAAGTTCACCATTTAATAAAAGTGAAAGGACCTTTGAATCATTTCTAAAAATATATTATGCACAAGGAATTAAAACTCAGTCCCTTCACGCCCTTCATTTTCCTGTGGAACGGTGCCAAGGACAAGACTCCATGGATTAGCTGTTTGCCTGTTTGAAAAGAAAAAAATGTTATTTTCTTAAGACAAACAAAGGTGGAAAGTTATTTTTTCTCGTAGATGGGCACAAGGCCCTTATGTACAAAATGAGCAAGCTGAATGGGACAAAGGGACATTTTCTTCCTGCAGCCTGTGGGTCAAGGGGTTAGGCTGACAACGAGGCCACGGAGCTCCAGACAGAGAACGGGAAAGCAGTGTGCCAAGGCCTGGGGGAGCAGGAGCGGGGGCACACGGGGTCCCTGGGGGCGCGCGCGCGGGGTGCCTGGGGAAGCCAACTGCTCAGCACAGCTGGAAGACAGGCCTCTGCCGGGAAAAGTCAAGCTTGAGGGGCACAGGCGGGTAACAGTGCCGGCTCTCCTGCCGCCCAGCCTCCCACGCACGGTCACGCCCCTCCCTCCCCAGGCCGGACACTTGAGAGGAGACAAGACAGAACATTTTCTTTCACTGCCAGTCCGGGGGCCCCTGAGGTGGGGCGAGATCCGGCCGCCACCTGGGATCCGGGCAGTGCCCGAGGAGAGGGCGGTGCTAAGCGGTGTGCTCAGGCCTGAGTCCGATAGGGCAGGGTACACGCCACAGCCCAGAAAGGACAGAACACAGTCACGGGCCATCTGGCTAACTTGCGTCCCTCTGGTCTCTGCCTGTCACCAAAAGCAGGATTCAGTGAGGCCTGAGTGGAGCCGACTGAGCGGGAACTAAGCATGGCCGGCAGGGCCAGCTCTGTGCTGGGCGGCAGCGACAGTGACGGGTGAACGCCCGAGGGGAGGGACATGACGCTGGCCGCGCACTGCGGTTACGGGCGGCGGTGGTGCCCGCACCTCGCCGATGGCGGTCGGCTGCCTTGCTGCAGCTGGACCACGCCTTGTGGACATCGGGCTTCGGCACAGCGAGGGAGAGAACCCAGTCGGGAGCGGACAGAAAGTTACCCTCATTTGTCGGTAGATCCAGTCCGTGAATACTGTCACGTTTCCATACACTCCTGGCCTGTTGGCCTTGGCACAGCCGGACCCCCAGCTCGTGTCCCCAATCAGCCACCAGATGCTGTTCTTCAAAGTGACCAGAGGACCACCGCTGTCACCCTGAGGGACACAGCAAGTTGCAGAGAGCAGAATTTCAAACTGCACTCGGGGCAGGCCATTGACCTTGCAGAAAAGGTGGGGCGGGGCCTGAGTGGCGGAACCTGGGTGGGCGGGACCCCCGAGTGGGCGGGCACCAAGTGGGCGGGGCTGAGTAGGTGGGCGGGTTTCGCGTCTCCAAGGAGGTAGGTAAGGGTAACATAATCCTCCGAAGAGACTATAACAGAGATGAACTGTAGTCTGCATCAGCTAAGAGTTGCTAGGAAAAAATCGGTGTCCGTATTTAAAATAGTCAAAATGCTCATTTCCGTTCCTCTGGCGCTTTGAGACATTAACGTCGTGCGGAGGAAGCAGCGTGTGGGCGTTGGTGGCGGCACAGAAACTGTCGCGCCGTCACCTCCCGCAGCTGCCCCAGAGCTGGCGCCGTGCCCCGGGGACATGGAGCCCCACGGGAGACGCGGTTCTCCCAATCGACAGGCCCCGAGGCTGAATACATCGCTGTGATTACCTGGCAGGAGTCGACGGTCCCCTGCAGGTACCCTGCGCAGACCATGGCCGGCGTGATCAGGTTGTTGTAGACGTATCTGTTGTTACACCTCCAGGGCTCAATCAGGGGCACCATGGCGGCGTTCAGCACGTCCGAGATTTTCCCTGAGGCAAACCGTGTCACCAGCGATCAGCGCCCGCGGCTCTCACGGCAAGAGCGGACGTCCTCCTCGAAGAGGCGCCACCGCCGGTCCACAGGGGGGCGCTGTCCCTCCCGCGCCCTCCCTCCTCCTCCCAGGCCCGGGGAGCCTGGGTCACCCTTCCAAGTGGCGGTTCTGTGCTCAATGCGGCTCGGCGGTCTGGTTCCCGGGAGAAAGACTTCCTGCCTCTGGAGCCAGGGAACCCTGCCTGTGTTCTAGAATCTTCCACCCTCATCACCCACCGACGTGGTTCTGCGGGATCGGTTTTCCTCGTGCAGCGCTCCCTCCTCACCGGATGGTTGGCGGGTGCACCAGGGGCTCCTGTGTTCCCCAACTTGTGCTAACCCTCACCCCCCCACACACACACGCTGCCTCACTAACTTCCATAAACGGTGGGTGCTGTGTGTCTCCGTCTCCGCCCCCCCACCCCGCTTCCTCCACATGGGTGTCTCGGGGCACCTCCGTTGCCCTGTGTTCGCCCCGAACCTCGCAGCGCACACCCCTCCACCCCACAGCCTCTCCAAACATCCCGTGGCCCAGGCCGCCCGCCTGGGGCTGCCGGCGGGAGGCTGGAAGCGTCCTCCCCGCGCTTCTCACTCTCTCCGCTGACGCTCGGCCCGCCGGCAGATCGCCCGGCCCTGCCCCAAACGTGCTTGGTGTCTTCACTGCCGCGCCTGCCACCCGGTCTGGGCGGCCACCCCGTCTCGGAGGCCCCTCACCACCCCTCGCCCCCACCTGCTCCATGACTCCCCACACAGTATCATATCACCTGACGCCTCTGCCTGCCGCCTCCCGAGGGTTCCCTGTCTCACGAGGAGAAGCCGGTGTCTTCACCGTAGCCTGTGAGGCCCCACACAACCAGGTCCCAGCCTGCCCCTTGTCCCTAGCTCACCGTGCCCCAGCCACACTAGGCCTTCTGCTCTTTCAACATTCTCGTCATTCGGAGCTCAGGTCCGATGTCACCTCTTCTGAGAAGCCTTCCCTGACCATCACCTCTTCAAAGCAGCCACACGAATGCTTCCCGTTTGTCCGACCACCCTGCCCTGAACTTCCACACGAGACGGCGGACTTCCTGAGGGCAGCGACTTGGGGCTCGTTTTGTTCCCTGGCGCGCTCCCGCCGCAGCGGCTGCTCTGCAAACACCCGTCCCTCTTTCTTTTCATCGGGGCTGCAGTGAAGCCTTGCTCACTGTGAAGCTCGAGCAGCCGCGGCAACGCCCGTCAGACGACGAGCCAGGACGCCGGCTGCCACCCGTCCTTCCGAAACACCCCGCATCACCCAGCCCTCGGGCTCTGCACCTCGTTCTAAAGGATCTGCTGTGCGAGTGCCCCACACGCTTTTGAGAAGGGTATAAGCAATCCATAAAATGCTTCTTTGCGCCACTAAGCCCTTCCGACGCTCCAGAAAACGAAAGAGCCAGGCTCTCTGCTGTTGAAAAATGCTATCTGCGATGAAAACACATTGTAACTTAAGGGCGCTGAGCGGGCCTGGGCCAGGAAGTCTAGCTGCTTCTCCCTCTCTGTGGAATCAGGGCAGGAGGACAAAGGCCCATCCTCACCACGCCCATTATCTCTCAGCCATCAAAGGGCAGTGACGTCCAGGCCGGCCCACGAACACAATGGGACACGAACACAGGGCGGCATTATGCCCCTCACGTCTGTGTGGCCTTTTCCCTTCAAAAAGCCGTTTCTACACACCGTTCCATTTGATCTTAAAGGGGACATTGTGTGTTAGGGCAGAGCTGATTCTTCCCATGCAGCAGGTGGGGAAACTGAGGCATAAAGACGCAGTGGATCGCCTAAAGTCGCCCCGTCATTGAGCAGCAGAGCCACGACTGAGACCCGACTTCCCGTTCCAGCCCCGCGCTCACCTTTCTCGTAAGTGGACCCCCACCCCGAGATCCAGCAGGCCTGTGTGGGCTCCAGCAGCAGGCCCGGGTTGGGCAGACACACGGGTCTCACTGTGTCTGTTTCGAGGAGAAAAACCACTGTGAGTGAGTCTGGGGGGCTTAAGGCCGCTGGGCACGGCCTCCAGCTGGACCATCCCCAGTGTTCACCGCCGAGTCTGGAATCACTTCCCTGCTGCCCGGGGACACCTCTGAATTCCAGCAGGTCCTGGCACCCCCACTTTCCGTCCTTGCCAGCCCCTCCTTCCAACAGGAAAGCCAGTCCCTGCAGAAGGCATGCGACTTATAAATGGAATTATTCGCTAGCTCGGTGTCCAAAAATATGCAATTAACTTTTCTTCAAACTTAAGTGTTCAAGAGATAGAAATTAAAAATACACAGTGTCTCCAGGTGACAGAGGGTAGAAAAGACACACTCGTGGCAGTGGCCAAAAAGCCGATGGGCAGGTGCTGGAGGCCGCCACCCGCGGACTGGCTGTCTACGTTCTACCTGTGCAGTGCCTGCAAACACCTGGAGAGGAGGGATGTGCTTTTGCTTCTGCTGGACCCAGGTGGGGCGGAGGGTGCTGGGTCCCTGGGCGCACTAGCGCAGAGCCGGAATAAGAAGCTAAGGGAAAGCCCGTCATTCCTACAACTTTAAGTCATTATTTTAAAGTATTTTACTTCCAGAGTTTATGTGAAAAATTGAAGTATCTTTACTAATTATGGAACCAATAGTTCTCGACTGGACATGATTTTGTCCCCAGGGGCTGTCTGGAGACATCTTTGCTTGTCACCACTGGGAGATAGCTCCTGGCATCCGGGACAGCCCCCCCACGAGGAGTGACCCGGCCCCAGGCGTCAGCAGTGCCTTCACAGAGTGAACGGACCCCCTACACAGCGTAGAACGGCGGGGGCGGGGGGAAGGGGGATGTTCTGCCTCCCTCAGCACAAGGCACATCCGGGGCGTCCAGCCCCTGCTCAGTGCCCCTTCTCCTCCCCACGCCACCCTCACGCACTGCGGGTCCCCTCCCAGCTACCCTCCCCCCACCAGCGGTCCTGGCCGCGCACGCGCCCCGAGCCGCACGCACGAACGCCGGTACCCGTAAAAGTCAGGGGCGCCTGCAGCTTCATGAGCGCGATGTCGTTGTTCTTGGTCTTGGAGTCATAATTTGGGTGAGTGATCACTTTCTCTACCCGGTACCCACTTCCGTAGAACATGAAAGACTGCCGCAGGATGCCGGCGAAGGCCGTCCAGTACCGCGGATTGCTGAGAGGTCTGGGAGACAAGGATGCGCGCGCTGGGCGGCCGGGGTGGCGGGCGCGGAGCGCCCCCGGGTGGCCTCCCTGGGGTGGCCCACCGTGGCGGAGGAAAGGCCCAGCGCGCCCGCCTTCCCTCGTTCCGCCCCCGCCTCACCTCCTGGGGGAGCTGCAGCGCCCACCACACCCCCGCGATTCTCTGGGCCCCAAGGCCTGAGGGTTTAAACCCCGCTTCTTGCAGGAGTGAGTCTTAACTATCTTTACATCCTAGGGCATTTCCCGGCACACAGTAGGTGCTTAATACATGTGCAGTGATGAATAAATGTGCAGTGACTCCAAGTCTACCAGCCATCAATGCATCATCTTTATCTGGAAGTTTCCCTTTAAGCACACCCCAAATCCTAGCGAGCCCCCAGAGTGGGGGTTGGGGGAATAAGCCCTGTTGATAAACGCGGCTTCCTCCCACCTGCACAAGGCCCTTTGGAAGAGCCGGCACCTGTCTTAGGGTGCAGACACCTCAGTCAGACACCTCGAGTGAACTGTCCAGAGCCCACACAGCCCAGCCAGGCCCCGCCTCACTCTAAACCGGAAAAACAGCGCTGGTGAGCCCAGTTTCCGCCAAAACAGACACGCAACCAAAAGAACTCTGTTTAAGAAGAAAGGAAGGGGGCGGTGTCTTTGACAGAAGCTCTCGCTATAAATTATGCGCACCCTCGCCCTCTCTACCCGTCTGCGCGGGCAACGCCGTGGCCACGGGGCACTTCCAGCAGGGCAGTGTGAGGTCCCGAGTGTGTCTGAGTGTGTGCGCTCCAGAGACAACCGTCTAAGGGAGACCAGAGCTCCCCAGAGGCCGGCAGAGGACAGCGACATCGCGGCCCCACTCTGCATCCCTGTGCCGTGGGCGCCGGTGCGCGCCTGCTGAAGGACGGGCTTGGCCACGCGCTTCACGCGCCCGAGCTCCCCTGACCCTCCCAGCGACGCCAGGACGCAGGCGCCATCAGAATCCCCGCTTACGCAGGACCAACCGAGCTCGAAGAGGTCAAGACCTCGCTCAGGGTCACGTGGCCACGGAGCCGCCTCCCACCCAGAGCCCTGGTCCCGCAGGAACTTACTCCTCCACGCAGTGGGCGGCGGTGACTATCCAGTCGGGGGTGATGATGGACCCTCCGCAGACGTGGGTCCCCTGGACGTGCAGGCTGACCTGCCAGGGCCAGTCCCCCAGTGCGGCGTTCGTCCCGCCCACGATGCGACTCTGGCGGCTCAGGCCCATCCTGGTGCGGACCCCGCACTCTGCAGGCGACGAGCACAGTGCCGTCAGGGCCACCCTGCCCCTCCCCGACACCTGCCCGCACTGCGCGTGCCCGGACAGCTCCCGCCCCACAGGTCCCGCCGGGCTAGCGGACAACTATCGCCACCTCTCACGCCTGCGTGCTTGGGGTGTGACTTTGAGAGCATATATCCTAGTCTCTTTTTGGTTGGGGGGATGAGAGGACGATCCTCAAACCCCCTTGATGCCCCCCAAGAAAGAGCCAGTTCTGCCGACACTGTGATTCTAGACACCTGGCTGGGAGTCGTGGGTAACCAAGGCCCCGGATGTCCTGGAGTCCTCGAGGGACCGAATGCTCAGAGGCCCATGGTTGCTGACAAAGCCAAGGAGCGCTTCCTGGCGTGGGCGGGTCTCATGCCCCACCCGGAGGCCGGGGAGGCCTGCGGGGTGGGGCCGGGGGCGGAACTGGGGGCGTGGCCGGGGCGGGGCGGAGGTGGGGGTGGGGAAGGCACATGACTTCTTGGTCCCTAAGAAAGCTTGAGCACAGCCTGGCTGAGAAGCTACTGCCAAGCCCACTGGGACATGTGTCCACCCGGAGCATCTGCTAGGCTCACCTCTTCAATCGGAAAAGCTGAGCTTCAGGACCAAGACCCCGTAGGGAAGAGGACAGGGCCGTCCCAGAGAAGGCGCACAGAAGCGGCCCTCCCCCACCCCACGGCGGTGAAAGGCTTGGGAACCACGAGTGATCCCAACGCAGAAGGAGGCCCCCACGGGCCTCCAGCTCCACCTCAAGGTGGCACAAGACTGGGCCCCTTCTCTCTCCACATCCCCAAAGACGCAGGGGGCACGTGTCTGACCGTGCAGGACGTCTCTTCTCTAGAAAGAAAAAGGAAAACCGAGACTCACCTATACAGCGCAGAGAAACCACTGCCTTTGAAGAACAGACGTCACTGCAGAAAAAGAGGGGTCACTGGGGTCACGACAAATGAGGAGACACTTGGCTCTCAACACTCCTCGCGATGAACAGTTCCTGCAGGGTGCTCAGTGCCCTGCCCCGCCCTCACCCCCGAACGGAGCCGGGGCCGCGACTCAACAGCGAGTAAGGGGAGTAAATCTGTGTAGGGGACAGTGGGACACACGGGGTCCAGATCCCACAGGCGCGGTCGTGAGCAAGCCGCCGAAACGCCCCGCGCCTCAGTTTCCCCACCTGCGGAATGGGCTAATAACAGCGCCAACTCCCAGGGCGGGCAGTCGCCAAGGTGCTGAGCACACGATAACGTCATACGTTATCTGCATTCTTGGAATTCACAATCGTCCTCTAACCTCAAGGAAGCCATCTGGTTTCCCATGACGCATTGCATTTATTGCCCAGAAGACAATACGATTAATTGCTTGCCCGGGAGCAGAAGCAACATTTCTGGTCCGGGAGGTAGACCTTTCAGATCACGGACGGAGGAGAAATGGCTGGTGTGTGAACCCTCCTCCTAGGAGGCCGAGGAGGAGGTCACACTGCCCGACACCCAGGCATTCACCCGCTGGACGCAGTGTCACAGGGTGCCAGCATCGGGCCGGAGCAGGACACAAACGTGCCCGCTGCCCAGTCCCGTCTGCGCAGGTCCGAACGGTGACCGCCAGGCCCCCCCGCGCTAACGCCAGTGACCACAGCCCCTTCGCCAGTCCTGGAGGTAGCCCGCTTCATGCCTCCCTCCTTCTAGAAAAATAGCATCGTGATGCCACTCCAAGAACCCACCTGGCTTCCTGACAGCTTCCAATCCAGAGCAAGCAGCACCCCGCTTCCCCGACCCTCCCCCAAACGACCCCGCACGGGCCAAACCCCGGAAGTCCTTTACGACGCCCGCCTGTGAGACGCCCCCATCCCCAGGTCCCAGGGCCACAGCTGTGTCCTGGTCACCCGGCTGCGGGGCAGGGCCGCGCCAAGGGAAGACGCGTCCCCACGAAGACACGTTTCCTCGGCTTCGGCAGGTCGGTTCTCCCCCACGCGGAAGCACCGCTGTGCACCCACCAGCGCGGGGCACACGGCGGCCGCCCAGACGAGCCCCCCGCTGGGCACGGAGAGACTTGGGGACTAAAGGGGGACTCTGGAAATCAAAAGCAAAGACGAATTCCCACCCCCAGCACGTGTAGGAGACGCTGCGAGCCCGCGGGGGCCTGTTCTCTCTCCTCCGGACGCCGCAGCCAGAGGCCGCGTGTGTTCCCCGGGCTCTTGCTGACCGCTGACCGAGAGACGGCAGCCTCCCCTCCCCCGCTCAGCCCTGAACCGCGTCACCAGGGAAGGCAAAGGCACACCTGGCATTCCCCGAGGGCCCAGGCAGCTGTGTTTAGCTTCTGTGGCGAGCTAACCGCAGCCCCGCCGCTTTGATGGGTACACCTGGCAGCGAGTGCTCCTCCTGGCCTCCTCCCGCCACATTCCCTGGGACAGCCGGGCTCAGGCGGAAGTCACCCCCCACCCCAGGCACCGCAGCCAGCGGCCACCAGGAATGCAAACCTGCTCCCGGCTGCCCACTCACAGGAAAGGAGGGGCTGAGTGATGAGTCCGTCCTCCCCTAGAGGAGCACCTGGCCTGGCCCGGAGGTCAAGGCCTGGCCAGCCACCTGGGGAGGAGCGACGGGGACCTGGGAGCTGAGCGAGGCTTGCACAAAGGACACTGTCTTTTACACTAAAGACCATTCAGATCATAAGGATCCCAGGAAGACCTTGCACGGGTTTCAAACATATGCAAAACGAGACCAGCAGCTCAGGCCCCACCCTCTTCCCTACCCTCCTAACCGGTTAGGCCATCAATCACGTGACGTGTTGTTTGGGTTCATTTCCACCCACAGGACACACTGTGACCCTCCCAGGACCGCAAGTCAGCTTGGAGGTACAGGAAGCGGTGGCTGGGCCGAGCCAGCTGTGCCGTCCCCCGCCCTCGCTGGTCATCATCCGACACGGGGGTTGGGGCTGGGCGACCGGCCATCACCGCCGCCTGGGGCTGACGGCTCTGAGGAGCGGGACAAAGTCCCGGGCAACCGGGGTGTGCCGGTCACCCCGCTGGGGCCCCGAGGTGCTCCCTCGGGTTAGGGACACTCTCCGGCGCACAGCAGGTACGCCCCTAAGGTGGAGAGCGTGAAGGGAATCAGCAACGTGGATTCTCGGTTCTGCGGCGTCACCCGGTGGCCTCGAGGGCAGGCACGCAGCCGCGTCCCCGGAGCCGGCCCAGAGCCGCTCAAGGTCCTGCTCGCGCTCCGGTCTCCTCGGCCGAACCCCGCGCCGCAGCTCAGCGCGGCCAGACCCCACGGCGACCCCCGCCACGTCCCCCCGCCGCGCCCGCCGCAGCTCCTTTCCGGGGAGAAGCGAGCGCCCGGTACCTGTGGTAGAGTTTTTTATAGAAGTCGGTGTCGCCGGCACTTATGTTGAGCTTCATGAAGCTGGTGGCCCCGCTGTCATCCTCTACGCCTCGACTGGAGTAGAAACTGTTCCTGAAAGAGGCAGAAAACCTTGCTTGAAGCGGCGGCTAAGTCGCGAGCAGCCACGCGTCCTACGCCGCCCAGTCAAACGTCTCTGGCACGATGCTCGGATCAAGAGGGGCGCCTCAGCGTTCCAGAAAACGGAATCCCAAATGCTAGTCAGACGACCGTGTCGTATTCAGCTTCCCATCCGGTGACCCCGAAGCGCCAGGTCAAAGCCCTCGGTCGGTCACGTTTCTAATCTGGTTTGGACAGAGAGAGGGTGAGCACACGTGATCTAACCAAACGCACGGGTGTTAGAATGCCCGCCGTCGTAAACACAGGCCCTGAACCGCGGCGGGGCCGGTCACTCTGTCGTTCGGCGCTGCGTGTGGCGTTGGCATTTTGAAGGATTTCACTCGCTAAGAGCCAGCGTCCTGAGCAAGTGGCAATCCATTTTGGAAAGTGGCCTATGGCGAGCGCCCAAGAATCGCGCAGACGTCCTACCGGGACATGCCACGTTAGAGGGGGCAGTAACGAAACCCCGCAGCGCGTCCCCGAGAGGCCAGATGGCTTCCACGCAAGCCCCAGGGATGCTGTAGCGAGCCCCTGGCTGGGACTCCGCGGGAGGGGCGCTCCCTCCTCCCCTCCAGCCTCGGGGGTGCTGCGTGCGGAGACGGGCTCTCTTAGGCATGAATCTGATGGTCGCTTCTCTCCTACTCAAAAGGCTTCGATGCCTCCGTGTGCACGCGTGAAGGTCACACCGGATCTAACCCTGCCGACCTCCCCCACCCAGCTCTCCGCACTCGACTCCCGGCCCCAGCCCCCACCCACGGAGGCCCTCGGTCAGCATCCCGGCCCCTGGTGACCGCAGCGCTGGGTGGTTCTGCGTAACCAGGAGTGGATGGAGGTCCAGGCAGGGCTGGGAGGCAGGGAGCCACGTCGCGCCATGCGGAGGCAGAGCAGGGGCGGTGAGTGGGCACGAGTCCCCCCTGCTGGTTCCCCGATCGGCTTTGGGAAGGAGATGGCTTCCCACAGGGGGACGGAGGGAAACACCGGCCTCTGGCGTCATCGCGGAGCCCAGCCCCACCTGAGGCCGCGGGCTCCAGCCTCACCTGTAGCCCAGGTCCTGGCACGCCGCCCTCCCGTAGTTCTCACTCCAGCTGTCTTGGCACACGGGGTGCCAGGACTTCCTCTGGGACGAGTACACCTGAAGGATGAAGTTTGGTCCGTAGAGGCGAACTGCAAAAGGGGAGACGCCCCGTGAGCTTCCGGCAGCGGTCCCGGTCGCCCCAACTGCCGCGCGAGCCCCACCCGCCCCGGGCCACGAAGGCTGGGAGGTGGCCTTGCTGGGTGCCCGATGGCGAGGGCCCCCCGGGAAGGATGCTTAAAACCCAGTCTCTCCTCAAAAAGTGCCCTGTACCCAAAAGGACCGAAAACAGACAAGACTTGTACGCGACTGTCCACCGGCAGCTGAAAGGCAGAAGCGGCGCAGGCGGCCAGCAAGTGACCGGCACTCGGACGCGGCCCCGGCGCACGGCGGGGCGGTGCTCGGCCACAAAGGGGAATGGCACGCGGACCCGCAGCTGCAACACTCTGCCTGGTGCCACTGCTGCGACGCGGACGTAAGGGGTCCCCGCGAGGGCCACAGGCCTGCGCCATCGTGCCCCGCACGGTGTCCCCGGGGCAGGGCGGAGCCTGCCCAAGGCCAAGCGCGCCGTCCCCCGACTCACCACACTGGGTCTCGTCCTCCCCGCTGGGGCAGTTCAGGACCCCGTCGCACCACTGCGAGGCGGTGACGCAGGTCCCCGAGGAGCCACACTCCATCCCCGACACGGAGCACTTGTCGTCCACTTGCAGAGATGGAAGAGAGATGTCGGTTAGGCTCGGAAACCAAAGAAACCGTAACGAAGGGAAGAACCTTCCCCCTTGATCTGAAACACGGAAGGGACACGTCCTTGCTGTAGACATGTCAAGCGAAGCAGGCAGGTGGGCCTCTCCAGGGCCCGGGGGAAGGCCTCGGGCCCTCCGCTGCCCTCCACGTCTGCTCTGCCACACAGGTGAGGCAGGTGAGCCTGCACCGCCCCGGGCTGAGGGGCGCGGCCTGGGCTGGGGTCGAAGGAGGCGGCCACAGCCGTGCTCTGCGATACAGCGGACCGGGGCGGCCCCAAAGTGGGAGTCTGTGCTCACGAGTGTCAGGTGGCACCTAGTACCCCAAACCACGGGACTGTGACAACCCAGAGGTCGGGACGAAGCTCGCGACCCGGAAAACGGGATCGTCTGCTTCCGGGGGTTATCCGCGCATCCCCATAACTGATGGGAGGCAAAGAGGAGAGTTTGTCTTCTCAGACAGAAGCTTCAGGAAGGGCCGTGGGCGGGGGCAGCCCAGCGAGCAGGGCTGAAGGCTCCAGACGCCGAGACAGCTGGGCGCCGCCCCGCGCCTCGCGCCGCGTCCTCCGCAGCCTTGGGGTGTCCGATCCACACTCACTGAACTTCCAGAGCAAGACAGCAGCCACCACGGCTCCCGCGAGGACGATCCCCAGGACGAGGGTGATGCACAGCGCTCGCCTAGTCTCTGAGAGAAAGAAGCGAATTCCCCAGTTAGCGGCAAAGGCTTCGTGTTCTGCGGTCCTGCTCTCGAATTTCATGTGCTGCTCGGGTAACACGGCATAGCGAGAAACGATGATTTCTCCTGCACTTAAAAGCGAGACTTTCGGTTCCCAGAATGTGTCCTGGGAGGTCTTAACCATCCCCAGCACTAAACGCTACGCTCGCTTTGCTGAATAAAAGCGGGAGGCCATGGTTTGAAGCAACGCACACTTCAGTTAAGCACGTAAAAAAAAAAGGATGGCCTTAAAATAAAAAAAAAAATAATGATGATTCATGTAAAGTAATTGGCGGAAAGAGGGAAAGCACTTTGTTTCGCTAATTCCACGCGTAGGCAAAATAATAAGAATGTCCCCGAAACAATCACCTCCAAGTCAGCAGCACTCGAGGCACGAGACTAAATTGTCCCACCCAAGGCTGTGAGCCGTGGACGGGAGAGGCCCACGCTGTCCCGTGCCAGCCCTGGCCACACGCAGCTGTTTGCGCTTCAATTAACAGGGGTCAAACGGCGTTAGACGGTGGCGTAGCTCCATGGGCTCCACGGCCCGGGGGTGGCCGGCGGCTGCCGTGCTTGACCGCGAGCGCGAGCACACAGAATGTGCCCCTGGCCGGGGGAGCCTCTCCTGGGCCGTGCTCACACCGGCCCCTCGGTCTGAGGGCGGAACATTTCAGATCTTTTTAAAAAGGGCGATTGGAAAAGGTCACCCATGCTCTCTAGTGGAAACAGACTGACATGCCGCTGTAGGCCAGAGCGTAAAGCAGTGGCCCCGGGGTTCGGAGGAGGGTGCCAGGCACCCCCAGCCCGGCAATGCCCGTGGACCAGCCCCAGCCCCGTGCTCGTGGGAGCTCTCTGGGGGGCGAGGGGGCAGACTGGAGGTGGCATCTGAACAGACTCTCCAGCCCCGGTTCACACAGAGGGGCCCGGGCGGGACGGGAAGCCCGTGGGGGGCCCCTGCGCCCACGCGTGCACAGCTGTGCTTCTGGAAGTCAGCCAGATGGGAAGTTCGGCTTCTCAGGTGGATGGACCACAGCCGGCCCCCCTTACGGCCCCCCTTACGCAGGCTCAAAGCCCCGCCTCTCTGTTTTGTTATGGCATTCTGCGAATTCCTCAGTCTGCTCTCAAACAGGTTTAGAGATGACCAGGGGAGCCTGTTGGCCAGGTTCCCCGCCCTTCGTGAGGGGGAGGGGAGGGGGAGGCAGGGCAGGAAGCTGCCCTTCTAACCTGCGCGCAGGTGAGGCCACGGGTCTGGGTCTGGGTCTGCGTCTGTGGAGTGCCAAGGGCAACCTCGCCACCTTATCAGGACTCAGCCTGCACTGATCCTGTCTCAGGCAGGCGGCCCTCTCGGGGGACGTTCTAAATGAACAGGTTCACCCATGCGCCAAGGATAATTTCTTCCTTCCGGTGGCTTCGCCGTATGCCATTTTACCCGAGATAAAACAGCCTGTCTGGTGAGTTAAGGCACGTTAAATTGGGCAGTCTCACCTCCCGCTGAGTGGCCATCTGCCCAGCTGTCACCAGGAGCACGTGGGCAGTGGAGCGGCCGGTTTCATCCTTGGTGGACAAGCATTTTGTAATCAGTGCCTGGCCAGTTCAGACTTGACCTGGTGCTGGTTTGCAGCTGCATCTGCTGCTGGGTTTAATCACGGTTCACTATTCGTTTACCTTCACCATCATCCATTCACCTACTGCTGGTTCAGTTCTACCGTTTCTGGTGTCAACTAATTGCCTCACAGGCTTGTCCACCCTCAGCTCTCTAGAAATCAGACTTCACGACGTGTACGCACTGTGACTCGACGTGAAGTGCCTATGACTGTCGCTAAAAGCCAACAGGCACGTTAACTCCAAAAGTGCTCCAAGTGCTCCCGACGGGGATTCTTCTGACCCGTGCTATTTACTTAACTCACAAAACCCCCGTCTGACAAGGCCACACGCAGTTTGATAATGTGCGGCGGTTGCTACATGACGTTCCGGAAAAGGCGATAACCAGATCGGTGGTTGCCCGGCGTTGGGGGCGCAGAAGCAGAAGCAGGCGGAGAGCCAAGGACGTTCAGGGAGTGCAACTCCTCTCTGTGATGTTATGACAAGGGACACGCATCATTATACATGCGTCCGAACCAATAGAATATGCAATAAAAAGAGTATAATCTGAATTCAGAACTACGCATTTCAGTTAATGATACTACTGTATCACGATTGGCTCGTCAATCGTACTAAGTACACTGCGATAAGGTAAGACGACTGTGGAAGCTTTCGGGGTGAGAGAAGGAGGTACACGGGAACCCGCAACGCTCAGGTTTTCTGTCAGTCTGAAACGACTCTGAAATAATATATATAATTTTTAAAAAGTACTCCCAAGGCCAAACATTACATTTATAAAACACATACATTTCTATATGTTATGAGCCGATGAAATGTCCTGAAAATGATACTGGGTAAGCTCGGTAAGCTATTTTTGAGTTTGAAGGGCTCACGCTCCTCTCTCATAAAGGTAACCGACTAGGGTTTACGTGTTCCGGTCCCGCTGCCCGTCCTGACCAAGTCTCCGCCCTGGGAAGTTAGAAACGTGTGTGCCGGGCGGGTGGGCTCTGTGTCGGCCCGGGTCGCACCTGGCTGGCGTAAGCACCACCTGCTGAAGGTGCAGTCCTCAAGAGGGGACCCCTGGTGTCTGACCACTGTCCTGCTCTGCAGGGGGCGGGCGCCACTGTCGGGGGTTCCTTAGCTTCCTTCGCGTGGCTTCCTTTCCACCGTGTGACTGGCCAAGAGCAAGTTCTCAGCCTCGGCACTGCCAACGTCTCAGCCGGATCCTCCATGGCTGTGGGGCGTCCTATACACTGCGGGGTGTTCAGCAGCGTCCCTGGCACCTGCCCAGGACACGGCACCCCCCTCCCCAGTTATAAACAACCAGAACTGTCTCCAGACAAAGAGCCCTGGGGGTCGAGGTCGCCCGCGGTGAGAAGCACTAGCTCGACCAACCCCGCAGGCCACCGCCGCCAGACAGCTGTGGGCCCAGGACGGAGGAGCCACACGAGGGCGAGGGACGCGGGGACAAGCCCCGGGCAGAGACGCAGAGTGACAGCCCAGAGCGACAGGCCCGGGGAGGGCCGCGCAAAGGCGGCCTGCAGCAGCGCGGGGACGACCACCTCGAGTGCTTGTGGTGCGGTGAGGACACACAGACTTTCACTTTGCTGCTCGCGTGTATCAGCACCGGCCGTACGCGCACACACGCGAATCCCCCGAAATAAAATAAGAACGTCATCGCGAAACGTCAGGCGGTGCGGCCCCCGCCCAGTTCTGCCACAGGCCTGGCGCTAGCTGTGGTGGACCCCGCCGCCCACACCCGCCTGCAGACGTTTCTTCTTTCTTCTTTTTTTTTTTTTTATGGTGACACTGATTAACACGATCCAATACGTTTCACGTGGACAATTCAGCAGTAAGGCGAATACGCACTGCATCGTGTGTCCGCCGCCCACAGTCAGACTTCTTTCTGTCGCCGTGTACATGACCCCTTCGGCCTACCTCCCTCCCTTGCTCTCAACACTCACTCTCGCCTGCGCTGAGATTCAGGGGGTACGAGAAAAA
Organism: Rousettus aegyptiacus; assembly: GCF_014176215.1. Lineage (NCBI taxonomy): Eukaryota > Metazoa > Chordata > Mammalia > Chiroptera > Pteropodidae > Rousettus > Rousettus aegyptiacus. The sequence continues at coordinate 814,139 of NW_023416307.1, read as the reverse complement.
GGGGTCTGGAGAGAGGAGACGAAGCGAAATGCAAAGACTGGACGGAGATGAAGAACGAGAGGGTCTAAGACGGGGGGTTACGAGTTAAGCAAAGGACGTGCGGCTGGCACCCCCAGGCACCCCCGGGCCCGCCCTACGGCCCGCTCGTGTCTGCCGACGGGTCGGTAAAGCCCAGGCGAAGCCCCAGGCACGCTGGGAGCAGCCACGCCGGGCATTCGGTCGCCGAACCCTCAACGCTGGGCGAGCAGCTGCGGCGTGACTTGCTGAAGCCAGGGCACTGGGCTGCGAGGACAGGTGGGACCCCGCCACTCACTCAAGACAAACCACACGGTCCGGGAACGCGGCAGGGAGGCCTTCCTGCGGGACCTCTGGGAGGCGCGGGCAGAGCTGCGACAGGACGGGGAAGGGCGTGTGTGGACCTTGGCAGCCCAGACTCCCGAAGGGGCCTGGGCAGCGGGGGACACCCCGCGGCCGACGGCTTGGACACAGCGGAGGGAAAGGGGGGGGCCTGTGAGACGGACCAGCCTCAGCAGCTGCGGACAGCTAGCCACAGAGCAGGTGGGGACAGAGAGCCCGCCGGAGAAGGCGGACCCTAAATTCGGGGCCCATGATAGGAAATAAACACAAAAAGGGTCCTACTTGAGGTGCATGGGGTCCCCGAGGGGGATTTGGGCTGCACGTGGCTGGCGGGTGTCGAAGCGCTCGTCGGAACCCTCGGCGTGTACTGGGGTACTGCAGGCGGGTAGTATGGAGCCGGATACGCCGAGAAGGCAGTGGGGGCCGCGGCGGGTTGCGGGGGGTACAGACTGTCGGGCTGGTATCCACCATTTTCGTAGTAAGGTCCAACACTCGGTGGTGGCGATCCCTAAACAATTAAAAACAAAAAGGTGAATAACATGAAACGCCAACGACCCTAAAGGCTCAACACGTCTTCCATCGCACTCAAGACGCTGTGGGGGGGGGGGTGCGGGGCGGGCACGGAGCCTTTCGGGGAGCCTGCGACTACAGCAAATGTCCAATAAAAACCAGCCAGAATTTTCGATTAATTGCCAACGGATTTTGGTTTCGTTCGTTAGCTATTCATAGAACACCGTCTTGCTTTCGGGTGCACGACGTGGCAATTCGGTACCTGCACCCTCTGCGTGACGGCCGCGACGGGAAGCCCAGTTAACCTCCACCGCCGCACTTATCCGCAAAGCCGGTTTCCCTTGCGATGGGGACCCGGACGACCCGCTGCCTCGGCAGCTTCCGAACACGCCGCGCAGCTCACGGCCATCGACGCGCCGCGTTTGCCGCCCGGGACGCGACCGGCCCGCTCTCGTCACGGGACGCCCGCGCCTTTTTTTTTTTCTTTCTTCCATTGTTTCTTTTTTACTCTCGTCACCTATTTTGTCCGTTCGCTCTTTCCTCTTGGAGATGGAAAGTGAATGGCTGACGTGGAGATTCGGTTTTAAAAAATAATTAAGGAAAGGAAACGTGCGAAGAGCCTGGGACTGCGTCAACGCCCTGCGCCCCGAGAATGGGGCGCTCGGCGACAGCAGAATGATGCTGGAGCAGCGGCAGCTGGCACGGGGGACGCGCCTGCTCCCCGGCTTCCGCCTTTACGACCGCGAAGCCCGACCGTGAGCCCCGAGGCGGTTCAGGGGCGACCGAAGCGCCCGCTTTGCAGGGAGCAGCGTGCGGGACGGAGCTTAAGACACGTCGCCTGTGCGAGTCATTCTACAAACTCCCCTTCCGGCTCCTCTCCTCTGGCGGAAATGTGTCATAGTCACTCACCGCCATTTAACTAACGGGCAGGTATGGGGGTCACGACCGCATTTTTGTGGAGCGTGTGGACCTCCGCATGGTCCCTGCGAGTGGGATTTCGGGGTGCAGAAGAGAAAGGCCCCGCTCCAGCCTGAGCGGTTTATTCCTAGTTCCATTTTGGGCCGGTTTCTACGCCCTTAGAAATCCCTTCTCCTCCTCCTCTTTCCACTGAAAACTTGCCTCTCCAGACCTGACCTCCGAGTCTCGCCCCCGCAGGCCACTGTAGACCTCACAGCCTGCCCTTCCCCACCCCGCGTCAGCCCTCCTCCATCGCCCACGGCTGGGAGGCCACCCTTGGCCCCCCATGGGTGTCTGAGGTGCCCATGCAAACCCCCTCCCTGCTCACTCACTTCTCCCCTGCGGACTGAGACCTCAGAGGACACCGGTATTCTGAACGGAGGTGACCGAATCCTTAGAATTTTAAATGGAGCCCACAGGAAAGTGGGGTTACAAAAAGCGAGGCCCCTGCAGGCTCCCCGGGCTAGCCTCCGCGCAATCACTCACCAGGCCTCTCCTTCGGAAGCCCAGAGACTGGAACGGAAGCAGAACCGTGGACGGGAAGGAAGGACGACACATGCCCCCCCACCGACCGGGCCCCAGCAAGCAGCACCGAGCGCCCGGCCTCTGTCGGTGCGTCTCCCCGCCACCCCCTGCCCCTCCCCGCCCCCAGAAAGGCTGCCGTGAGCACGGCTGTCCGTCCCGGAGAATTCTCGTGCACTGGTTTGAAATTTAAAATGGATTCGGTGAAAATATATACCCGTGACAGAAGAATTACCTAGATCCAGACACGGGATCTAGAAGATTGCTGTTATTACCCATTTTCACCAAACGCACTTACTCCCAGGTGTAAGTTGAACCCCGTTGGGAACAAGGACAGTGCGTTCGTCTCCAGCGGGGGCAGGGTGCAAGGGGAGAGCCAGCTGGCCCAACGCCCCATCGATCCCGAGGGTCCCAGCGTTCACCGCGGCCCGCCGGCCCACGCGTCCGCACACCTCCTCCCCCAGGATGCGCTCCCTCCGAGCACCATCCTGCCCCACCCGCCCCCCGCCCAGCGCCTGCGCCCTGCCCCACCCGCACCCCGACAGCGAAACGAGGAGCTGGCGAGAGGGCGCAGCCCCCGCACCCACCCAGCAGCACCCACCCGGCGGCTGCGCCCGCCTGTGCCCCGCAGGACGCCCCGGCCAGCGTCCACGGGAGCGCACGGTCCTGGCGAGCAGCAATTATCACGCTGACCGACACGCAGCTCGGAAAATTACAGAAGGACCCGGGAAACAGAGGCCGGGAGGGCCGGCGGCCGCTTACCGAGCTTAAAGCCATCCCGACTTCCTCAGCAGCATCAGGTGACGACGGGAGGTATTTGGAACCTTCGAGATGATCTGGAAGAAGGAAGGGCAGGGCTGTAACATTTCCTCACCGGTTAGTTTCTCGACGATGAGGAGAGGAAGAACCAGAGTGTCGTCCAGGTGAGAGTCACCTCTCCCCGGGACAGACGGGGTGCGGCCCCGTCACTGCGCCCACCCTGCCCGCGGCGCTCACGCCCGCTGCCGGCGTCTGGGACTCGCGCGCGCGTAGCTCCGCGTCCAGGCCCGGCCGTGGCACACGGTGCTCACAGGGGGCCCCCGCCGTCCCCTCCGCTGCCCCACCACCATGAGGAAAGGCGCGCACGGTGACGACAGACTCGTCAGCCTCGGCAGAGGCAGAGACCTGGAGCCAGCTCCCGGCACGGCCACTTCCCGGAGGGGTCGCTGGCAGGAAGTGACCTTCCCTGAATCTCAGACAGAGACGTTGGCACCGTCTCGTCCAGCTGAGGGGTCGGTGACAGCGTGCAGGCAGACGCCTCACAGCGCCAGGTGCCGAGTGACAGCAGGTGTGACCGGATGCGCCCTGGCCAGAGCCTGCAGAGCGTCCACGGGGACCAGGAAGCAGCCGCACACCCAGAGCAGGTGTTCTTAGACTAAGCAGGTGAACTTAGTCCCAGACACAGGCCACGCCTGACTTTAAATAAGCCAAATGGAATCTCCCAATTCTTAATTAACACGTAAGTAACAAAAGGAAAGAAAACTGGAAAAACGCATCCGCACAGACCCGCTCCTCCATTTCCTAGCCCCGGTCCAGAAAGGAATGAGATGCAGGACTAAGGTCAGCCGTGCTGTAAAGAACGCTCCGGCCACGTGTTCGCGACATTTGTGCAAAGCTCCGAGCTCCGTAGAAAGCCCCACCTGACATCGCTCGCCGTCCTGTGGGCAGGCGACGGCTTTGATGCGCCCTGCGCCGCCGATGGCAACACCCCAGGACGCTTTCGGGGGACCACCGTGTCCGTGTCGGGATGGGTGAGAGCGCCCCGGGCCCCGAGGCCGGCCAGGTCCGGTCTGAATGTCTGAATGTCCTCCGTCTCTAAAGCGCCCGCCCGGCCACGGCAGGTGCCGACGCACCGGGCAGCACACGTGCGGCCACCCCCTGACCGCGGGGGTCCAGACCCCCGCTCAGTCCCTCCCCAGCCGCGACCGGGCAAGTCCCTGCGCGCCCACTGCAGGCGGCTGGGGGTGCGGGAGGAGTGGACAGCGGGAGCTGCCAGTGCCCGGAGCATAGTAAGTGCCACAGGCGTTTGTGGTTTCAGTGGAAGTGGCGATGGGGGGCTGATCCGCGCTGAGCAGCCTGCGGGGGGTGGGGAGGGGGTGCAGGGCGGGGGCGGGGTGCTCATCATGGCATGTGCAGATCTGCGTCTCGTAAATTCTCCCAAGACACTCGCATGAAATCCACCCGCCCCGAAAATCCGGCGAAGCCACAGGGAAGGACGGGCCCGCCCCAGCAGGCCACGGCTGCCGGCTCCTAAGCAGCCCTACTATGCGACTCAGTAAACTAAACATAACAGCAACGTGCGTGGAGTAAGAATACCGGCCTGGCTTTCTAATCTTGGGAATCCTCGCTGACCAGCTCTCCACCCCATCTCCCCACAAAAAAATGTACCGGGTCATTTCCTTGCATTTCAGGTAAGTTAAGAACCAGTTCCTATCGATAGCGTCGAGGCTTTGCTAAGATTAAAAACAAAGTCCACACCTCTCTGGGTAAGAGGACAGAAGACTGACCCATGGGGGGTAGGGGCCACTGTTTGGGACACATCCACACATGACGTCTACGCCTCTGAACGGTGCGACTGTCACATACGCCGTTCCCATGTCTGCCCTGTGAGGAGAGGGCGTTCTGAGACTTGACGTCAGCACAGTAAAGTCCACTCCGCTCTCAGCTGAGCAGGAGCGAACCCCGCACCTTCCCAGGATCGGTTTCCCAGGCGTCCCGGCCGAGGGGGCACGGCCGCAGCTCTGGTTTGCTCGCCTGGCCGTTCCCGCCTGGGCCTCAGCGCTGTCTCGCCAGGTAAAGGCTCGGGTGAAGTTTCAGGAAGTGAGAATTCGATCCCGCTGAGGCTTGCCAGCTGGGGAGCCCTCTGAAAGGGACGGGGACTCGAGGCTGGAAGTCCAGCCTTCCCGACAGCGGGACCAGGAAGCCTGGAGGGGACGCTCCGGGGAGCGCCGCCCTCGTTGTCCAGTCCGCGCCCGGGACCCCGAGGTCACGGCGGGGGGCTCCTGTCTCCTCCAGCGATCCCAGCCGACAGGACCCAGAGCCCAAAGCGCCCCGCGTGCCCTGCACCTCTGAGTTGTGCTGCCCATAATTCGCTGTGGCCGCAAAGAAAGGACGAGGTGATGAGTCACAGGGGAGCTGGCTCTCAGAGGGGACACGCTGCTGTCCCGAAAGCCCAGGGGTCACATTCGGCCCTGCCCGTCTTCAAGGCCGGCGGGTCCGTGCCCACCAGACCGTTTCTGTGAGGAGCTTCCTCCTGTCATCTAAAGGACACACAGGGTTGTTCTTCCACTTTTCCTTGAAGGGACAAAAGAGCAAACGGGCCCTGAAGCTCCCGACCCCTCCCTGTCGCCGGCCGGCTCCCGCTCCGCCATCGTCCCCGTGCGTCACGGCACGGACACGCCGTTGCGGGCCTCCTTGGGCCCTGCTCTCGGGGAGCTGAGTCACGCTGAGTCACCCCGAGTCACCTGCGATCGTGCCGCAGAATCCCATCTGCGTGCAGTGACGTAACGAAGCCGTTTCCAAACAAGCACTGTCTCCTAGTGCCTTTCCTCGGGAGCCCTCGGAACACGTCCGCTAAGGACTACGCTCGAAAGCTACCCAACGAATAATGCCGATGACCTCAGTCTCACTGATCCGGGGGGTCGGGGGGTCCCCTATATCGAAGGCTCCACTGACTTCATCACTCAGTGCCATTCATGCAACACTGGGCGTCTCTGAGGGGCGGGAGGCAGGACGAGGTGTGACAGACCGGCGAGGCCAGCTTCCTAGGCCCTCAGCTTCTGCGTCCCTTCTTCAGACTCCAAAGCAGACACTCCCTACCCAGGGCCCCCTTACGCCTCAACTATGGCATAAAACCACATCATAGGCAAGGATGCTTTCGCGTCCTGCTGGGGACGTTGTGCGCCGCAGGATTAAAGATAACGACAGACGGTGGCGGATTTAAATAACAGTAAATGCGGCAATCAGACAAACGGGGCACAGCGACTGCAGGGGGTGAGGAGGGAGGGGCGGGCGCCGCCCCAGGGAGGCATTGCCCGCATCCTCCGGCCTTCCTTTTCTATGAATGCCCCGTTGTCCCATTGAGATTACAAGCTTTTTAGGGCAGTAATCGGGTCTGGTCCTTTTTTATTATTTTTAAAAATCTAGTTTTGTACCGTGCAAAGGAATCGCTCCAATGTTTTCTGAGTTCCAAAGGTCAAATGAGTAATCATAAAATGAGAGAGAGAGAGAGAGAGAGAGAGAGAGAGAGAGAGAGAGAGAGGGGTGGGGGTGGGGAGGGAGGGAGAGACGGCTGGAAAGTCTGCATCTAGACAAAACCAGCCTCCAGTTGAAGACGTGGTGACCTCACAGGCCCAGGTGTGCCAAAGTGACCGCATGCCTGTGGTGACAGGCAGGCTCGGGTTCCTCCAGGAGGGGGTATGATGAATGTCGCCCACTGGCTGAGGGTTCAAGAGCTTGCCCCGGCCGGTCAGGGGACGACAGATGAGCAGGGCCGTGCCATGCCCGACGCGTCCTGAGTGCTCATTGTTACCGCTGAGATTGGGCTGTCTGTCACGCGGGAAGGGACTGTTTGCTCCGTGCAGATCCGGAGGCGGAGACCGGGATCGAAACGGTCAGAAACATCAGGAAGGCAGGTCTAACTCGGCCAAGGGAAACCACGCTCCCAGCAACGGGACGTTCAGAGTCAGCTGGGGTGCCCTGGAAAGAGCGCGGGTTTGCAAACCTGAAGCTGTCTGATTCTCAAGCATCTTCTAGAACGGGAGCGGGCAGGCTTTAGCTGGGAGTGACGGTCTGTCATTCTCTGTGGGCAGAAACTCCAAGAATGAACTCCAAACCCATCATCCCTAGAACACCCAGGCGCCGCACACACCGAGCTCAGGTCAGGGCCAGGATGGGGTCAGGTGCGGCGCCCTGACAGGAAGGCCCATGGACGGCGAGGACCTTCAAGGGAAGGGGGCGGTGGGCCCAAGCCACCTGCAAAGGAGCAGGAGCAGCGCCGGCCTTCACTCTGCCTCGGTTCAGCGCCCAGGCAGGAAGCCTTCTGGCGCGCGTGCGCCGGACCCGGCCCGTGTCCTCTCCGTCCTCCCTCCTCCGCCCTCCTCCAGCTCTTCTGTCCATCCTGCCCTTGCGTGAGCGTCCAGACGCCCGCAACCCCAGGCCTTGCAGGCATCTCATCCTTCTGATCACACTTCTGCACCCACGCCCCCATTCCTCCCGCCCCCCGCCAGAGGGCTCCCCTCCGTCCGGACACTCAAACCCGATGCCCGGGGTTCCCACCTACAGCACGTCCTTCCTTCCTTCTCCAGGGCGCTCCTCTAGCAAGAGCAGGAAGCGCGACTTCGGGTCACCTCCCTGCTTCTGAGTCCACCGTTTACAACCCAGCCCAGTGCCTGCACCTCCACCGGAAAAGTCAGCGTCTGCCTTTCTCCCAAGACACTTCTGCTGCGGCCCGCGGAGTCTTCCCCAAGTCCCAGTTCCTCTCCCAGCCGCTGTCCAGAGGCCCGGACGAACCAGGCCCCAGCCGGGCTCTCCCGCCCCCCTGACCATCGGTGTGCTCGGCCCAGCCCTGCGAAATGGGGATAATAAACACGCCCTGGGGATTTCCCGTGTAGTGGGGCCGAGGCGGTCAGTGGCACAGGGCTGTCCTGTGTCCCCCCTTCCCCATACCAGGGCTCATCGCCCTGGGGGCTTGCAAGCTAGAGCTCCCCAAGATGGCCTTTGGGGATCCCCAACCTTGAGCCAGGAAGGGACTCACCAACTGCAGCCCAGTGCAGACCTCGGCTCTCAGATCCTGGTGCCCAGCACCCATGCCCAGCAGCACCCAGCCTGCCCTGGTGCAGACCCTGCAAGGCACCCTGGGGAGTAACGCCCAGGACGAGCAGCGCGGGCTCAGCAATTGCAGGCAGCGGGACCGCCTGGAAGACGGGGCAGAGGGCGGACAGCCCCGGGGGCCTTGAACGCCACCCAGCCCTCCTCCCCGGCAGGGCTGGCTTCCAATCCCTGAGCAACCCAAACGGACCAGCCGCTACGCTGACCAGACGCCTCTCCTTTCTGCTTCCTTGCCCAAGGCTTCGACTGGAGCAGCAGTTCCGAACCCTGGAATTTTCTGGAAAGTTTAGTAAAACAGACTCCCCACGCCCAGAGTCGGAGGCAGCGGCTGGCGCCACGGCGACCAGCTCGTGCTGCTGCAAAGTTCCCGCAGGACCCCTGCCACAGGTTCAGACGGCAGAGGGAGCCGCCCGCCGGGGAGCCGCCCGCCGGGGTGCTGGCAGACCGCCCCGCCCACCGCCAGCCAGACCCAGAGGCACGGTGGGCGACTCTCACTAGCACGAGGTCCCGTGTGTGCCCAGGCTTCGTCCTCTACAGGACGTTTTGCCAGCGTCCTGCTCCTCCACGTCCCGTCCCCCCGGGGAGTCAGCTCTGCACTCTGCCCGGGTCACAAGGGGGCAGCACAGAGCCCAGGTGGGGCTGCCCCCAGGGCTCTGCTGTCCCGTTAGGGGTCACCGTCACTAGCCGTGCCCACAACAAGCCACTTCCACACAGGATCCCGGGGGCCTCGTTCTGGGCTTCCCTTTCTCCCCCCGCCCACGCCCCTCCCCCCAACTGGTCTCCACACATTCTAACCTGAGGCCAGAGGTGCCCAGGAGGAAGCAAAGGTAAGTGGCAGTGTGGGCCAAATCGGAGCGCCAGGCAGCCGGCCCCACCCCCGCCTCTCCCCGGCAGACCCTGGAGAAGCACCTTTCCTTACGATGGCCGATGGCGTTACATGCGCTATGGACAGCGAGGCATGGCTGGATGGAAGGGCCACGTTCGAGTTTGCTGCTATTATAATTCCAGTGTGGCCAGATTTGCTCCTACAATGAAGGTGACTGAGCCCAGGGCAGGGCAGCCAGTGTGCGAGGTGCCAGGCTCCAAGGCGGCTCCAGCAACAACACACCGCTGTTAGAGGGCTGACCTTGGGGGTGTCCATAAGACGGAAGTTGCTAAGGGCCAGACGAGTGTCGGGCCAGGAGCCAGGGCCCATGCTGCTCAGCAATTGATACTTTTGAAAGACAGAAGCCAGGTTTGCATGACCGATCCGCCGAGGGCCCAGCCCAGGGGCCTCCCCCAACTCCTGTGCTGAGTTTGCTTGCTCTGTGGAGCCCTTGCCTTCACTCCAACTCAACCGTCTGCTCCGGTGTGCCGGGGAAGGGGAAGGAGGCCTCACCTCCGGGAAAGCTGGGGGAGCCAGGCAACTGTCTCGTGAATTCCTGGGGGGCTCCTCCCTCTCCTGGCCCGTCTCCGCGCACCCCGTGCACCCCGCTCACATAGAAAGCTGTCAGGAGCCTAGGCTCCCTCCAGGCTGCGCCCCCAGGTCCCCGGGCCTTAGCTCTGCGCCAGACTCCGGGTCCCCACTCTTGTCCCATCCTCACTTCCTGGAGAACCTTCTGGGACTTCCTAGGCTAAGTCAGCACCCCTCATCTCACTACAGGTTTGCTGAGCACCGCGAAACTCCCTCCCAGCCTTGGTGATTTCCCAGGCTCCCCGTGGCTCTCCAGGGCTGCGAGTGACAGGAGCCGCTGGTCCGAGGGCCCGCTGCGAGCTGCGCTCCCCCTCTGAGCCCCAGGACCCCCCTGGCGGGCTCGGGCAGAGGACTGCGGTGGCTCCAGGCGGAGCAGGGCGTGACCCCTGCCCACTAGGCTGACCTCGGCCGCTGTGCCATCCTGTCTTCCCTAAAGAACCACTAGGATTCCCGCCGATTGGGCCCGTCGTTGCTTGTGCATCCAAAACGAGATCCGGGATTCGGGCCGCCGCGCTGTCCCTCGGGCGGGGGACAGCAGCGGCCTCTGACGCAGCGGCTCGAGGCTCCCGGCACGCAAACGCTTCAGGGTGCCACCCGCAACCAGGACCTCTGGGACGTGGATGCACAAACTTTGGGGCCGTAAAGCAATTTTCCCGCAGAGCCCGTAGGGCTGCGGGGCAGGGCGCCCATCGCCAGGCGCGCTCCGCCGTCCGCCAATGTGCCCAGCCCCGCAGGACGGCGTGCGGGGGGCCGACGCGCCGGGTGCCCCGCCATCTCCAGCGCAGCGAGCGCGCGGCCAAGGTCCAGGACCGCTGCGCCCGACCGGTGCCTGAGGGCGCCGGGTGCCCTGGTGGCCGCGCCCGATCGCCGCCTCGGGGCCGCCACAATGGGGCCCGGGCGGCGGAGCCGACCGCGCCTCGCCCGGGGGCCCCGGAGCCCGCCCCGCCGCCCCCGCCGTCCCGTATCGCTCCCCGCATCTCGGCGAGTCTCCAGTTTCTTCCCACCCCGGGAGGGGGCCGAGAAGCAGCAGGGGTTCAGGTAACACTCGGGCTGCAGAGATTCGCCGAGACAAAGAAACGCGCCGACAAGCCCCTCTCTTCCTCGCTCCCGAGGGGGAAAGCCGCACCCCGGGTCCCCAGCTCGGGACACGGAGGGCAGGTGGAGCAGAGGGGAGCCGTCCGAGGGACCCCAAGACACCCTCTTCTCTGACCAGTGGGCCAGGGACTCGCAGGCCGCCTTCCCCAGCCGCGAGATGCCAACGGGGCGGCCGCGGGCCTCGGAGCGGCGCGCCACGGGGCCCCGGGCGCCGGCGCCGTTCCGGCCCCCACGCGGGCGCCTCGCCGCGCTCGGCCCCGCGCCGCGCACACCCGGCTTCGCCTGCCGCCACCTCCACCTGGCGCGGGGACGCTGAGGTCGCTCCTCGGCGCCCAGGTCCCCCTTCTTGCGCCCGGGGCGCGCACGGCTTCGCTTACCTGCGCCTCTCTGGGCCGGCGCCCCCGCCCCTCGCCCGTCCTCCGCCGCCGCCGCCTCCTTCCCTGCACGGGAGTCCCCGACCCTCCCGGCCCTCGCTTAAATCCCGGGAGGCGGTGTCCAGGTGCCCAGGGCGACACCCCTGAGCGCAAGCAGGTCCGGGGTCACCTGGGGCAGGGGGAGGGGACGGGCGGGAGCTGCGGCTCCGGAGGGGCGGGTCCGGACGGGGGCGGGGGCGGCGGGGGGAGGAGTCTCCGCGCGGAAAGCCGGTCCCGCGGCGCGGCCCGGAGGGAGCTGGGGGTCGCTCCCCCGGCCTCGTCCCCTGGCGGGCAGTTTAGCGCAAGGGAGAAGCGCGTCTCCCGCCCCACGTCCGGTGGACTCGCCTGTCGCGGGCGCTTTGAACCGAGGACTCGATTTGGGTTAAGGAGACGCGTTCCGGGGAGCGCTGATCGAAACCCCTTGTGAGCCTGCGGCGGGGACCCAGGAGTCAGCCCCCGGAGAGCGCTGACCAGGCCCTAGGGTGGGAGGACCCGGCGCCGTGAGCCAAGGACCCCCTCCCCTAAGCTCCCTGTGCGTCTTTTCTCTGCCCGCAGGTCCCAAGTCTAACCCCCAGCCCCCTCCTCGCCTCCTCGGAAAGCACCCAGAAGGGCGTGAGGACTTCCTGCCCACCGATGGCAAGGGACGGGGGTGAGGCAAGCAGGCGAGCTGACCCTTAGTCCGGAAGGCTTGACTTGAGACCCCGTTAAGAGGCCCTTTGCAAGGCCCCTTGCAGTACGCAGAGCAGCGCAGGACGCTGCCGAGTAAGGTGGAAGCGCCTAGTTCGTGCCGAACCACGTGCCGCCTCGGGGCGGCGCTCCTCCGCGCGCAGGGCCCCGCGCCCTGGACTCCGCCTGCGCCCCCGCCCTCGGTCCGCACCACCGGACCCCCCGGGCCATGCCCCAGTCCCCCCTTCTCTTATATTTCACTGGCGTCGCGGTTGTCCTGAGTAGAAGACCCTCGAGAACCACCTTTAGCAGATAGGTCGGGTTGGGGCGTCTTCTGCTGGCGACCTGCTTACGTCTGCTTTGAACAGTGTTTGGAGCCCCTAGGGACGACACCGTCGCCCCACCCCAGAGACCTGCTTACTCGCCAGTCTGTGGCCCACGGTCTGTCCCCTGGCGCTTCTCTCAGCGTTCATTTCCCCTTCTTTTAGCCACGCTCTGGAACGTTTGCTGGGATATACCCACCTCCCAGGGCAGACCAGTGGCTGGGGAGCCAGCTCCACCCCCGGAGGGAGAGAGTGGGCATGGCGTCTGTCTGGCTTCACAGCCAGTCCTACCCTCTGCTAGAATTCCTGCTTCAGGGATGAACGCACAGCCCACTTCTGGGTGGTGAGGCCTAGAAAAGGATTTTCCTGGAGATGGGGAGGTTGGGGGAATGGTCTCCACTGTCCTGAGGGAACTTCCAGAGACTTCCCCTGTGCTGGGAGGGGGAGGAAGCAGCAGTCTCAGAACTGTTGGTCGCCATCTTCCCATCACCAGAGCTGGTACCAGGACCGAGACAGCTCCTGCATCAGAACCACAGCACAGAGTCGCCCAGACCCCCAGTCCTCCCTGGCAGCATGGGACCACTGAGTCACCAGCTCTGCCGTTAAGCCCCTTTACCGCTTTTTTCTTGAATAGAAGTGGAAAATCAGAATTCTTTGCCAAAGGGAGTAGCTGTGATACCATAAAAACAAAGCGGTATGATTATATGTTAAAATAATAATAATAATAATAATAATAATAATAATAATAAGCAACAGAGCCCTAGTCAGAGCATTTTGGCAGTCACTAGATGTCCCGAAATAATGCTCACACTGCGAGACAGCCAGAAGGCTGGATAGAATATATGTATCGTTATATCCTTTAAGATTACAGCGGAATTTGTGAGAAACTTGGGAAATCCTCAGACACAAAGGCGAAGCAAGAGTGTATATCCAGGGAACCCTGGTGGCAGGCGTCTGGAATCATCTAACCACCTCTGGCAGTGCAGGTTTGCGGGCAGGGGCTCAGGGCTGGACGACAAGTACAATCAAAGGCTTCCGTAAGTTGGGGAGCTGGCTAGGACACCACCTCAGCAAGCCAACACCCACAAAGCTCTACCCTCAGAGAGAGAATGATATTTTTTAAAAAATTTACATCCACCCCACTGGAGGATAATGAGCAATCAGCTTGTCTATACCTTATTCTGAGCTCTTAGTGGAGGAGGAATAATGTACTCCCAAGACTTTATAACTGCAAGCAAGCCCTCAAATGAGGGATTTGAACTCAAATTCCTACTAGCTTTGAGGTTAGAAAAAATGTCAAGCCAAGAATTCAATCTTAAGGGGCCTAGACTGTTAGCGCCTAGGCACGCGGCCGAAGCAAACTCACCTTCCCTGGCATGGAACACGGCTGGCGATGGTTAGGTTCACCTGCCAACGCAACTGGCCTCAGCGATGCCCGAGAGCTGCTCAAACGTTACCTCTGGGTGTGTCTGCGAGGGTGTTTCGGGAAGAGATTAGCATCTGAGTCAGGAGACTGGGTGAAGCAGGTCTGCCCTCCCCAGCACAGTGAGCATCAGCCTGTCCGCTGAGGGACGCTCTCCGGCGAAAAGGCTGGAGAAGCCTGAATTTGCACTTTCTGCCTGAGCTGGGAAGTCCTCTTCTCCTGTGCTCAGTCACCTGGGCCTCAGACCTTCGGATTCAGACTGGATTACGCCACAAGCCTTTCCTGGTTCTCCAGCTTGCTGTTGGCATATCATGGGACTTCTTGGCCTCCATAATCACTCGGGCTAACACACACACACCCTATTGGTTCTGTTTCCTTTGAAAAAAACCTGACTAATACACTCCTCAACCCAGGAAAAATTTCCACACGGACACAATTAGAATGAGCATTAATTTAACTAAAAACAATTAAAAGAAGACATAAGAAAGTCTAGAAAACAACGTGCTATAGAATCAGACCATAGATATTGGCATTATTAGACACGGATGAAAAAATAAGTGTGTTTACTATTAAAAAAAAATAAGAGTCTCCAAAAATGAATAAGCAGTGAATAGTGTTTAAAATTATCTGGCAGAACTGGGGAGAAAATACTGAAGAGAACTTCTAGAAATTTTTTTAAAAAATGTATTTTCCGTAGCTAAAGAGGAAATCAATGACACGGAATATAGACCTGAAGAAATTTTCTGAAATCCACACAGAGGGACAAAGTTAATTTTAAAAATATAGGAAAAAGAACCAAGTGGTACGGAGAATGGAGTATGATGCCCTAAAAATATGTCTGATTAGATCCCCAAATGTAATAATAGAGAGAACATGGTAGAAACAATATTTGAAGTGATAATGATTGAGAATATTCAAAAATTGATGAAAGTCATGAATCCTTAGATTATCAAAGCACAACAAATCCCAAGCAGGAAAAAAAAAAAAAAAAGAAGAAGAAGACTCTACTGTTAAACATAATATAGCGAAATCGCAGAACCCCCGAACGAGGAAATCTAAAAAACAACCTGAAACAAACAAAAATCTCCAAATAGAAGGCAGAATAGGGTGGAATAAAATATTTTAAGTGTTGGAGAAAAGTGATTCTCAATCTAGAATTTTATATCCTGTAAAAATATTCTTCAAGAAAGAGGGAAAAGACATTTCCAAGACAGTGTCGACCACACAAAGAAACTTAAAAAGGGCGTCATTCAGGAAGAAATAAAATAACCCCAGAAGGAGATGCAGGAGGGGACGGCGAGTCAAGGAAATGGCAAAAATGTGGGCAGATCAAAACAAACATCAACGACATAAAATAACACCACCCAAAGTGTCTAATTTGTTCAGGTAAGGAAGCAACGAAAAATAGATCTTAAACACTGGAAAATAATAGCATGGAAACCGAGGTTTATCCCGGGGAATGAACAAAGTTAAAAGCATTTTAATGATTGCCTTCTTCTAGAGGAGAATAAACGCACTGATTAATTTCAGACTTTGTTGAATATGCTTGTTAAGAATAAAAATCAAGTATATACTGATTATGTTCAAAGCCAAAGAAGAAAAAGTGAGATGAAAAGTGAGAAAAACTCAATGAAACCAAGGAAAATAAAGCAAAGAAGGAGGATGAGGAGCGGAAGAGGAGTAAGAACCCAGGAAAAAACGAGGCAAATGGGGTGCACAAAATCTACGGGTAGAAATATATGCAAATATATCGGTAATTATAATACCCGTAAATGCTCCGAACTGTCCTCTTCATATGAGTAGGTTTTCTAAAGATATAAATTATCAGATTATCTAATTTTTAAAGATGGCTACGTGCTCATTTATAAGATAAATGTAAAATGGATGCATGTCAAAGAAAGCTGGGTTGGCTATATTAGTAATGGACGACATGATCAATTAGAATAAAAAGCTGCCTTGACAATAAGGAGAGTCACTCTTTAATAAGATAAAGGAATCTCTTAGAAACTTGAACAGTTGAGAACTCTCGTGTACCTAACAGCATAGTTCCAAATATGTATAAAGAAAAATGTTTAGAATTACAAGATCTTCACAAATCCACCATCATCTCTCTTAGTCATGAGAGGTCAAGCAAACAAACAAAAACCTTAGTAAAAATATACAAGATCTGAGCAATCTGTATTAATGGGTATATACAGACACCTACACCGAATATTTGGCCAGATGGTTTTCCAGGTTAATTCCTAGGTACAGTTGAGAAACATATTATTGCAGCCTTTTAAAATTTTTTCAAAGGAATAGAAATACAGAAAATAGTGTTGGACTCATCAATGCCTCAAGCAGGAAAGATAGTTCAAGGAAAATTAATTCCAAGCCTACCTTGTTCATGAATGTAAATGTAAAAATTCCAAACAAAGATGAGAAAAATAAATGTAAGAATATATAAAAAAGATGATGACGGAATTTATTTATCCTAGGAATGTGATATTGCTTTACCATGAGAAAAGCAGCTTTCAGGAGAGTATAACACAATCACACAATAAAGCAGAAAAACCGTAAAGTCCCCCGAATATATTTAGAATGAACATTCAATAAAACTCAACACGCTTCCATGATAAAAAGAAAGGATTTTGCAAAGATGAAATAAAAAGACACTCTCCTACCCAATAAAAGGTATCTATAAAAATCTCCAAAAATATCCTTAACAGAAACAAAAAAGATGACTTCCAGTATCACTCTGCTCGTCCCTGTATGAATGTTTTAGCTGGGGTCGTAGGTGAAGAATTATACTAATGAGAACGACAAAAGAAGAAACACGTCCGTCCTTATCTGTAGACATGATTACGTACCGACAAACCCGCAAAGAGCCCAAAGAAAATCGTGAGAACTAAGCACTTTTAGCTACCTGTCTTTGCCAGGTCCAGAGGCAATCCACAAAAGTAACTTACCTTCTTCTACGCCACCAACTAGCGTCGGAAATGCAAAATTTAAACGTGCTGTTTACTGTGCCTATGCAAGTGTGCTTTAGCAGGAGAATGCCATTCTTGAAGAGGCGTGAGGAAATTTTAGGGGTGCGGGGCCGTAATGTCTACGACTTAATTTCAAATGGTTCATCGAGGAAAAGCCATGTATAGAAAACTGCTAGTATCAGTTAGGTCCGGAAGGAGCGTGTGCGTGTGTTTTTTGTACTAACCTTTCATGTTTTCCGCATCTTAGAAATGTGTTGCTGTAAAAAGCCGAAAAAAAAAAAAAAAAGCTACAAAGGTATACCACTTAAATGGCAACAAAAAACTAGTTACCTTGACTAGATCTACCAAAATATGAGAAAGCTCTCATGGAGAAAGTGATAAGCTTCTCCTAAAAGGCATTAAAGACGGTAAACGGAGAGAGATGCAGCTCACACAGGGAAGACGCAGTGTGGTAAGGATGTCGGGGGCCTCCTCAAATCGGCGGGTTTGATATAACTGCGACCAGAATTCTAGCGTATGTGTGCTGGGGTCTGTTGACGAGCTCAGTCTGAAAGACGCTTGCGAGAGCATGAGAAATGCAAAGGGCCGCAGATCGCCGGGACACACAGGATTATTCTCAGACAGACCATCCCATTCCGGAGACGGAGTGTGGGAGGCTGAATCTGGAAACTTCGCTACGGGAAGCGTAGGGAAGAGGAGAAGCAACGGGGTTGGGGCGGGAGTTGCAGAACCGTGTGTGTGTGTGCGCGTGTGTGTGCGTGTGTGCCTGTGTGCCTGTGTGTGTGCGCGCGTGTGTGTGCGTGTGTGTGTGTGTATGGAGACGTGAGTGCTTGCAGGTGGCGCGCACACCGGGGTAGAAGTCTATCGGGAAAACGCACTGTCCAGACGGACAAAGACGGAGTTAGAAGCCCGCGTTGCATCATGCATGCGCATCAACATGGGTGCATCGAAGCCCGTAAGCGAAAGCAAAAGCGTTGGGACGTCCAGGGGCTGCGGTGGCCTTGTACCGCGACGGTGTCCCTGCAAGTCCACGTCCTGTGCGTTTCCGGTGTGGCCGGGCCGTAGCGACGTTGGAGACTTGCTGGGCAGGAGTGAGGCCGGGCCAGCTTGTCGCTGGTCGGCGGACTCCCCTCCTTGGCTGAGGCCGGGGCCAGGCCTGCGACTGCCACGCTTTCCTGGGCCCTCCGGCTTCTCCGGCTCCGGGCAGGGAGCGTGCTTGGCTCTGAGGCCGTGAGCCCCAGCCCACCCCGGCAGGGGGTCAGGGCAGTGGTCCGGCCTCGCAGGCTTCAGCTCACGCGGTGGGTCCCGGCTTGTCCTCGCTCTCCCCGTTACGTCTGCTGTGTGCTGAGTTATGACGCCCCGCCCGAAGCCACGTGTTGAATCCTTAATCCCAGTGTGACTATATTTAGAGACTGGCTTTTGGGCAGTTAAGGCTAAACGAGGTCCCAGGGTGGACTGGCGATAGGCTCAGTGGCCCTAACAGGAAGGAGACCCCGCCCCCTGTCTCTTCGTGGCTCTGTCGCTGTCCCCATGTGCACACCCCGAGGACAGGCCATGTGAAGACGCGATGAGGGGACAGCTGTTGACAAGCCAGGGAAAGAGCTGTCGCCCGGAACCAGACAGGCCGGCAGCTGGGTCTCGGACTTCCAGAACCGTCGGAAAATCAACGCCTGCTGTTGCAGCCGCCACCCGGCGGTACTTTGCCACGGGGGCCCCAGCAGGCTAAGACGCCGCCCTTCCCTGCCCTGCGGCCCTCGAGCTTCAGCCTCGGATCTGGAGACCAGAGTCACGTGGAGCCTGGGTAGGCAGCTCCCTCAGCCGCGGAAGGTCAAGCGCACTAACCCGCCCCTTCTGAAAACACCCAGGCATGCGGCATTGCAGCGTGTGGAACCTTAAAGCCAGCGAGGGCTCCGACACGGAGGAACCTCGGGACACCAGGGTGGCTGGAATGAGCCAGATGCAAAGGGGCAAACGCTATGCGGGTCCACTTAGGTGAGGCCCCTGGGGCCGTCCCATCCACGGAGACAGAGGCAGAACGGCGGGTGCCTGGGGCTGGGGAGGGGCACGGGGAGCGGGGAGTCAGTGCCTAATGGGAGCAGGGGTTGGTGAAGGCGGAAAGTTCTGGAGATGGATGGCGATGACAGTTACACGACCTCGCGAGT
Source organism: Rousettus aegyptiacus (assembly GCF_014176215.1). Lineage (NCBI taxonomy): Eukaryota > Metazoa > Chordata > Mammalia > Chiroptera > Pteropodidae > Rousettus > Rousettus aegyptiacus. The sequence continues at coordinate 795,421 of NW_023416307.1, read as the reverse complement.
GTGTTTAATGCGGTTGAAACGTACACCTAAAAAATGATTAAAATGGTAAACTGTACACAATATATGTTTTACCACCAAAACAAACCGACGCCAAACGGGCACCAAGGAGGGTTACTCGAGGCCGAAATGGAGTCAGCGGACGGGGCACGAGGAGGAGGGCGTCAACTGGTGCAGCCACTTTGAGAAACGTTTCGGGGTGACGCCGGCACCTCGAAGGCGCACAGAGCCCTCGCCCGGAACTTCCGCTCGCACGCCCGTGGCCCGGGGACTCCGGCAGAGCCCCCAGAAGCTTCCACGGGGTGTTCGCAGAAGCACCGCGCCTGCTGCCAGAGCCGGGGAGCGAGCCGGGCGCTGACAGGAAGCCGCGGCCAGGCCTCCCCGGCCCGGAGCGGGGCGCGCGGACGGGGTTGGGGACGGGGACGGGGACGCGAGAGCCACCGCCGCGCCCCTTCCCGTGGCGACCCCCAGCCCCACGGCGCGGAGCGCAGGAGGAGCTGCCGCACGCAGGGCTCGCGCAGGTGGCGCCACCTGCGTGGAGTTCTAAGCCCTCCGCCTGGAGCCGTGGCACGTTAGAGGCCCGCGCCCGCGTGGCCGGACCGCGAGCGGGGAGCCAGACGCAGACGAACACGCAGTCCAGCGGCGTCTTCCCCGCCGGCGGGACCGGCTGGGGGCGCAGAGGGGGCGCGCGCGGGGGAAGGGGCTTCCGGACCGAACGGCGCTGGGGACAGACGGCCTGTCTGTTAGCCGCCGGCGACTCCACCGGGGTTCACTGCATTTTGTCTTCGTACCTTTTTGCGTTGAATACGTTCTACCGTATCTGTGGCATAGTTTGTAATGTCACAAGCGATGTATGTCTAATCATCAGCTCGCCTTAAAAGGGACCACGGGGAACGGGGGAGCTGCTCGCGGTCCGTCGGTGAGAACGCTGCCTCTGGGCACATGCTGCTTGACGTGGAGACAACTCCTGGCGTCGGCTCTGAGGTTAACCAGCTCCAGGAGTCCCCTGGGTCCCCGCCGTCAGAAGGCGCGAGAGAACTAAGCGGTCCCTCAAAATACGGGGTGCAGGACGCAGAGGATGGATTTCTAGGCAACACGATGGCAATGGAGCGGGCGGCGCTTGTTTCTGAGAAGCCGCAGGACGCCGGCTCTCGGCGAGCGCTTTGGGGCGTCCCGAAGAGGGGGGCGAGCCCCCTGGTGCAGACGCCACCTCTGGAGAATTCGTGGGCGTCTTCACATCGCCTGCATGCTTTCGGCAAGCTCTCAGGTAGAGCAGCCGAACGCAGATCCCAGAGGTTCGAACAAGAAAGAATCCGTCCGTGTTTGTTGTTGTCACGGTTGAGAGCGTCATAAGGCTTGGCTCCGAGATTCAGCACGTCCTGGCTCCCCGGCCTATAAAAAGAACAATTACCTCTGATTAAACATTTACTGTGCGGTCGGCACCCTCGCGTCTGCACGGCCTCCTCGTGAGACAGTGCGCTCACTTCTCCACCTTGCAGCCGAGGGCGCTGGGGCCCCGAGGGGCCCTGACCTGCCTGGTCACGCAGGTGGGCCAAGCCCAGAGCGGGGTCTGGGGGGCACAGTGGGCTCGTGGGCGCTGCATCAGGGCCAGGGGCCGGGGGTCCTGGCGCCAGAACTGGAGAAGGGCCCTCTGCTGCCAGTCCGTCCCCAGGGACCCCAAGTCTCACAGGCCCCCTTGGCTCCAGGACCCAGACGGAGGCAGCTGCAGGGGTGTGGGGAGGGTGACGGCCGCCGGCAGTGAGGACGGACGCTGCTCGCCTCCCTCTCCATGCGCCTCCTCCAACGTCCCGAGTTCCCCGTATCTGACCTCGGGGCTCCCCACCCAGCTGCTGTCACCTCCATGCGACACAAGCCACGTCGAGGGACCTGGGACGAGGCGTTGGCTGACAGGTGCTCGCTGTGCTCGGCAGGTGTCCTTGTGCCCGGCTCTGGGGGCTGCTACGACTCCAACAGCCGCCAACACCCCGATTCCCAGGGGTGGAGGACGACAGGACGGTTGCGACGTAAAATCCCATCAGGAAGAGAGAAGGGGGGGAGGCAGCGTTTGGGGGTCGCCCGCCCTTCCCGCACGCCCTGTCCTGCGGGGAGGACCAGGGTTCGCCGCCTCGCTGCCTTGGGAGGTCCCAGCGGCCTCGGGCTCTGCTGACTTTCCTCGGCACGCCCGCTGTGCCGGGCAGCCGGCCAGCACCACCGGGTGCAGGCTTCCCCGTGCTAGACCGGGCTTCTCCGGCCTGTGGCCTGCGGTCTGTGCCAGGCTTCCTGGGGGTCAAGTTTCCATCCCCCAGAGTCCTGGTCACCAGGGCTCCTCGCGGCTACAGTCAGGCTCCGTCCAGCTGGCCCCTGCCGGCCAGCGTCCCGGTACAGAGAGCCAAGGGTTCTGGGCAGAGGTCCTACCGTCCTGTTCAGAGACATCCCCTGGCCCAGCCAGGCCCAGGTGGACATGGCACACCCTGGCCTTTTATATGATTTTGTGACCTTTTTCTTGCCTGATGTACTTTCTCCTCTCGAGCCTATGTATCCCCGAGCTAACAGGGCTTTTGGGGCTGAAGGGACAAGGGACACAGCCCGGCTCTCCGATTGCCTCCGGGCGGCCCCGGCCGTGGGCACCCAAACGCCCTCCATCAGCACCGACCCCACCCCCACCTCGCCCGCCCCACAGAACACACTGTCCTGAAAGGAGCCACGGGCCTGGGCCCGCCGCCCCGTCCCTGGCGGTGGGAGCCGCGGTTCCCCCCGGGGAGGCCGAGGCCTCTGTGCTGACTGCACCTCAGGCCAGCACGTCCCTGTGCCCGACTCTGCTTCCTTCGGGCCCCAAAGTGCTGACCCCAGTGACGCTCCTCAAGAAACCTCCTTCCTCCCAGGGGACCCGGCAGAGGGCAGAGCCGCTTAGCCCCTCGGTGCCCGTGTCCCCCCATGCGCGGCGGAGCGGCGGAGCGGCGAGGGCCATGTGAGTGACAGCCCGTGCGGGTTTGGGGAGCGCCGGCCCCCGCCACGAGCACGCGGCACCCCCGCCCCCGTGCAGACAGGACCCGCCACGACGTCCAGCAGAGCGCCCGCCCGACCTGCCCACATCCCCCCGGCGACGTGGCCTGGACCCGCAGCACGGCCCGCGGCTCCGGGAATCGTAAACGCGTGTGAAGTCGTGCATTCAAGGACGCTGCCACCGCAGGACCATGCCCTCGGCCTGGCGAGCTATCCCTTGGAGCCACATGTCCTCCTAGGAGCGCGGACTCTGCCGTCACTAGACCCTGGCACCTCCCCTGCCCCGGGAACCCGACGGGACTGCGTCCTCTCTGCCTTACTGACTGAGACGCTTGTTTTTGTTATGTTGTTGAAAGCCAACATTTCAGACGTTAAACAGCGGCTCGTTTGCAGGCTCCCTGGTCAAACGCAGACGCCAAGCCCGTCCCGGTGCTTGCGAGCCCTTCAAAGCGCCCTAACAGACCAGGGATGGCGATTGTTAAACGAACATTGAACTTTGAACTTTGAACTTCGAACTTCGGTAAGGGTCAGCCTCTAGAATTGTCTTTCAAGCCCAAACCTTGGGTGTTCTGAGAAGTGCCGCTTTGATGGGAGTGTAAGTCAGGCCAGGGGAAGCAGAAAGCTGAGGCCGCCGTCAGCCACCTTCTCCACCTAAGGCCTACGCCTTCCCAGAGAGCAAGGCCCAAGCCTGAGGCCAGGGCGGCAGCCCCGGGAAGGTGAGGGACGACGGGGGAGGGACCGCGTGCCCTGGTGTGGGACAGAGGACAGACGGAGCTGCTACTCCACCTCCCAACACACACGCACAAGTGCGCAGACACACATGCACATGCATACACACAGACACAAATGCACACAACACACACATGCACACACATACACATACATGCACACACACATGAACACATGCACACCAACACACACACACACACACACACACACACACACACTGCAGGTGCTCAGAGAAGCCTGCAGGGCAGGGCAGTTCCCACGGGAGCATGGACGAGAAGCCTGGGGTGGGGGCCACGGGGTCCTCTGCCCCGGGGCGTGGGTGCACTTTGCAGGGGGTGCGCAGGCTTCCCCCGGGAGAGCAGGTGCTGCCCCTGGAGGACGTCCTTGGCCGGGCAGACTGTGGCGCCTCACGCGGCCTTCACAGAGTCTGGTCTGACCTCAGCAGGGGCCTCGGGAGGGCGTAGGAGGGGAGCCCAGGTGAACCTGCACCTCTCGTCTGTCCTCCTTCCCCTCCCCCACGCAGCACACCGCAGGCAGGGGCCACCGGGCTTGTGAGTGTGTGAGCACAGGCCGGGGGTGGGGGGGGCTCTGTGTGTCACTCAGCGAAGGCCAGGAGACTAGTTTTAAGCTTCATTTGCAAAGCAAATAATCTTCTATCCCTTTTGTTTTTGTAGTATGTTAGTAAAATTTGTTTCTAAATTTTTATTACTTGTTTTGGAATGCACGTGACCTAGTTCTCTCAAGAGAAATTGAAATATATCCCCAAATGTATGTATTTCCAGGAAGTGTACTCATGAAACAGGCCACACTGGACTCAACGTGAGCCCTGGGCTTTGTCCCCACACCCGGCAAAGGCGGGCCTCTTCAGGGCTACCTATTACCTGGGTAATCATTTTCTTTGAAAAAATATTATTTCATTCATAAGTTCTTAAAAATCTAAAATTTAAAGCTTTTTCCCCACAAGTCTTTCTCATCATAAAACATGTTTATTTTTTATGGTTAGACATGCTTGCTTTATTCTGCCTAAAATACACATAGATAACTTTAATAAAATAAAAAAAAAAGATTAAGCCAGTTCCTGCTGCCGAATCCCTCGCCACCCGCCACCCCCCAGACCCCTGCTGTGCTGGGCCAGGAAGCCGATTCGGGGAGCCACACCTGGTTCCTGTTTTTGTTTTTTTGTTTTTTTCCTTGTTATGACGAGGCTCACCAAAACTCACATCTCTTTCTCCCAAGGTAACGCAGCATCCAGCAGGCGAGACCCTGTGCCGGGTGTCGGTGAGGCCGGGTGGTTTAGGGCGGGTGCAGCTGAACAGGATGCTCTGGGTGGCCGGCAGCTTGCAGGGACACTGCCAGGCCTCCCTCGGTTTCTTCAGGCACGAAGATGTGCCACGTGGTGACTGTGCTCACCGGCAGCCCCAAAGTCCCCTCGAGAAACGAACCGTGACTGACCAGTAAGCAGCATCATCCGTTTTGACTTGAACGCCTCTAGTGCAAGTCACTTGGGACACATGACATTCACATACGTGTTCACATCAGTATATGTGTGTGCATATACACACATGTGTGTACGCATGTATATACTATATGCTATTTATTTTTTTAAATACCCGATTCACAGATGCTCCCTCCTCTCGCTGGGCTTTAGAATCCGTCACTTCTCTCGTAAATCTATGCTCTAAAAAATGAGAACCGAAACCACACGTGCTCTACCCCGAAACGGCTCCCTCTCTCCGGTTCACGTGACTTTCCTCGTCCAGGCAGCTTAGACGAATGACTAGATCATTCATTCGTTCATTCCCGCAAGCTCCCGAGGGTCCACTGGCTCATCGACGGAGCGTTATCAGCAGCGTCCGCCGTAAGAACCTTTGCATCGCGCCTCAAACTCCTTGTCTGGCTGTGGCCACAGTGCTGGCTGGCCCAGCGTGACCCACAGCTGGTCCCTGTCAAACCCTCCCCCCGAAAGTCCTCACCCCAACTTCCGGTCGCCCGTAGACCCGCCTGGCCGTCCCTCCCCAGACACTATGGGCCCTGCCTTGTCGCTGGGACCTGGGCTTTGCCTTGGTGCCTCAGCAGTTCCCTGGGGCCCCTGCGCCTGATGGTAATGGACCGATTTCACGTAGCTAGACAGACAGTGGGAAATTACTCAGGAAAGCTCACTAAGAAAATAAAACCGGTCACGTTCCCAGTGTTAGTCTTTCGGTCCTGGATACATACAGCATGTCCGCTCAGAATAGTCGGTTAGTCTGTTATGCGGCAGGAAGAACATGAGAATCTATTTCTCCTGTGCTGACCGTGTCCATCAGAGAGGACGGCGCGCAGGGGCCCCGGGCGGGGAGGCAGGCTCTGCCCCCTCGAGGCCCTCCCGGCCGGTCTACCGATCAAATAGACATGAGACCGATTAGCAAGAGAAAGGAACCCAATCTGGCACATGCGCATGGGAGCCCCACGTCCAGGAGAGAATCGGAGAACCCCCCCCCCCCCATAGAGCAGAGGTTCAGGGGCAGACGGGGAGACAGTGAGAGGTGGCCGCTGACCACAGGACGAGGTCAGGCACCTCGGGGCTTCAGCAGTCAATCGCCCGGAGGACGCAAGGTCATAATTAGTGTATAGATGGGCAAAAAGTCCCTTCTGGAGTTAACCCTAGTCGGGCCAGGCCCCTAATCTAAATTCTTCTAGGTAGATAAGGAGAGAGCAGAAGTTTCTCTTGAGCCCTCAGGGTTTCAGCTGCATTTAGCTCAAAATGATCCACATACCACCGAGGCCCATCTTGGGTAGCTCATTCTGAACCCCTACACCTGTAACCAGTGCCCTGGGAGAGAGTAGGGGACACCCCCAGTGGGGACTGGGGGCGCTGGGAGAAAGGGCGCCCACCTGAGAGCAGGTAAGGGAGCAGACGTCTGGTACTCTGAGGGGGCTCACGCTGAGACGGCCCGTCCATCCGTGCAGGATCCCGTCCAGGCACGGTCCTATCCGGGCGCCATCTGGTCCTGGCTGGGAGGAACTCAGCCCGGGGCCACACTGTCTCCCCAGGGTTTGTAAGGCAGAATCCCAGTTTTGGATCTTAATTGTTCTTTGACTTAAATGTATAGCTAGAGGCCCAAAGAAAAAGTATGGGTCACTTTCAAAAAAGGTGTCAAGCCACATTTAGAGTGTTCTAGAGCCGTTCTTATTGGTTGCCTTAGGTCAAACCTGGTATGACATGTCTTACTGGAAAAACACAGAATTGTGAAAACGCTTGAACTAACATTTTAAAGTTGGGAGACTGCGCATGAAATTCGGCTGTCCAGCTTCTCTGTAAAACTTGGGAGATGGGGCTCACCAGGCCCCCACCATTCAGATGGGGCAGGGACGGCCTCAGCACCCCGGAAGGCACCCGACTGGCCCGTTCGGACGTGGACTGTGCTGGGAAGAAAGATGCCCCATCCACAGGTCGTTCCAGAAGGTGCCGGGTCCGGTCAACACCTGATGCCCAGCAGCGTGTCCTGAGTCTCCTCTCCCCAGAGGCTGAGGTCAGAGCTGCCCCTAAGTAGACAGAACCTCTGCCCTCCTCCCCCGCCTCCTAATTCCCTTTGCTTAGAAGTGACCGCAAAGCCAGGAGAGTCCCATGTCCGCTCGCCCGCTTCCGCTCTGTCCTGAGCTGGGGGCGCGGAGGGAGAGCAGAATGTGGGTCCTCACGCAGCTGCTGATCCCCCATGGAAGGCAGAAGCACACGACCACCAAACACGCGGTGTCAGATGGTGCCGGGTGCCAAGACAAGTAAAGATAAAAATAAAAATAAGAGCAGGTCGAGGGGATGGAGCGGTACCAGGAGCGGGCTCCTCCTCGTGCAGGAGCCGTCGGGGACGCCCCCAAACGAGCCGACGAGGCAACAGCTCCCTGCGAAGGGACGGCTTTTGGGGCAGAGGCTCCGGCCAGAGCAGGTGGAGCCCAGAGCTGGGTCTGGGAGAAGGGACAGAGCCGTGAAAGAGGAGACGGGAGAGGAGGTACGAGGCAGCCAGAGCGGGGCTGATGGCTAAAGACCTCGGGGCAGCGGCGAGAACTTCGGGTGGGATTCTGAGCTGGGCGGGGGCAGAGGGATCACGCGTCTGGTTTGCGTTTGGGGAGGAGCACTCTGCTCTCTGCCGTGTGAGGATGAACTGCTGGGGGCCATGCGGACCAGGGAGGCCCACGGAGAAGGTGCCGGCAACAGGGCCGGGGGGCGGGCCAGGGGAGGATTGGGGTGCGACGGGGGTCCTCGCTGGAGCTGGCGGGGTTTGCATCAGCAGACGCACTGTGGGCGGAGAGGAAGTGGGAGTCGCAGAGGACCAGGGGTTTTGGTCTGAACACTGCAGGATCGAAGACGCGCCTTCCCGCGGCGGGGAGCGGGCGCGGGGGGCTGAAGTCAAGGCTGCGGCCGGTCCCAGGCATACTGAGCTCGAGACGCTGCGATGGGCTGAACTGTGTCAAACGAGGGCCTCGTTTGAACTGATCACCTCTTTAAAGACCTTGCCTCCCAAGGGGCTCGCATTCTGAACCTTGCAGGTTAGGGCTTCCCCTGTGACTTTGGGCGTAGCAGGCAGATCCGTCCCAGCGAATGACATGCGCGTCCGCCCCACCCCCGCCCCCGCCCCCGGGCCTCGCAGCCCCGGGGCGCCGTCGTCCTGCGTGGGTCTGCGCCCTCCTCGCACCGATGCCCGGATGCGGTTTTCAGGTCTGTTTCATCACCACAACGACGATGTTAAACTCTCGAATCTCAAACCAAACGGATCTACTCACGTCCATACAGAAGGTGAAACGCGGAGGCCACGGAGCGGCTTGGAAAGAGGCCCGAAGCCCCGGGACGGCGGGAGGCGAGGGGCGGCGAGGCCGGGCGGCGCGCGCGCTCGCGTGGAGGCTTCGCCAGCGCCGGCCCGCGGAGCGGCCTCCGCGGGCCCCGCGACGACGGGGACGGGGACACCGGCGCTGGTGGAGGGGACGTGCCATTCGGGAGTACTGGCCCGTGTGGCCTCTGCCCAGCAAACGTACGTCCGCGTGGGTGGAGGTGGCCATCCGTCCCTAGGGAGGGAGTCGAGACGATTAGCCTCCCCAGGAGAAGGTCACCGCGTGGAGAGCCGCTGCCCCCGCCCCCCGCCTCCCCGGGGAGACGGGAGGTCCGGCCCTCCCTGAATCTCACGGCCCTTTAAAGTATACTCGCTAAACGCTTCTCCTGAGGATTTAGGTTTGGGGACTGAAAACGCCAGCAAGACCCACTCTGGTCTCTTCCCTTCATCTCCTGAGAAATACAGTCCAAAGCGCGCTCCCGCCTGAACCCGGGAGCGGAGGAGGGTGTGTGTAAGGCGAAGCTGCGAGGTCGTCTCTGGCGCGCTCCAGCCACAGAGGACGCTGTCCATCAGCCCGGCAGGGGGCTGGGTGACCGCACGGCCCTGCTGGAGCAGGGACGCTCAGCGAGAGCCACAGGATTCGGAAATGAGGGCCTTTGTGGCCGCATGTGGACCGGTGTGGAGGTGACCCCAGACCCGAATTAATGAAATAATTGCTTCCTGACAGTGCAGGGGGACGTCTAGTCACAACAGGTCAGAGCGTGGGGCGTCAATGCCACAGTAAAGAGATAAAAACGGCTCCGCACCAGCCAGGCCTAACCCCGCGGAGGCCGCGGAAACGGCCCAAGCAAACACGTGAGAAGAACGAACGGGCCTCTCAGAAGAGGGGTGGCCGGTGGGCCCGGAAGCCCGGGACAATGCCGACTCGGCGGCCACAGGTACGGAAGTGTGGGTCACATCTCCCGTCATTCTCAAATTTCATTTCGTGTAAGAATCACCCCAAGGCCTGATTTAAAATGTAAATTTCTGGGCCTTGCCTCAGAGAGCCTGCTTGCGTGGTTCTGGGGTCCAGAACACATTCCCCTTCCCAGTTCCCCATGCCCCCCCACCCACAGTCTCTGGGCTTGGGGACTGTGGTGCCCCGAGGGGATTTTACTTCTAGTGGGGTCTCATCTGCATTACGAGTACGCCAGGAGATGTCCTCTGTCCTCCCTCCGCCTGGGTAATTCTTGCCCCAGAGCTCCCTGTCTCGCTGGCTTTCTTTTTATGAATTCAAATTTTTAGATCACCAGGGAAGAAATGACATGTCCACGCTACTCATTTGCAGCGTGGCTTTTGCACGGACGCTGTGATGGTGAGTTTAAATTTCGAGCCATGAAGCCATGTTTGACAAAGCTCCCCACTCGGCCCGCAGTCTGCTGCCCCTGAGCCGCCCTTAGTGTGAAGATTAAAAAAAATAAGGGGGTGGACCTGGGTTCCGTCCCAGGACAAGCAGTCAAACGGCCCACAGCCCCACCTGATCACTGGTCTTGTATTTTCCAAGTTACACCGAAAGCCAGCTGGACTCTCCTTTTAAATGCCCAGGGACTATTGGAAGCTTTGGATGGGGAACCCAAGAGGTCTCACCTGGGCCAGGTAGCTGGATGGCATTTCCGGGGAAGCGGTGGCAAGCTTACGGGGACTGGGGTCATGGCGGGGCTGGTGGGCAGAGGAGAGGAAGAGGCGGGAGCAGAGTCCACCATGGCGCCTCCCGAAACAGGAGCAGGAGGTGGAGCCGGCTGGCGAGGCGCAGGGCAGGCAGAGAGGCAGGGAGAAAAGCCAACGACTACAGCGATGTCTAGTCACTCACAAAAGCAGCTTGTCACCCAGGAGACAGCTTCGTTGGAGGACACGGCCCCTCGGACTCCTCCTGGCCCCGGTCATTCACTCGGTGCTTGAGGCGAGAGAGAGGCTGCCTCCCCCACGTGTCCGGTTCGAGCTGCTCCAATATCGATGTTTCAAGCCAGACAATTGGCTGTGACCCCCGGCACTGCTCCTTAAATTCCCTAAGCCTCGGTTACCTCATCTATAACAGGGGATGAGCAGTGCGCCCCCCACAGGGCGACAGGGCACGAGGTTTGTAAAGACAACGGCACTGTGCTCGCTAGAATCTGAATTAGCACATCCTACGACTGCCATGCTCGGCCATCATCGTCACCCGACTATTGCCGAAGTCCCCTCGCAGGTGTCCTCCAGGCCCCAGGTCACCCAGGAAGACAGAGAGGCAGAGGAAGGGTCTTTGTACTTTGAGGGAGTAACTCTGATGGCAGCTTGACGCAGAACCCAAGGGCGTGAGCGCGGGGAACCAGCCGAGGAATTTCAAGGCCGCGGGCCAGCCCCTCAGAGAAGCAGCCCGCGGGCCGGTGCTCAGAGCCTGGGCATTTTTGTCTGGTGGTCGATAAACTTGAAGCTCGTAGTTTCACTGCGGCGTTGGTGATGGGGGCCTAGCGATGACCCGCACCCCACGGCCGCCTGACCCTGCTGGGAAGAGCCGTCCCACCCCCGGACGTCAGCGCAGCGGCGGCGACAGAGCCCCCGGGGTCGCGTGTTCTGGGAGCCCCGGGCGCGGGTGGGTCGGGGAGGAGTGCCACAGCGTGCGTGGGCTTCCGGCGCCACGCTGGTTCCCAGCGAGAGGCGGCGACAGAAAAAATACTTTAAAAGGCGGAGCTTATGGTCAATACTGTTAGAAAATATAATTTTCGATGCCAATTATGTTGTGTAACATTCGGATTTAAATTCCCGTTCTTTATGGTAGAATTATAATCAGACGGGAGGCACTGGCGGTGCGTGGTGAACCCCGCCCCCCCAGGTGACGGTGTTAGGGGGCGGGGCCCGCGGGATCCGAGCAGGTCATGAGGGTGGAGCCCTCGTGAATGGCATCTGCGCCCCCCAAAAAGAGACCCCAGACCGCTCCCTTGTCCCTGCCGCCCTGTGGGGACACACTGAGCACTGGGAAGCGGGACCTCGTCAGAAACTGAATCTGCCAGCTCCTTGGCCTTGGCCTTCCGGCCCCGGGACGGCGCGGGAGGGAAGCTCGTAGTTTCACTGCGGCGTTGGTGATGGGGGCCTAGGGTGGAGTGAGCCACCCCGTCTGTGGCAGTTTTGTCACCGTGGCCACCGTGGGCTAAGGAGCCGGTTCGATTGGTTTACGTCTGACGACAGCCTGTCCGCCATGTGCGTGGCACTTTGGCGAGGCTGCCTGAGTGCAGCCACCTGGGATTCCGGGTGTCATCAGCCCCGTCTTACGGACAAGGGACGGTTCGAGAATGTTGTCTCAGTCGTCAAGGGCTGGGCCAGGGTTCGGGAGAGGGCGGGAACTGGAGTGTCTGTGCCACATGTGTCCTTCGGTGTAGTCGGGCTGGGCACCCACGTGGCCGGGGTGAGGGAGACGCGGGGGAGGCGCCAGCGTGGCACCCCATTACCCAGGGCTGGTGGCAGCTGAGGCCTGGCCAGGGGTGAGCCCTGGAAGCTGTCCATCTGCTCCCAGGTGGCCCAGCATGGTGGACAGTCAGCTTCTTGCATTTCCTAGCGTATTTCTAGGCCACGGAGGGACTGGCCGGGCTATTAGATGAAGCGCATAGTCGTCTGTCACTTTTGGGAGGCTGCGTTGATAGCTGGGAGACAGGACGAAGAGCTGGGGGAGCTGGCAGGAGTCAGGGGCTCAGCGCGTGGGAGAAAAGGCAGAACCCAGGAGCGAGTCCGGCCCCCTGCTCGGCCTGCACGGCGGTGTCCACAGCGGGGCGTGGGCGTGAGGGGCGCACAGTGCCCCGGACCGCGTCTGTCGTTATGTGGCTGGCGGCTCGGCCGGCTTGTGGGGCGATGACGCTCCCCTTACCCCTTTTCTCTCGCTCGCATCAGGAGCCTATCTCCTCTTCCCAGGGCCAGACGCCCAGAGCCCAGCGGCCCTGGTTTTTCCAGTTGGACCAGAAACACCGGCGGAGATGGAGATGCGTTAACCCCTGGGGCTCAAGAGGAGAAACTTCGGAACAATCCCCTCGCTGGACCTACGTGCATGCAGGCAAGGACTCGAGTTTCAGGAAACCTGGGCTCAGGTTGCAGGTCCCCAGTTTCCAGCGGGGCATCCACCTGCCAAAGACGTGGCCCCAGCCCTGGCCGGCGTCCACTTGGGTGCGGGGACTTGGCAAGCTGTCCGTCCTCCATCGCTACACCAACGGGCCCAGGAAATAATGATCTGAGAGGACTTTGAAAAGAGGAGAAAGAGCTAAAGCAGCTCACGGAAGCACACACACAACCACAGCCCGAAGCGGCCGGGTCGGGCGGCCGGGCGGGCGGACAGGCCCTGGCTTGGCGTGCTCTCACTTGTCCCCTGTGTCAACAATGGCACAACAAGCTGGTTATTGACAGAGAACTGGGCATTCCGTGGGGCTGGCGGAGGGCCGGCACATACTGCAGAAGCCCACCGAGAGCCAGGCCCCTACTGTGTGGGGGCTGAAGCTTACACGACTCGGGGGACCGTCTTCAAGAAGCGAGATACAAAATTATAAATACAAGGGCACATCGAAAGCAGACACCTATGTAAAACGAGAAAAGAAAGCACAAAAATTACAAATTCTAAGACGCTAACTACCACAATGTCACAAATCCAGGAAGACACCATAAGAGTTTTATTAATTCTGTAATGACTTTCTCACTTCATTTCGGGGTGCATACTCTTTGCTTACTTCTTATGACAATGGCATAAAAACGGCGCCCCTATCCGGAGGACGGCCTGAGGCGTCTGGCTCCGCACATTCAGAGCCCTTTCTCTCCTTGGCTCCCCACAGACGTGGGTGCTGGGCGCCGGGGGATGAGCACACACCCACCATCAGCCCGGGGGCCCTCTGGGGCGACAGGTGCCTGTGCCATGACTTCTCTGTAGCCTCTTGTGGAAGAAAGGAACCAGGGGGAAAAACAGAATCAGGCTCGCTCCTCCAGGGCTTGGGGCAGCAGCTAGACAGGTGCAGGTGTCATCGGCTGGGGTCAGAAGGGGCGAGTCTGTGGGGAGAGCGCATTTCGGGTCTGGGCGGGTCAGATCTGCGATGTGCAGGCGATGTGCATGCGACACCCAAGGGCAGACTTCGGAGATGGGGAGGAACGCAGGTGCCGAGCTGGGCCTAGAGGGCCGGGCTGCAGGCGGATGTGCGGCTTATTCACTTACGGAAGTGGAGGCAGCGCGCCTAAGCCCGGGGCTGGAGCGGGGAACCCAGGGGGCGAAGCCAGAGAGGAAGCCCCGGATGGAGCCGCGGGGACAGCAGAGAACCCTGGACGGGCAGGAGGAAACCAGGCCAGAGAGCCGGGGGCCGAAGGGTGCCCCTCCCCCCACACTCATATGTGGAAGTCGTATCCCCCGCCCCCCAATCACAGAATGCGACTGGGTTTGGAGACGGGGCCTTAAAATAGGCGATTCAGGTCTATTAGGGTGGGATTAGGGTGGGATTAGGGTGGGCCCCAATCCCACACGACTGGCGTCCCTATGAGAAGAGTTGGTGTGGACACGCACAGGGAGACCGGCGACCCGTGCAGAGAGGGACGCCGTGCGCCCCGTGGGGAGAAGGCAGCACGTGCGCGGGAGCCAGGGACCGCGGCCGCAGGGCAGCCAGCAACCGCACCCCCCCCCCCCCCCGGCCTGCGGGCTCCGGAACCGCGAGACAAGAGCTCGCTGTGGTTCCCGCCGCCGGTCTGTACCACCTTGTCGCCGCAGCCCCCCGAGCCGCGACCCCTGCAGCTGGGGTCCTGGAAACGGGAGAACCTGTGTCTCGCGGAGGGCGGGATCAGTTATGATGCTGCGCCCTGTTACGATCGCACCAGAATTCACTCCCGTGTTCACACCGGTGTCGTCATTGGCTGCGTTACTTGTCACATAACTGTGTAATGGCGCCAATCCAGGAGCTGTTTCCACACTCGGGTTTGAAATTACCTGAGGCGCCTTAGGTCTCAGGAAATTTAGGAATTACATTTTCTTTAAGGGGAGCGAGACAGGTTAACCCAAAGGGCCATAAAGATGTATCGTCAAATCAAGAACCGGTCAGGACTTAGGAAAGAGAGACTTTATGCCAAGGGCGATCGTGAGGGAGGGCAAAGGACGGCTCCAACACAGCAGTGGACTGTCTGAGGAGCATCTCGAGAGCCAGGACACAGGGCTCACAGAGGAGGAAACAAAACGAGAAAGAGCTAGGAAGGTTCTTCCCCAGGGAGGCCGGCTCCGGCCAAGGTCCGGGGACCTGGAATCATCGTCCCTCTTTGGTCAACGAGCATTTCGTCCCAGGTGATCAGTGGGACGCACTGTTGAGCGAAGCATTTCTGAGGCTGAGGAAAGGAGTTCTGAGGGTCTGGGCACAGCCTCGTCCCAGGGGGACACGGGACATCTGCGAGTCTTCCCGTCGCATGGGGAGGTGGCTCCTTGCAGTAAGCCGTGCCCTAAACTCAAAAGCGTAATGGGATTTGCCAGCCTTCAGGTGAAATTCAGGTAAAATTCAGCATTGTCAGTATTTCAAATATTCGGGTGGAGCCGTCGGGAGGGGCAGTGGCATGGACGTGCAAATTCAGGGAGAAAAAACCCCACAGGAACCGCTGAGTGACGGAGAGCTGGTCCTCGCGCCTTTCGAACAGCCAGTGGCTGGCGTCCAGTCTCTGGGTTATTTACATTCAATTGGATACATTTTAAAGGTGACAAAATTTTTATTTAAAGTGTCAGTACCCAAACTACGCTGGCTTGCATGCTTCACTAATTAAGCGAACGACAGAAGTATTCGGATACCAGCTCAGAAAGTGCAGAGGGGTACGTGGTCTTTCAAAGATATTTTAGAAGTGAGACTGAGACGAGCAAAAATGTGAAGCCTGCGGCCCCAGGCACGGGTGGCAGGTGAGTCTACCAGGTGGCTCTCAGAGGCTGCAGGTGGCTCTCAGAGGCCGTAGGTGGCTCTCAGACGCCGCTTTCCGCCGGGCCGTCTGGCCGTGTGGCATCCGGATGTGGCGCAGCTTTGACGTCCAGCAAAGCAGCGGCAGTCAGTGGGCCTGGGAGGGACCCGGGCTGGACCGGCCGGCTTCGCGCCCACACTTCCTCCCTCTCTCTGAACTGAAGCGCCCCACTAACCCTAACAGGCGGGGCTCAGCCCAGGCCGGGCTCACCTGGGAGGCGCCATGGAAACCAGAGATGCCCGGACCACTCCGGGCCACTCAGGTCCCTGTCTCTGGGGGCGGGACCCAGGCCTCAGGAGGGTTTTGGCTCCCAGGTGACTCCGAGGTGAGGCCAGGTAGAAAGCCTCCTCTAAGGGACTGTGGCGCCCAAGGGCGAAGCGTTTGGCGTTATTGTTTTGGCCACCATGTAGTTGGTGGCCTAGTTACAGGCGAAGCATTTCTGTGTTATTAAGAAGACCCCAGCTCGGGTCCCCGGGTCGCCTCAAAGGGTCACTGCAGGATGACAAGAAGAGCAGATGCTTAGTAAATGGAACATTTTCCCGCCCCTCAGATGGGGCAAGCGGTTGCCTCCCGTAAGCTCTTATTGTGGGCAAAGCCCCTACCTCTAGTCCTTCTAGATGATTAAAGGGAGGGGCAGAAGTTTCTCTGGAGCCTGAAGCTAGAACTGCCTCTAGCTCAGAACAATCTGCCTAGCACAGAGGGACATCTTGGGGTGACTCGTTCTGAACCCCAACAATAAAATCAGCCCGTTGTCAATTCACTAAAAATGCAAAAACAGCCTAGAACGTCTCCTACTTTGCCTGACTCCGTGAAGCTGCCTCATGTCACCTGAAGACAGGGACACTGACCATTACGGGCCTTTTCATATGAGAAACTTTGTGAAAGATTTAATGACTCAGATTAAACAGTCGAATCTTTACTCGAAATACAAAATTTATTCTTTTATTACACACAGTAAAAACTCTGATGTCATATATAAAACTCCCAGATTACCACGTTGCAGATTTTCCGTGTTCCCATCCGATGACGCCATTTCATTCAAACTCTTTGCGATCACCTTTGTCACCCAGTTTCTTTGCCACGGCAGTCACCACTTCGAGCTAATAGCTCTGCAAGCTACGTTATATGGGCTTTGGTTTTGTCTAATTTCTTTGCGCCACAGCGAACTGACTCAAACAAGGTGCTGTCGCCAGATACTTTACCGCAAACTCTAAGTTTCTATTTACACAACATTGGAACATTGTTACCTTTTCATTCCTTTTGTAGGTAAACTTACAAAACATACACGCCCTGTTATTTTTAAGGATGGTTTTTAGAAAGGTTATTTTTAACACCCTGATCCTCTGAGCGTGAGGTCATACATCCCGGAATAATTCAATCTGAGTTAAATATCTTTTCTTCTTTATCTTCAGTTGGTCATTCAACCAGGTGGCCACTCTAAGCATTCCAACCAAGTACCAATTGAGGTCATTTCAGGCTATTGTCCTTCCATGAAAAAGGAGCTTGCTTTTTGTAAAAACGAAAACAAAACAAAACAAAAACCAAACATTGCTAGTGTTACATATCACAATAAAAACATTAATTTTAAAAACAAGTATGAGTGCCTTACAATATGAGAAACTTTATAAGAACTTCAACAAAATGAACTAATCTTTTGGGAGGATGATTCTTTTAGGGGGAAACATTTTATTTAGGGATGTATGCGGTAATTGTGATTACTGAGGATTGTGATTTCACGGCACCGATTGTGTTATTCTGCGTTCAGTGTGGTCTTCAGGTGCCGGTATCATGCTTTCTGCCCATAAAGTACTATTTTGTTAGATTTATTATTATAGATCTAATTTGTTTGGAGTTGTTAGGTTATTTAAAGAGTAATGCATCAATAGATTTTCGTACTAGCATTTTCTAGTAACTAAGCCTGGTACATTGGCATTTGTATGTGTTTGCCAAACCTGCCTGTTGAGGGTGGAAAATTTTTAAATGGCAACTTCTGCTTTCATTGTTTAATGTTAAACAGGGTGTAGTTTTAGGAGATATTCTGTGCAAAGATATGCTAATGATAAGGATGTAGTTATCCTGTGTAAAGATGTGTTAATGGCCAGCCTCTGCTTCTGTAAACCTGCTTGCTTGCTGGAGGGAGGGAGTTTGGGGGCTTTTTAAGGTATCCCTTCTGGAGGTTCAGGACTGATCTGTTCTAACCCTGCGTGGTAGAGAGGCAGTCATCAGCCAGCTGGCTAATAAAGGCTCACAATTAGTCTCAATCGGCTCAGTGGGTCTTAGATTTGATCGCACCACAACACTGCCCTCATGAGCAGGCTTGGATGGAGGCTCATGCCTCGGGAGCTTGCTGGGGTGGTGACAATGTGCTGCCTCTAAGTCCACACAGATTAAAGAATCCACAACGTTTTCTCAAGGAAAGTATACTTAAACGTTGGGTAATTTAAAACTTTATAAAGCACTGTTTATAATACCCAGTAACGTGTAGGAGTTGATACTCTTTTCTGATAGAGGCATCGATAAAGGAGAGGGAGGGGGACATGTCCCCTTTCCACTCTTAGTTCTTCTAGCTGGCCAAATAAATACCATGCCATATGACAGATTAACAGGAGGAAATAATCAAACTTAATTACACATGTACATAGGGAGGTGCCCTAAGAATCTGGGGCCCAAGGACGAATTGGGCCACTAAGGGTTATATTTCGTCTTGAACTAAGGAGAAAAGGGGAGGTGGGTGGTTTGGGACTTCAAAGGGGAGGAAGGCAATTCACAGGGGATGAACGAGTTAATGTTTGGTAAACAAATGTTTGCTAGGCCACCTTAACAATGGGACAGGGAGAGGACTTTGATCAAAAGGGCCTTGGGGGGGGGGGCTTCCTGTCTGTCTCTTCTAGTTCATTTCAAACCATAGGCACCTGGAACCACTGCTCTCTTCTAGGCAGGTGCTCTACCTGAATCCTTGTAGGCAGTTGGGGGGAAGGTCAAAGGTTCTTTCTGAGTCTTTTGTTTCTTAAACATAACCAGCTTAAAATAATCTTTATGCCAAAGAGACATATTTTGGAGTGACAAATTCTGTTCCCCTACAATATACATTTCCAGGGCAAGTCGAATATTCACTTCTGCCCATGTCTGTTGTTGCTGCTGGCAAGCTCTTCTACTACTGGCGAATGAAAGCAGGCAGAGGCTGGTAGAGGCTGCCCTTTGCTCTAATAAAAATTCATCGGGATCAAAAAAAGATGGCGAGTTAGTTGATCTTTAACTTCTTTTCTAGTGTTGATTTCTAGGAGCCAAGAGATATATGCAGAGCGGAGAGTTTAGTTGTGTGTGTGCACGGACATGCACGTGTGCTCTCACACACGTACACGTGCTCTCGCTCATGCATGTACGTACACACGTGCCCACGTGCACGTGCATGCCCCAAATCTCACACATGTGCACACCCACGTCTACACATACGCATGTATGTATGTAACACAAACGCACGCACACACACTTTCATGCAAACACCCTCGTCATCCTTTGTTTTATTCTCAAAAATTAGACTCCAACTCAAGATTCACTCAAGGAGAGTGGGTAAGCTTTAAATTTTACTGACCACAGGAGGAGGGAAGGAAGAGAGGAGGAAAGGTGACAAAGACTCGTTACAAGTTTCAAGTTTCCCATGCTCCATACGTGATCGCTTCTTTATGGCGGACGATCTGAAATGATTCATGTAACTTCTCATTTCCCCTCTCAAAAAGAAAATTGCCTAAATACACAACTTGAAATTAAAAACTGTCTCACGGTTTAGTTCCACAGAAAGGGAAGGGGGCGTGGCACTTGACACTTGTCACTGTTTGCACGTGGCCACCACGAGCACCTCCGAGCCTGGGAGGTGTCGTCTGCGATGCTGCCTGTCGGACTCAGTGCTGGAGGAACCGCGAGGAGCCAGTCCGAGTGCTGTGCCTCCGCCTGGTCGGACGTCCCCGCCTGGCGTGGATGTCCTCGCGAGACACGAGATCTCATCCAATCTTCAAGGCAACACCGTGATAATTGGTTTAGGCGAGGAAACAGGGCATTTTGCATCTTGCTAGTAGTCTCGGATTTGACGATTTATGGTTTTAGGAGTCGTCATAGAAATACACCCTCAAGTTCACCACGTCATCTTCTGTCCTCTCCAAACTTAGCAGAAATGGTGGCTGTCTCCTGTCACAATGACATCCCCGCCCCATTGTGCAGCAGCCGCCTTGCGATTGGAGGGGACATAGCCGAGCTGGAAAATCTAAGCCAGTCACAGAAACCCCAGATTCCTTGATAGCGATTGGTCAGAACACCTCGGTCTTAGCCAATCAACACATGGCATTTTTCCGGTGGACAGGGATTGGCTGAGGAATGGACACGTGACTGGTTACAGCCAATGAAACATCAAGGGAGGTTGGCAGGTGACTTCCGGAAAGATCACTGATCATCAGCATGAGTTCACAGTTACTGCTGGCGGCCTTCCACAACCAACCACTTTTAGGAGGAGACCCAAACTCTAAATGGCAGGCGAGAGACACAGAAATACTGTCACCTTTAGTCACTTTTTATTTTTATCAGGAAGGTCTCAGTAGGTGTTACGTTAAAACCGGGATAATTTGGTAGAGTTTAGTACAGAAGAGGTAAGAGCCGCGCCCACTTGGAGTTGGTGTCGGTCGGGACAGCAGTTCTGTCCTGCCCTCCACCCCTCGAGCCCCGAAAGGGAAGGGGAGGCAGAGCGGGCTGTGTGCAGAGGACCCCCGTGGAGGCTGCCGCTGGCTGGAGGCGGCCCTGCACAGACAGGGCTGGGAGAATCAGCGGCCAGCCTCACCCCTG
The DNA here is from genome assembly GCF_014176215.1 of Rousettus aegyptiacus. Classification (NCBI taxonomy): domain Eukaryota; kingdom Metazoa; phylum Chordata; class Mammalia; order Chiroptera; family Pteropodidae; genus Rousettus; species Rousettus aegyptiacus. The sequence goes on along the minus strand of NW_023416307.1, from coordinate 775,103 downwards.
TTCCCGCCAGGGTCTCCTGCCCATGTCCCCGTCAGTGGAGTTCAGCTGCAAGCCCGTCCAGGCAGCCCGCTGGGGCAGACAGCACAGAGGGGGCCGAATGAGGACTGTCCAGCACAGCACAGAGCTCCTGCAGCTGCATTAGACACGATAGTCTCGCATTATACAGACTTTGAATTGTGTTCTTTGCTTCTTTTTAAAATACCCCCAATATGACCTATGCCCCACTAGGATCCTACACCCTGTGCAGACAGCAGGCTTTCAGCTGCCTGCTCCACACAACTTTTTCGTATTTGGGGTGATCGTTAGAGCCTTTCAGATATTTTTTTTCACTTATCTCTCCACCCACCTCCCCTATGGCAGCTGTCAGCTTGTTCTCTGTCTATGGGTCTGCTTTGGAGAAATGCCAGTTCAGGCCCTCTGCCCATTTTCAGTTGAATTGTTGGTTTGGTGTTGGTATTAAGTCGTGTGAGCTTCTTATGTATTTTGGAGATTAACCCCTTGTCGGATGCATTGTTGGCGAGCATCTCCCGTCTCACTGAGCGCAATATCCTCTAGAGGAGCTTTACCATGTCACGTGGGTGCAGGACCAGGAGGCCGTCTTTTCGTTTTGAATTGGCTTTTCCGTTTCTTGCACCTCAATGCATCCTGATAAACGTACACAAAACGTTTTCTGCACATAGCTCTTCCAAAACAAAAGTAAAGTTATGGGCGAGAAAGAGAATGAGGAATCCCGAAGAAGGGGCGAAAGCTGCCGGCCTATCGGTGCCCAGGCCTAGACATCAGGATGTCGGCTCCTAAGCCGGGAGAGACACCCACGGTGCCCCGGAGTGGCGGGAGCCTGCTCGCGCCAGTGTGCAGCTAGGGTCGAAACCGCCGCTCTGCCTAGTAACTTCGGGCAGACGAAAAACGAACCCAGGAGAGGTTCCCAAGAGCACACAGATCAGTGACCTATATCAGCTAATGTAATTATTGTTGTTTGGAGGGGGCAGGGAACCCCTCTGTCACAGTTTCATTGGTTCAGGACAATCTGAATTTCACTTGGTTTTTTCCACCCCAGGTGAATTCGTCTCATTCGTTTGTCAGGCAAGCAACATCCGTTCTGAGCAGGAGGTTTGGTTCAGTTGTGTGATTCTGTGAAGACAGCAGCTCACAGTCCTGCTGCACCCTGGGGGGCGGTTTAATCCTGTTAGCGGCTGACCCCCTGGGGCTTACCCCCTGGGGTTCCGCCTTAATTCCTAATGAAGGGGTGAGCCCTCAGTGGTGAGAGCTTTCGGGTAGCCCCAGGGGCAGCCCGGTTTGAGAGCCCCTGCTGAGGGACTGTCTGAGCCAAGGACGCCATAAGAGGCAGCAAGAAAGACGAAGCACAGAGTCTCAGGAACTGTCTGGGAAACCTCGTAAAAATGACGGGTCGCCGAGTCCTTGCAAATGAGCAGAGATCTGGCTCATTTTCACAACGACGTCAGACAGAAAATTCAGGCATTAACCAAATTAATGTTTTCTGAACACATTGGAACGATCAAGACACGTTTGTGGGTAATTTTAAAAACCGCTTCCTTAGATTTCTTCTGGATCTCCTTTGCCTTTCACATCTGGAACCACTATCAGCTCACTGGAGGGCGATAGTGGCTCAGAGCACTTATCTCAGCTCTGGTTTTAGTTGGGGGGACTTTGGACGCACCAGCTCCTAATGTGGTGGGGTGGACGTGGAGAAGGCTGACCGGTGCCTGCGTGTGGCGGTTGTGCAATAATTGGCTGCCAAGCTCTGCGGAAGGTGCTGGGCCAGGCTGAGGGGTCAGGTGACCACCTGGGCTTCCACGGAAGCCTGGGGCCCTTCGCACAGGTACTTCGTTTTAATTCATTTCTCAAGTGCCTACACGGAGCACCTGCAGCCTCCTGCCCTAACATAGATGAGTCCAGGACCCTCGACCTCCACCTCAAACAGCCACTCCTGGAGCAGACGCTGCACACGTCACTGCCCGGGGAGCCGGACGGCGAGGCCGCGGGTCCAGAGGCGCGCCCGCGGGGTCGGGGGTGTGTGCAGACGCACCCAAATCAAGACGTTCGTTAACTCAGCCGTCGATGCCAAGGGCATTTCTAGGCTGAGACCCTGTCACCGAAATAAACGCCGGCCAACTTCCGAAGGATGCAGGTGTTTTATAAATCGATGCTGCCGACCTGCGCGCGTAGTGCGAGGCGCAGACGCCCCGGGCCTGCCCTCCGAGGCCGAGCTGGTGGGTCTGGGGCAGCTTTTCAGGCTGAGATCAGGCTTTAAGAAACAGCTCAGGCTGCCTGCAGGCTCACGCCCTCCCTCCCGCAGGGTCCCCTCCCCCCCCAGCCGGCTGTGTCTCCATGCCCACGTCCTCCGGGCAGCGGTCACTGTCCAACCTCCTGACATCCACCACACAGCTGAGCAAACGCCGTGGGAATAAGGAACTCTAATTCGTTGTTTCTGTCGAGTATCAGAGGTTTGTCGCTGGAGACTCGACTGCTCTGGGTGACAACTGTCACTATGAAAGTGCATCCAAGACCACAACACAGCTATAGGTGTGCCTCAGGTGTGCTGGGTTACCTGTGTGTCTCCGAGGACTTTGGACTGCTTTATTTCCTCCTTTGATGTACCGGGAAACGGAGACTGGGAATGGCAGCCGCCTCACTCAGGCCTGAGCACTGTGACGGCGCCCGGCCGCACCCTCGGACGTCCTGCCCGGCTCCACCCACCCTGTTCCCTGCGGCCGCCAGACACTTCCAAGATCCTTCTCGGTCAGACTCATCCACGTGCGGGTGGAGCGCGAACTCGACGTTTCGAGGGCTTCCGTCGGCACGGCATGTCTGTGGTGCGCTGCCAGTCAAGGCCAGCGAGCCTGCTCCGTTTGTGTTTAGCCTAAGTCTGGCTCCACTGAGGCGCAGAGAGGCCCCCGAATCCCCTGCTGGTAGAGGGCTCGACCTTTGACCTGGGTGGGATCACCCACACTTCTGGAGATTTTCTAGAACAAATCTGGGCAGGCTGCAACGACACCTCGCATCTCCCAGGAGGGCAGTGGGCTTACAGCGTTCTCGCTCGCTCTCTCTCTCTCTCTCTCTCTCGCTCTCTCTCTCTCTCACTCTCTCTCTGATTAGAAAAAGGTGATGATGCCAACTCTTCCTTTCCCACTGTTTTACATTTATGTAGCTTCCGGAAAGAAGTAGACATTAGTGAATATTGTCTTTGATTTTGGACTTGATACGTATTTTCAGCCTGAGGGTCATGATTTTCTTTCAAGAACCACGTTTCAGAACTCACGCGTCCTGTGTCCTGGGCGCGGTGCGTGCTTGGCCATCGGCAAGTGGCCGGAGCTTTGCAGCCAGATCTGAGTCCGACCCTGCTTAGCCTCACCTCTCCCAGGCTCGGTTTCTTGGTGAACAAATGAGTAATTGTCGCGAGATCTCAGGAAGTTCCTAGAATACGCTCGCGCCTTGCGATGACACTTGCGATGACCTTCCCGCATTTTTCAAGGGGTTTAGCAACGTGCTTGGTTTCCAGTGGCGACTGATGGGTGTGTTTCTGAATCACTCGTTCCTGGAAACTAGAGCTCAGCATAGCTCCCCGAACGCCCGGTTGCTTCCTGGTGGTTCGATCTGGCGGTTTTGGTTTCTGTTTCATTGTTTTTTAGCTGTCTCTTCAAATGGTGTCCGGTGGCTGTTCAGTGCAGCTTAACTTCCTTGGGATGTCCCCCTTTTTCCTCTGCCACGTCTTCCTCTCGTCACGTGATTCATCATCCTGACAGCTCAAGGACAAGTGACCTGGATTTCCTGGTGCCACTAAGTTGCCCTCGACGCAGAACTGCCACGTTTTGTCCATCGCCCCCATTATCCCTCCAGGCCCCAGAGTCTGCCGTAGACCCCCCGAGATTGCCATCCCCCTGTCAGCGTGGAGACCTGAGGGCGTCGGTCTGGATGAGCAGCCAGGCCAGCCCTTCCTACGCGCCGCCTGTCAGTGCACCTTTTAAGCTCCCAAAGGCCAAAGGTCGTGTTTGAAGCCAGCCGGCAGAGTCCGCGGCTTGTCATCGGGACCTCCCGCAAATGACACACGGTTCACTGGTGTTTAAATCGGATATGCTCTGGGGCCCGCTTACTCTATTCGAACTTTAGAAAAGGCGTCATTTATTAATGGGGCGGCATAACAAAAGTGATCGCCGCAATCCAATAAAAAAATAGTCGGGAAAATACGGATTTGAGATGGACTTTTAGCTTTACAGCGTGGAGAGGTGCGGCGAGGAGGCACGAGGTGATGAAGCCTGCTGCTGACCCCGTCGCCTTCGCGATGAAACGCCGTCCTCGGTTTAGAACAAGGGCGGAGCCCTCGCCCAAGCCCCTCCCGCTCCGGCCACCCCTGCGGCTCGCCCCCTCCTGCCTCAGGCATCCTGCGATGCTGCCCCTGCTCACTGCAGGTGCCGCTCCCTCCTCTCAGCCGGAATCACACCCCCCGACCCCCCTCAGCGAAGCTCCGCCTGGCCTCCTGGTGCCGCGACCCGGTGCCGTGACCCGACATCTGTCTGCGGCGCTCTGTCCCCACACCCGCCCCTGCCCCGGGCAGCGGGCATGGGCCACGCAGAGGCCGAGCTCCCGAATGAAGCGTGCGCCACCCCAAGTGCTTTCTCCCAGGGCGTCACACATGCATCTTAGAGGAGGCGCCACCGCCGAGGCATCTCGTGGATGAGGAAGTCGAGGCTCAGGGAGGGTAAGTCTGGGGTCCAGATCCCACAGCCAGGCCTTGACCATGGAGCTAAAGCCGTCTCAGCTTCTTCTCACATCAGGTCGGGCCTTGGCTGAGGAATCCAGACGGTCGTCCTGCCATGGACTTCCGGGGCTCCTCGAACCCTGACTTGTCATCCACAAGGTAAAGGGGGAGCAGAACCCTTCGGGGCTCTGCCTGGGAGAGGCGAGAGCCCCATTCCCCCGCTTCTTACTCAGTTACCGTGGCTGGGGGCGGCTCCCAGGACCCCGCCCCCTGGGAAGACTGGTGGAAGGCAGGGGCGTCCCACACTTAGGAAAAGCGTGTCCCGTGTCTTGCCTCATGTGGGAGGGGGTTTCAGCTGCTTCTGCTGTCAAAGTAAATAAATGCATGGTCGCATGAGTAAATGAATTCTATCAGCCTTGCAATGATGATGCCTGGTGACGCTTTTAGAGATTGCTTTCTGTGTTGAAGGATTCTCTTGTGAGGAATAACTTAATGCAATCCTTATCAGTCTTTCACACGTGAGTGAGAATTAGTACTAGCTTCCCCCCCTGCTCATGGGGGGAGCAGCTGGGCACTAAAGGGCTGAGAGATCTGGAGTCCCGGGAGGGAACAAAGGGGCCTGAACACAGTCTCTGTCCTTTCCACAGTCTCCGCTGGGTGGGCTTCTGGCCCCGCCCCTCCCCCACCGTCCTCGGGCCACCCACCCTGCTCCTTCTGCCTCTCATGGCTTTTCATGCTCCTGTCTTCCTGGCCTTTCTGTCTCTCGTCAGCATTGACAATGGACATACGGCCCCAGCGTGTTCAGGACACAATCGATTGTCATACAACGAGTAGGTCACTGTGCAATAAAGTGTCTGTTTACCTTAAAATAGGAAGGTGCCTCCCTATGCCTCTTGGGCTACCCTTCCTAGGGGCTGGGGGACAGGGGAGGGGAGCAGCGCAGCTCCCCCAGGCTGGGGACAGGAGCCAGGCCTCCCAAACATTTACCGATTGTATCAAGATGGCTCACGAAAGTCTATTTTAAATTTAACGACGTTTTAATTGTAACTTGGGGGTTTCACGCTGCTTTACAACGCTATAAAATACTGGATTTGTTTCAGAATGTCCTGTACAGGAGGCAGGAACAGTATTTTCATTTTATGGCATGAGCTGAGCAAACATAACCGTCTCCTGGTCACATGGCCAGCTGGTGACTAAGCAGAGCGGCGAATTCCAGAGCTGCTGGTTCCCAGCGTGATGGCTAAGTCTACAAGATGGATTCCCTGGGCTGGGTGGGACCTTGAGCTTGTTCCCTCCCAGGCCCTTCCCGCCGCACACACCACCCCGGGGGACTGCTCACTAAATGAGAGAGAAGGAGCGAGGGCCCCGGGTGTGGGGAGGCCGGCTAAAGGAGGGAGCGGGCAGACAGGGCGAGGCAGAGGGCGACAGGCTCGCCGGCAGCCCAGGAGGCGCAGGGAGCACCTCGCTGCGGGGGGGGGGGGGGGTCGATCTTCCATTTGCTCATTGGTCATCTGGCTCTCAGGCTCCACCCCCGAGCGCAGGGGGGCTCCTCAAACACTGCGCATGGCCTCCTTATGGAGCACCGCAAATGTCATCCAATCCTCTCTTCTAAATCGAGCCTCAGTGTTACCCAGACAGCAGAGAGTGGCCTGGTCACTCTCTTCCTGGAGTCCATTCAATCATAGACGCACTCCCCGGGGACAGGGAGCCACCGAGGCTCCACTCTAGTAGAGGGTGCATCTCTCCTGCAGGGGGTGCTGGAGCCGGGGCGGGTGGGGGGAGCCCTCCTCGTGGTGGTGAGGGAAGCTCTCTGTGTTCAAGTACAGGTGGAGGTAAAAGGCAGGAGATGAGGTGCCGGGGCCTCCAGGGAGGAGGCCAGTGGGAGGTCCGTGCAGAAAGCTGGTGTCTCGCTCTCAGGGGACAGGTGAGTGAGAAGCAACCCACCGTGCACCCCTGTGGTGAGCTTGTCCTGATCCGTGGTCCGCAAATCCTCGAGTGGAAAGTTGAATTTGAAGTAGACTTGTAGTGACTGGAAAACACAACAGTAAAGTTTCTCCAGAAATTATGTCTTCAACCTAGGCCTCGAAGTACTTGAATAGAAGAAGTTCTTAGAAATAAGCAGTCTGTGGTTTCAGGGAAAAAAAAAAAAAAAATTCACAAAGTGAGCCGGTCAAAACAACACAACAAAGATCTCAGGCCTTGGAACAGTCAGAAGGCTGCGTCGTAAGTATGTTTCCTTCATATCAAGAAAAAGGGAGCATGAAAATATGGGCTTACGAAAACGACTGTGCTGATTTTTTAGAGCACTAAATGGATCATCCAGAAATAAAAACGATAACAATGACCATTTAAAACCCCACAGTGGCCAAAAAGGGAAAGCTTTTTCTTCGAGTTCTAACCAATAAACGTGAAAGGAATGAGACAAACAAAAAGATCTCCACTTGGCCAACATCACAATAATCGTTTCAAGCAAGACTCATCAATGGACGCTAACATTAATGGGCAAAAGTATGATAAGAAACAGGACGTTTGCATCGTCTCTAAGTATCTCTCCATAGGTACTATTGAGTACGGGGGAGGAGGAGTGGTGACCTGATTACAGAGAAAGCTGGCAGACAATACCTAACAGGTAACATGCCCGGTGCCAGGCATGTTACCTGACACCAGCGTCACCCAGTACGGAGCATGGCAAAGGACACAGCCTCGCTGCCATGGTTTTCTGCCCGAAACACATAACCTGGACCAAATCAGGAGGAAACACTAGGGAACCCAAACTGAAGTACATTTTACAAAATAACTCATTAGCACATCTCAAACAGAGTCAAGATCATAAAAAGCAAAGAGAAAGAAGACAAGAGAGACCAGATTGAGGGAGACATGATGACTACTGTGCTTCTGAACAAGAAAAGGGACATTTGTGAGGGTAACTGGTAGAATTCGAATTGGTCTGTAGACGCAAAAGAAGCTTCGAACCAGTGCTGACTTCCTGACTTTGATGATGCGTTGTGGTTTTGAAAGATGCTCACGTTTGGGGAAGCCGAGAATGTTGTATCATATTTTTGTCACATTCTTGGAAGTCTAGAATTATTTCAAAATAAAAAAGATTAAAACATTTCATAGTAAGCTGGAGGGCAAATTAAAAAAAAAAAAAAAGGACGTATCCAGAATGCAGCCCCAAAAGACAAAGAAATGGAGGATACGCAGAGAGACTGAGACATGGAGTATGGAATGAGAAAATCTACAAGCATCTCATCAGAATTCCACAGGGAGACAATAGAGAAAATGAAAAAGGTGTAGTATTTGAAAATATAATGGCTGAGAATGAAGAAGACACCAACTGTTAGATCCAGGAAATTGAATGACTCTAAAGCAAATAAATAAAAAAAGAAATCCGTAGCTAAACCCAACATAGAGAAACTGCAGAGCACCGGGACAGAAAGAAAAATCATGATCATAAACTGGGAGCGAGCAAGGGTGCCCATTCAGCACTTCGGACCAGCAGTAGAAAAACACATAAGAATAAAAATCAGAAAGGAAGAAGTAAAGCGGCATTTGTCACGGGCAACATGATTGTGTATATCACGTAGAATATCCTAAGGAATCCACAGAATACAAATGACTGTGTCTAATATGTAAATTTAGAAAGGTCTCAGGATACAAGAATAGGATTTTTGAAAAATCAACTTTTTCTATACACCAGCAAAAAAAAAAAAAAAAAATGGAAAATGAACTTTTAAAAAATCGTTTACAACAGTATCAGAAAATAAAATACATAGAGATAAATTTAACCAAAACCATATAAAATCTCTACACTGAAAAGTAAAAGCTGAGAGAAATGTGAAAAGATTTAAATAGTACAGATGACACATATTCGTGGATCAAGATACGACTGGAAACAGTACCACGCCACTTGTCTTCAAACTCATCTATAAATGCAATCGCAAACAAAATCCCAGCAGCAGAATTTTCATGTAAAAAGGACAAAATTAAAAATTTCCATTTAAAATTTCAATTCTAAAATTCACATGCGATGGTCTTAGAATAGACAAAAAAAGTTTTAAAAAGGAATAAAATTAGAGGACCAACACTACTTAATTTCGAGATTTTCTTCAACACTACAATCTAAACAGAGGAGTGTTGACCTCGGGATAGGCAAACAGATCAGTGGAACAGAATAGGGTCCCTCGGTAGACCTGTGCTTCCCTTGTCCACTGATGTCTGGCAAAAGAGCCATCGCATTTTATGGGGAGAGGAAAGCCAATCAAGCTGGAACAAAAGGATTCCCACATCTGAGCCTCAACTCCTCCCTTAGCTCACACACAAAAATGAGTTCACAGAGAATTATTGATTAAAATGTAAAAACTACAACTACAAACTTTTATCTTTGGAGAGGCAAGGATTTTTTTAGTAAGGACACACTTAGAAAGCACTAGACATAAGAGAATAATTGATCATTTGATTCCATCGAAATTAAAAATTACTGAGAAAATGAGTAAACAATAATTGAGAAAATATGTGTAACACATACATTCGACAAAGGACGTGTATCCAGAATAGACAAAAAGCTGCTACTACAACTTGATAATAAGAGGAAACAATATAAAATTTAAAAAGACAAACGACCCAAGAAAACATGGGCCAAAAGCTTGAAAAACACTTCACATAAGAAAATGGTCAATAAATATGTGAAAAAATGCTCAACAGCCTCAGCCACCAGGAAAATACAAATTAACACCATAATGAAACCATTATACCAATATTAATGATATTATAATATTAATTAATTTAATAGTAATAACTTTATTAGCCAATAGAATGTCTAAAATGAACAACACTGGCAGCTCGAAATATTGTCAGGGACATAGAACAAATGGAACCATCACACTCTGCTGGTGGGAACGTGAGTTTCTTAAAAAGTTAAACGTGCGCCTACCCAGGAATTCCACTCCTCAAAATAAAAACAGATGCCCACGAAAAGACATGCATGAATAGTCATAGGAGTTTACTCATAATAGCCAAAAATTGGAACCGATCCAAATGTCTATGAATAAAAGAATGAATAAGCAAGTTGTGTAATATCCATACGATGGAATACCAGAAAGAAAAGAGAACCAAACACCTGCCTCCAATGGAGCGAGTAACGCGGAAGAACATTCTGCTGAGTGACAGAAGCCGGACACAAAAGAGCACAAGTTGTGAAAGTCTACTTACGCGACGCTCCAAAATGGGCAAGATACGTCATGGCGGCCACCTTCGAGAGGATGCAGAGACTGCCGGGCAGGGAGGCACAAGGGCCCTTCTGGCGTGGTGAAAACACATGTTCGTGGGGGTGGGTTACGCAGCATCACGCAGTCACCAAAGTGCATTGCAGCCACCCCGAAGAAGCAGATGGAGCCCCACCCAAAATTTATTTGGTTTGGATGTCGAGACTGATGATGTTACACACACATGCACGTGCACGTGCACACACACACACACACACACACACACACACCCCAAAAGAGAGCATGAAAGAGTTTATTACTTACATGACGGAGGCCTCCAGTCTCTGGGCAGGGCAGGGCTGGCCTCCAATCAAGTCCGCATGTGTTGAGAAAGTGAGGTCAGGAGCCAGGCCCGGGTTTTGATTGTGCTTGGGGCCGGGGCAGGGCTGAGGGGTTCTGCACGTGGCCAGGGGCTGCTGCAGCGTGACTCTCTCACTGGTGCCCAAGGATGAAGCGGGAGCCCCGAGTCCCTCTCATCGGTGTGCTCAGATGGGGAAGAGGCGGGCATCAAGCTTGAGAGTTGTCAGCAAACATCAAATTTTTTAAAAAAGGAAAAGAAAAAACTAGATAGTGAAGGTCAACTAGACTGACAGGTGCTTCTTTAAAAACAACCATGACTCCTGGAAGAAAATGCCATCGTATCTTCCAAGCACTGAGAGAAAACAGCGTCAACCTATTTTATACCCAGTGAAAATATCTTTCAAAAATATGGATACGATACATATATCTTCAGTTGAACAAAAACTGAGAGAATTTACCACCGACACATCCATGACAGAAAATTTAAAACATATTCTTCAGGAAGAAGGACAGTTTTTCCAGGTAGAAGGTTGGATGCAAGGAATCGTGGTGAGGAATGAGAGTGGTGAGTGTGTGGGTAAATCCAGCCAAACCTCGACAGCATGTCATGTCCAACGTATGAGGTTTTCAGGCAGCGAGATAAAACACGATACCGCACAATAACAGCACAGTTTGGGGACAGAGTGATCGGAGTAAAGTGTTCTGAGTACCCCATATTGTTTGAGAGAAAGTGAAGACATTAGAACTTTGCAGGGGATTGAATACAGAAATGGCGCGATTCTTTGCCCACCTGGACCCACACCCTTTGCCACGTGACTTTGTGGCTCTCGCTGTTGAGCGCCGGAGCCTATTTCTCCTCCCCTGGGATCCGAACAGGTGTTGTGACTTGCTGTGGCCCACAGAACGTGGCCTAGGCCTCCAGAGGCCTCACACTCTTCACCTTCTCTTGGAAGCCAGCCCGGCGGCTGCGAGAATGAGCCAGGCCGGCCTGCTGGGTGCCGACGGTCCAGCCAACGGCCGGCCGGCCTCCAGAAGCTGGGTCATTTCGCTGGCCACAGACACCCGGGGGACCCTTCGGGACCAGCAGAACCACACGGATGGCGTATGATTCGCAGGTGTTTCCTCCAGTGGCCTGGCTGCATTTTCACTCTGTCGACGTCACCTCACAGGTTTTTCTTTAAAAAGCGGCTTTATGGAGGCATCGTTGGTACCATAAAGTATACAATTTAGTAGCTGGCATACACGTGTTTTGATCAAGGTCCTTCTGGTGGCGGGATACGACACACTGAGCCGTGGAGAGAAGAGAGACAACCGTAATTACCGAGAGCGGCCACTCAGGGTGGCAGCAGGGACCGCGTCACCGCAGGCTGGAGCCGTGGGGGTTCAGAGGGCCCCCCGTGAAGGGGCGCTTGGGAACGGCTTTGCGAGCTCAAGGGCTAGGGCTGTGCCCCCACCCCTGGCCTGGTCTCTGACTCTGGGGCGATGGAGGCCGGTTGGCAGGGGCCCCCAGAGTATAAGAGCCTGAAAGGGAAGCATTTGGGGGTAATCAGCTGTCCGAGAAGGGGAGCCGACAGGCCTCTGGCCGGGCCTGAGAACTGGGCCAAGACGTGTAAAGAATCATACGTTCATATATTGTCATCGAGAAAATTGTAAAAATGCATACTTTTTTCCGTCTGTGTACAGCACCCGCTCCACAGACAGCGAACGAGCACCTCCGCCCGCCCCGACGTGCGCCTGTGCCCTCCGCAGCCCACGCTCGTTCACCCCTCCCAGGCCTTTCGTTCCAGCTCGGTGCGTGGAGGTGACCGTCCGCCTGGGTCACCTTAGCGCAGGTTCAGTGGTTGCCTGGCGGGTGACTCGCAGCTGAGCTGCAGACTGTGCGAGGGTTGGTTTCGGTACTTCTTACCCCGGGGGTGTGAACGGCAGGGTTCCCGACGCAAAGCTTCAGGGGACATGGAGGCCTTTGCCGTGGCAGGCCCGAGCTCCTGCTCCTGACCTCCGGCCCCCAGAGGTGGCCAGGGTGGTGCTCAGCTCCTCGCCTCTTCCCGAGCGGGCCGGCAAAGGCGGCAGCCGACGCTGGCCGTCTCGCTCTGACGCCCACTTCGCCCGTTTCTTCATCCGGACCGTTTTACTGCCTTGCTGGGGCTCCAGTTCCTTTAAACCATGTCTTACCCAGTTTACAGTCGTTTCCATTGGGCTCGTGGCTCCAAACCACCCACCGAATCCAAACAGCCAGCAGCGGAGTCCGCCCGCCACCCCGGCGAGTAAACACACGTTACCGCGCGCTCTCTTCTCATTAACGTAGCCCTCCGATCCTCCGTCGAATAGAGCCCCGCGCTTCAGATGTTTATATCACGTTTACAACCCACGGCCGTTCATGTGATCGACCGGGAGGCTCGTCGATCGCGACCCCCGCGGCGACAGCGGGCCACGTGTATTCTTGGCCACCACTCGAGACGTCTCCCGTAACCGGCGCTTGTCAAAAGCGCAGACGGAGGCACTGCGTCTGCACGAGCTGTCGTGTCTGTCCAGGCGACGGGCCCGCAGTGCCGACAGGCTGTGCCGAGCGCGGCCGCGGCCGCCTGCGCTGTCGGCGGCGGGCTGTTGAGGGGCGACGGGGGTGCCCATGGCTTTCCGTCTGGCAGAGCCCGTGTCCACCAGACGCGGCCGTGGGCGCCTGTCCAGGGAGCTTGACGTGGACGCACCTGTGATGGGAAGTAACGTCACGACTACGGGAGGCTCCTCCGGCCTCCCCCGCCCGGCCTCTCCTCCCCCTGCCCGCCCACCCTCCCGTCCTCTCTCCGCTGAGCCATTGAGAATAGTTTGCGATGTACAACGTTAAAGCGCGTCGAAGTGCAGAACGGAGGTGCAGGGGAGGGGCCGGTCATCAGAACGACATTCCTCTGAAGTCCCGAGTTCACACTTTGGGAGGTGCTTGCCTCTGTGACCTCAGGAAGGTCACTTTAGCGGCTGGGATTGTGCGTATAGACAGACGCAAGACGTACCTTGATGCAACAGGATTCCATGTCCAAGGCTAGACGTTTGGGGGGCCCTAGGAGTGGGGAAAATATAGAACGAATTTAGGATTCTCGTGAAGCCCAAGGGTCTTCAGAGCTAGAACCAAAGTAAAATCTAATCAAATAAGAGGGCAGCGTGGGGCGGACCAAAGACCTCGAGGAGAAGATGGAAGAATTAGTAAGGATCCTGGCTAGCGACCTGCCCTTGCTTGGTTTCCAGAATCCATGACGTGGTACCCGGAGGAAGGGCTTAGAGACTGACCAGAACTGAAGCAGGGGTGAGGGATGAAGGTTAGGGGCGTTCGGGAGGGGGGCAGGGGCGTTTGGGCCACTATTGAAAGAAGGGGGGATTCTAGGTTGTTCTCCCACGTGCCATAGAATGACTCACTCTGTTCAGAGAGAATTCACAAAGCATTAAACAGCTGTCTCCTTTTTCTGAATCCCTCGCCCGACCAAGATGAGTTTTACAGAAGGGCAGCAAGGTTCCGGTTTGGCATTTTGATATTTTCCTAAGAGCCCAGAGGTGCCAAGGGAGGCTTAAGCCGAAGCGCGTTTGTGAGACTTCAGTCTCCGGTCACAGCTGCAGGGAAACTGGGTGGGAGGGCCGTGTTTGGATAGAAGGAAGGTGACAGTCTGCGACAGAGCAGGTGGCCACGGGGACCAGGGCCGGGGCAGGGGATGGAGAGGGGAGGAAGCGTCAGGATTCCAGGTCCACTGACTGGCTGTGAGCCCGAGTGTCCGCACTAAGACTTCCCGGTGGCCGCTGCGGGCGTCACCGGCACAGCTGCATGAAACTCACAGAAAGCTCAGCAGGCCCGCCTGCCAGAGAGGGAGTGAGGACAGAGCCACCCGACCACGAGCGTGCCACCCTCGCGGTCCCTTGCAGAGCGGGACATGCGGTCTGGGACCCTGCCGCCGCCCCACACCCACCCCAAGACGCCTCGAACTTCCTTAAAAGCACACGCTGCGATTTCCTTTCCTTATCCAAAAAGGTTTCCTGTACACAGGCCACAATAGCGTGTCCCCAAAGTCCTTGAACTTTACAAATCTGCTCGCTTCTGATGACAAAGAGGCACTTAGTCTGAAAGGTGCTTGTGGGGGTGGGGTGGGGTGGGGTGGGGGCTGTTGAGGCGCATCTGCTCCGCCCCAGTCCAGTGGCTTCTCCGAACCCCGCAGCAGTGGGAGCGCACCTCGGTCCCCTGGGACCGGGGGCTTCGTGCCAGCGGGGACTCTGTGCATCCCAGTCACCGTCACCCTCTAGGATCTGTGGAATCTGAGTACGGAGGCCGAAGCCACCAACTGTTCACAGCCGGTTCCTGCAGGCCGGCCGGGGGTCTGCGGGGCCGGGTCTGGCCGGCGCCTGCCGCGGTCTCTCCCGAGGTGGCTCAGACCACTGTGCTGGACGGGGGTTTCTGGGCGGGAGGGTCTGGCTCAGCGAATGCAGCAAAGGCCTTGACGGAGCCCACTGGAGCCCGGCCGGTGGCCTTCCGGGCCTTCCTCCCGCCTGTCCCTGATGCCTGAATCTCCCAGGGCTGGCAGGGCCCCCGTCCTCGACTGCGGTATGGAGGTCGGGGTGAGCCCAGACGAAGAGGAAGCCCTGCGGACGCCCTGAGACCCACGGGAACAGGGGTGCTCCGGACAGGCAGGAGGAGAGCAGGGAGGAGGGCGTGACCGGAGCCGGCCTCAGTGTCTGCGCAGCTGGGGCTGCGCTCGGGGCCGCAGAGGACTCAGGCGGCGGACGGCGCCCCTCCTGCCCCGGCTGTGCCGACGACGACCCAGGGCCCCGCTGCCCCGGTGGGCCTTCCCCGTGATTCACCCAGGTGCCGGCCGGCAGAGCCTGTGCGACCTGGGCAGACACGCAGCCTCCCCGGTGAGTCAGGGCGAGCTGCAGGCTGAGACATCGCGGGGGTCCCAGGGACGGTCCCCCAGCGCTCCCTCCACACCCCAGCCCCGGACGACAGGAGCTCCCTCTGCCTGTGCCCCCCTCCATCTCTGTCTCTGTCTCTGCCTCTTTCTGCTTTGATGGTGGCAGCCGGGCCTCGCTCCCCTGGAGAGCCGGCACAGGCGGCCAGCCACCCCCCAGCAGCCGCGCCGGGCGGCCGGTGGCCTGAGGGCCAGGGCCCCAGCGTGCTTCCTGGCCGGGAGAGGGCTGCATGGCGCCTGCTGGTGGCCCGCAGCCCGGCAGGCCACACGGCTCTGCCTCTGCTGATGACTCGCCTGCCTGGCTCCAGGCTTGGAGGGCAGACAGACAGACATCCTCCGACGGGCAGATGAAGGACAGAGGCAGACCGGGAGCGAGACAGCAGGAGAGGCCGGAGGCCGGGGCTGCGGCCGGAGCCCAGGGCCCACTCCCCGAGGGGCCGCCCACCTGCCGTGCAGAGCCCGGGGACCAGGGTCCAGTCCATCAGCCCCAGTTTCCCGGCCAGACACAGCATTCCCACGCGACCTCTGCTCCCTCCGTGCGAGGCTCATTCCCAGCCTCCCCACGGCCTTCCCTGTGGCCCTGGGAGCGGGCAGGGCCTGGATTTTGGAACTCAGACGTACAGGGCGACAGAGGCAGGTGGTGAAGGCTGGAGCCGGCACCCCGAGGCGGGGGGCATGGGGCGGCTGGGGACGTGGAGGTGCCGGAGGCGGCGGGTGGGGCTGCACACGGCCCGGAAGGCGCCCGGCTGACCTGGGCAGGACTCAGCACGTAGATTCACTAGGGCAGAGGGGTCCTGGCCCGCCGCCCCCGGGAGACGCTTCGAGGCCACCATCGGGTGCTTCCCCACGCCCACCCTCCCCGGAGGGCACCGAGAGCTGAGCCTGGGCTGATCCGATTGAGGGACAGACACCACACCCCGCTCTTTGTCCCTGGCACACACCCGAAATGTTTTCTATTTGCTCGGCTTAGGGACGGGCTGGACCTCCACTGTCCCCAGAGCCTGAGCTTGGGGCCTCGTCTTCCTCCCATCGACGACTGTGGGACAGAGTCCCTCTGGCCTGTCTCAGCAGCGGCTGCCTTACAGGTGTGCCACGCGGAGGACACGGCCCCACGGGGCTGAGACGGAGCGTGAGCGGAAGGCACCGCGGGAAGCCGCCCGTCTGCGTCCCTGGGGGGCTGAGCAGCGGGGGGCTGGGAGGACCCCACGGGGGCACAGTTACCAAGAGGTGTCCAGCAGGAGAGCCCGCAGAAGTGTCGGGGGGCAGGGCCCGCAGACTGGGAAACACGGGCGACGATGGCCGCCCCGCGTGGGAGCTGGGGACTCGGGGGGCCGCTGACACCCGAGGCAGGTGACAGCCCTGCGGCCCTCGTAACAGACCTCGTGACCTGGGTGAGCCCAGGGCAGTGCCGGCACGTCACCAGGGCTGTGTCAATATTTGCTCTTCCTTATTGTTGTAGGCTTTTTTTTCGGACAGTAGACACCCTCGAGAGTCAGGTGTGCGCTCTAGGGATAAAAGCGAGTCAGGGAGGTGGGTGCAGAATGGGGCAGCGGAGGGGGTGTCAGGTGCCCGCTGACCGCGGACAGAAGCCGGTGCCCTTGGGTGAACACCCCACCTGAAGCAGGGTTGAGGGGGTGGGACGTGGCTGGGCAGGCCGAGGGGGTGGCAACCGGGAGGGCCGTGAGTGCCCTCGGACCCTCCCCATCACCCGTCTCCCATGCCGGGAGCCGCCCTTTCTAGGGCCAGGCCCTCTCTTCCGCTTGCGTCATGCTCGGTTCTGAGCCGCGGAATTTCCCCGGGTGCCCGAACGGAATTATGTTTCACCGAAACCCACCAGCACCTGGCAGTCCCAACCCTTGAAGGTTAAAACCCGGACACTCCCTGGAGGGTGGACGCGTTTAACAATTGGACCCTTTAAGGTCCGCAAGATGCAGAGAGAACACGGCCCCGACGGCGTGCGCCGGCCCCTCCCCCACGGCTCGCCGTGTGGTGAAGCGCTCACCTCACCACTGGGCAGAGAGTCTGCTTTCCTCCCTTTCCCACGGGGGCAGACCCCATCCGTTGTCAGCCCAATATCCATTCCCCCTTCTCCTGACTAATGGGGCCTCAAGTACGTCCGGGCAGGTAACGTGCCTAGCTAAAAGGACTCACCTTTCAGACTCTCGTGAAGCTAGGTGTGGCTACCTGGTACTTCTGGCAAGTAAGACAGAAGCAGAAATCTGCTGGAGCTTCTGGGAAAACTTTTATTTCCTTGAAACAAGCACCCTCCTTGCTTCTCCCGTTGTTTCTTCCTCTTCGGAACACAAAAGCAATGCCCGGAGCTGCGGCAGCCGTTCTGTGATCTGGGGCATGAAATCTAACATCAGCGGCGGCAGAGCGGAGACACGGAAAGAGCTGGGGTCCCTGCTCGCATCGCGGGGCCAGTGCCCCAGTGCCCCAGTGAGGAGTCTGGATTAGTCACCGTGAAACCTGGGTCAGTCAGAGTGCATGTGATTTGCAGGTGAATGCTCCTAGGACGTACTGGAGTTTGTACGGAAGGCTTTGTAATATGATCAGCATCTACCCGTTTTGAAGTCAGGAGGGCGTTCTGGTTCATCGCTGGTGTATTGCCCCATGATAAGGACCCCGGACAAGAGACGGCTGCTGAGGTTGCGTCACAGGGTTTTGTCTGTCCCCAGAGCCCTTCGCCTGGGGCCGCATGCAGCGGGATGGTCACAGAGGCCTGTGGGCGTCCACTGCTTAGCTGGGCAACACAGAGACAGACCGTCTGCTTCTCTGGCCCTCCGTTTTTCTTAGTCTCTTTGATTTTCTTGTTTTTTCTTTTTTTACTACAAATTAGGGTTTCTTCTTGATCTAACCTTCACTACACCCAGCTCGGGGGGGAAGGCAGGATGGCCAGCTGACGGAGGAGGAAAGGCGGACGGAGATATTTCATTGGAAAACCTTCTCCATCTCTGATAAGATGACCGTGTTGGGGGTGGGGGCGGGGAGATGTTTGCCCTTAGAACAGAACTGTTTTTGTCGGAGAGCGTCTTGTTTTTCCTTCCTGTTTGATGAGAACGCACACCAAGTATAACCGGTGTTGGTATAAACTCAGTCACCCTGAACCCAAATATTTACATTCCTGATGAGTTAGTCTTGCCTTCTTGGGTGCTGGGCCGGCTCAGGTGCCAGCCAGCATGCACACGGCAGGGAACAGCCTGCCCGGGCAGAGCAGGCCGAGGCTCCAGGACACGGCCGCGAAAAGCCTGTGACCCCTCGCTTGCCGAGCCTCCCCAGAAATCACAGTAATTCCATCCCTGTGGCCCTGCTCTGCAAACACAGCCTCCGGCCAGACACACCGGGCTGCATTCCGTGACCTGGCCACTGATCGAGCAGCAGGACCTGGTCACAGGTTGCATGGTGAAGAGCCACAGGGGCCTCCCAGAGAACAGGCCCAGAAACCCAAGCCCGGTGGCCGCCGTGATGGCAAGGCTTTCGGGGCCCCCTCCCTCATTCCCCCCGCCCCCTGGCATCTCAAGGTCAGCAGGGGGCATTCTCCTCTGCCCCTCGCACTCGGTTGTCGGTAGAATTCTGATCTCTATTAGTCCCAGAACAGAGACGACCTTGACTGCTCGGAGCACACTTGGGGCGGAGATGGAAGAGAGAGGCTGGGGCTTACGTCTCTCCAGCAACGGAGACCCACGCCGACGTCCGCCCGGCCGCGCTGCTGGCGCGGGCTCTGGGGGGCTCCAGGTGTGGTGCCTGCACACAGTAGGTGCCCGACGCTGCTTCACCGAGATGTTCCTTTTCTATTCGAATGAAGGACATGCTTTTGGGTTTAAAGAAAATGACTCTTTTCTGTTTTTGAAACCCCAAAAGAGATCTGACGATGCTACAATAATTTAGGCGCCTCAGTGTTAGCTCGAGGCTTTGAGATAACTCACATCGTCAGTGTTTGATGTTCACAGTGGGACATTTTGGAGCGAAGTATGAAAGAATGCACACGCCGAGGCAGGCCGGGTTTATCAACACTACGCTGTCGTCCACAGTAAGAAGCGCCATTATTTTACGTCTCCATAAGCAAAAGGAGCCATCGCCAACTAACCTCAGACACGCCATCCTTCGGAAGATGTGTCCGCGCTTCACAGGTGTTAAAGCGTGGCCTCGCGTCTGTAAAATATAGTAGTTATTTACCTTGACTCGATGTACGACATGGCATTGGAGAAACCGGGTAGATACACGTGAAATAAATTTAAGAACCAAGACCATCCGCAGTCATGAACCACCGGGTTTGGCACTGGCGACACATGTCACAGGGATTCGGAGGGGAGAAATGCCAGCTGGTGCTGAGGAGAATCAGGAAGGTTTGCAAGGAAGGGAAGTTGTTCGTGTCCTGAGGGATGACGTTCTGGAAGAAAGCAGAGGCCAGGAAATGGCCTCGTGGCGAAAACTCTGAGCTGAGGCGAGGAGAGAGCGGCAAGGGCCAGGGTGGGCCCAGGCAGGGCACACGGGTGCCGAGGGGGCCAGTGGGCCCCTGACAATGAGTGTGCCTGCTCACTGGGACCTGAGCAGGTTGGGGGCAGGAAGAAGGAGGCCCTGGGCTCGGCCCGGGCCCGCAGGGCACTGGAGTGGACGGTCTACCCGGAATGACGGAGCAGGGCTCGCGCCTGTCAGCTTGGGCACCCCATCCTCCTTCCTGGGGGTGGACGTAAATGGCCAGGCATGGGCAGCCAGAGAGCCCTCGCAAGGGGACAGAAGCAGGTGAGGCTGTCGGGGCTGTGTTGGGGCAGGTGGGGGGGGGGGGTCAGAGAGCGTCTGGGGAGAGGCCCAGTGCCAGCAACCACAGCGGCGTTACTGTCCCTTGTGCAAGGGCCATGTGCAAAGTTCACAGAGGGCAGTTAGGTCCCCACGGTGACGCCATCAGGAGACAGAAACAGGCTCTCCGACTCTGAATAAGGCACTTCACGAAGCCACCCATTCGAGGGGCGCTACGCCAGAAGGATGCGACTGCACGGTGAGGAACCGAAGTGGGCACCAGGTGGTGGTGAGCTGTGGGGCTTCTCAACTACCTTTTGTTTCCTTTGTTCTACATTAAAATAGATAGACGATAGATGATAGATAGATAGAATGGTAAAATAATACCATAAGGAAAATACAAGACCAAAATAAAGTAGTTAAGAAAAAATATTTACAACTTGTACCACGGAAAATGTGCTGTATCTCTAATATTTAAGTGCTGCCAAAAATCAGGGAAGAAAAGACTAACGAATCAATTTTTTAAATGTGCAAGATATACGAACAGAAAAAAATGCAAATGAGCTCAAACATAAGAAAAGATGCTCAAACTCATATTGAGAGAAAGGTAAGTTTTTAAGAAAAATACTATTTCTTAGCTATCAGACTGATTAAAAAAAAAAAAAAGCTTTTTGACACATTCAGTCGGAGAACCTGTACAAACAGGCGCTGCCCGTGGGAACACAGAATGGAATGACAGGCAGAGGGGAGTTTGAGAGCATCCCCCAAACTTACATAACGACCCAGCGATTTCAATAAATAATAAAATAAACTCTAGGAATTTATCCCAAAGACACACTGGCGAACTATTAAGTGTCCTCCACCAATGACATCCATTCCTTGCAGCATAATTCAGAGTAGCAAAATCCTGGAGGAAAATCGCTGTCCGCCAGCAGGAGACGGGCTGAACAAGCCGGGCCGCGGCCGCGTGCGCAGGGCGCTGGGC
This sequence comes from Rousettus aegyptiacus, assembly GCF_014176215.1. Classification (NCBI taxonomy): domain Eukaryota; kingdom Metazoa; phylum Chordata; class Mammalia; order Chiroptera; family Pteropodidae; genus Rousettus; species Rousettus aegyptiacus. Next base: position 754,160 of record NW_023416307.1, on the reverse strand, counting down.
CTGCAAAGCGCACCGGGCAAGGTGGCCTCCGCCAAGCGCTGCGGCGCGGTCTCCGGGACGCGGCGGTGAGTGAGATGTGCAAAGTGGAGATTAGTGTGTATAATACGCCGCCTCTTGTGTAAGGAACAGGAACAATGCATGCACTTTTCTGGTGATATTAAAATAAACAATGGAAAAATAAACCTAAACTCAAAACTGTCGCCATGAGGAGCCAAGGAAACGGGGAGGCGCTGGGCTGAAAGCCAGGCCAGGGCGGATGGATCTCACCGGGAGCTGCTGGAGGCGGTTCCCGGAACGCGGGCTGCCGCGGGCGGGGGGCGGACACCCGGGCTCCTGCCAGCCGAGCGCCCGAGCCAGCTGAAGCCGACTTGCACTAGCTTGCCAGAGTTGATTGTTAAATACTCAAGAATTTTGCAAGCTGGTCGTTAAACTATTGGTAACTTCGTGATGGACGCAATCAAGGTTTTCCAGTCCGAGGACTGGCTCCCATCCAAGAACTCAGAGAGAAAGCAATGAAGACTTTCTGTTAGGGAGACCGTCCCCCCACCCCCCGCCCGCCCACCCCTCCTGATCATCTAGGCTTGATTTCTGTTTTTCGTTTTCACAGATTTTGAAGAGTATGCAATGTGCTAGCCTCCCCCAACATGTCGTGTTTGCCACTTTCCTTGGTGCAAATGCTCCCAGCCCAGAAGGAAGGACCCTGCGGCCAAGACCAGCATGAAGAGCCACGTTTCTCGCAGTCCTGCACTCACGCATGCAACAATACACCGGAACAGGGAGGGGTGTCCCCCAACGTTTCAAGGACCGTCCAACTCAAGGTTCGGGTTGAGATCCGTACATCATGACCGGCTCCCTGTCAAAACGCGATCCAGGCAGGGCCGGTCGTGAGCGGGGTCCTGCCTGCACCCAGCTCAGAGTGATCCACTGGGCCCACAGGCCAGCCCGGGGGCCATCCCCGGCTCCCTGGAGGTGCAACTCTTAACTTTTATTACTGGGCTTTGGGGAAGGAGCTGCCATATTGGATGGGGGGGGGTGGAGTAGACACCTCTGAACTTGCTCTGCCACCCCGCCCCCACCCTGACCCAAGTCAAGATAGCAATTCAGAAACAGCATTGCGATCTGGTGGCAATGGCAGCCATCGGTGCCGCCTTACGGACGCAAGGATGTGGGGGGAGGGCTGGTTCTCCAGTCCGGGCCCCGGACTAACCAGACGGATCCCGGAGGACGGCCGCGGACTGCAGACTCAGCCGGGCAGCAGCCCCCGCTGCAGCCCCCGGGGCCGGCGCGCTGTGTTTTCTAGAGCAGCCTGAGCTGCGTTCACTCGGGACGGGCCGCGGTAAGCCACCTCTCCCGTGGGAGTGCACCCTTTTTCACCCTGGAGAGGCTCGCGGAGAGTTTGCATTCATACGAAACAAAGGCACATTTCAATGGTTTTGTCCCGTCCTTTGACCTAACGTACTTAAAATAGACCCGAACCTTCAGGACGTCTTGGAAAGCTTGCACTTGTCCACTATGTCTGTGACTTCGCTGGACCCTCGTGAGCAAGCAGCGCCTACTCCGTCGAAGGCCTCATAAGGCACGTGTGCTCGGGGGGTGGGGGGGGTGTCGGGGGGCTGTCATGACTCAGGCCCATGCGGGAGCAGAGTGTCCGGAAGTATCCCGGGGCAGGCCGGACCAGCCCCTCAAAGTAGAGGGTGAATCACCACGTCTCGTGGGAAACCCCAATGGGCATCTTTGTCTTCTGAAGGTGACACATATTCTGCATCTGGGGACGCGACTTTGACCCGGACACCTGGTTGGAAAGGCTGCCAGCTTTGAGGGAAGCCAAAGCGACAAGGGGCTGGGCGGCGGGTCGGCCGCAGAGCTGTATGGGGGAGACGCAACGTGGGGTCTGTGGCAAGCCCCAGCTGAAGGACCCCGAGGTGTTAACACAGTCAAACCACCTCTGGCCGCGTATTCAGATGACCATGCACCGCAACCCGCGGCGTTTGTCCCAGAAACGCAGGAGCAACTCGGCATCTGAAAACCCGCCGGCCGGCACAATGCGCCACGTTCACGGAACGAAGGCGGTCATTTCCACTGACTCAAAAATAAACACCGACAAAAGCCGACATTCTTTCAGGATAAAAACACTCAACAAACCAGGAATGAAAGGGCACTTCCTGAACGTACTAGAGGGCGTTTCGAACAACCCACAGCTAACAGCGCGCTCAGCTTCCCCGCCAACATCGGGAACAAGACGAGGACGCCCACCTCTGCCCAGCATTGTGCTGGAAGTTCCAGACAGAGCAACTGGGCAAGAAAAGAGACAGCAGACATCCAGAGTGGAAAGGAGGACGTGAAACTCACCGCGAAGCTGCAGGAATCAGAACAGCGGTACCGGCGTGAGGGCGGACACGTAGACCGCGGGAATCAAAGTGAGAGCCTAGAAATAAACAGACGTTTGTGGTTAGTTATTTTCAACAAGAGTGTCAAGATCATTCCGTATGGAAAGAACAGTCTCTTCCACAAATGGGCTGGGACAACTCGGGATCCGCAGGCAAAAGAATGAAGTGGACCTCTATCACACATCGCATATAAAAATTAACTCAAAATAGCTCAAAGACCTAATATAAGAGCTAAAACTGAAAAACTCTTAGAAGAAAACATAGGGTAAATCTGCGTGACCTTGGATCTGACGGCGGTTTCTTGACATATGACGCCAAAAGCACAAATGGCGAACTATAAAGTGGACTTCATCAAAATTAAAAAGTTTTATGTATCAAAGGACATCATCAAAAGAGTGAAAACACAACCCATAGAATGGGAGAAATGTGTGCAAGTCATAACTCTAATAAGGTCCTGGCATCCGGGATCTATAGAGAACACCTGTAACTCAACAACGAGGACAGACGACCCGATTAAAAAATGGACAGAGCTCTTTGATAGGTATTTCTCCCGAGAAGATGTACGAATGGCCAAAAAGCAGATGAGCGGAAGCCCGATATCATGAGTCGCCAAGGAAATGCAAAGCAAAACCACGACGAGGCGCCTCTTCCTACCCACCAGGGCGGCTGCAAGGATAACTTACAAAGAGCCTGGCGGCGAGCCTGTGGGGCAGCCAGCATCCTTGCGTGTCGCTCGTGGAAATGTCCAATGGTAAAACTGTGGCAGAGAACTCTGGCGGGTCCCCAAAGCGAGACGCAGCCAGCCCACCCCTAGGTACGGACCCGAGAGAGTTGAAACGCGGGGCCGGAACAGAAGCTCGTGCTGACGCGCACAGCGGCATCGTTCGCGACAGCCGGAAGGGGGGAAAACCCAACGCCCGGCAGCTGCTGAGGCTAAACGAATGCGGTTCCTCCGGATGGCGGAATATTATTCAGCTGTAGAAAAAGAACGAAGCCGTGGCTCCCGCTGCCGGGTGATGAGCCTTGACAGCATCATGCTGAGTGAAACAAGCCGGACACAAAACGCCACATGCCGTGCGGTTCCGTCGACGTGAAACGCAGAGCAGGCAAATCCACAGACAGGAAGCGCATCAGTGATTGACGGGCAGGAAGGGCCTGCTTAACAGCGCAGGATTTCCTTTGGGACTGATGAGAACGTTCTGGATCTAGAGAGCGTCGTGGCTGCTCGGCACTGTGACTGTACCGAATGCCACTGCATCGGACACTTCAAAATGGTTAAAACCGCAAATTTTGTATTATATTATCTCACACACGCACGCACCCCACGCCCGCTAAGCATTTCTAAGAGAGACGCCCCCACGCTCGGCAGGGCTGGACGTTCTCGGCATCGCGATCCTGGCAGATCTTGCAGGTGGGACGTTCCCCTGTTTTAACGTGAGAAACTGCAGTAATGAGGCCAAGCAGCTTTTCCCATGCTCGAAGGAATCCGAATGTTTTGAATGTCGTCCGCTTCCCCTGCATCGTGATCCTGTTTGGGTCGTGAGGTCTTTTTAATTTTCATACTAACCTTTCGCCTGTCGTGCCTGCTGCAAATGTTTTCTGGCAGTTCGAGAGCTTCGATTTGTATGCCAAAAAGATTCTTTTTGATTAAATGTTGATTAAAGTTATGCCGATGATGATCAGCCGGGGAAGGTGGAGGACCGCAGAGCCTCGAGTGTACTGCCCGCGACGCTCGGCCCCCTGGTGTGCGTCTCAGTCGAGTTTATTTCGTTCACCTGTGAGCCCCTTAACATTCCTCTCAGGCACGTGATGGTTTGGGCTGCAGTGGCGTGTGTTTCCTCTAGCGTCCTTACTCAGGCACAGCTGGAGTGACAGAGGGCTGCTAGTGGCCGTGAGTCTCTCCCACACCCTGTCCCCCTGACCCCCGTACGTGTTAGATCCTGGGACAGTCACTCAGCAGGAACCTGCCACGTATCTTTTTTCTGGAGCCAAATAAAGAACAGATGGGAAAACAGAGTCCTGCAACATACTCACAAGTTCGATGAGTAAAAACTAATTATAGAAAATAAACCAGCGCTAATGAGGGTTCTGCCACCAGCTCTAAACATGAACAAGGAAGGGAGGGCGTGGGGAGCCTGCTGCTGGGGCCACACGCACACACCGGGAGGGATATAAAGCCCAGGGGACCGAGCACCTCACACACACACTCACACACACATATACTCACACAACCTCGCCCAGCCCCACACCCCGCCATGGCCGCCTCCACCCTGTCCGTCTGCTCCAGCGACCTCAGCTACGCCAGCCGCGTCTGCCTGCCTGGTGCCTGGGACTCTTGCACTGACTCCCTGCAGGTGGACGAGAGCCCAGAGAGCTGCTGCGCCCCCTCCTGCTGTGTCCCCAGCTGCTGCCAGCCCTCCTGCTGTGTCCCCAGCTGCTGCACCCCGGCCCCCAGCCTGACCCTCGTCTGCACCCCAGGGAGCTGCGTGTCCAGCCCCTGCAGCCAGGTGGCCTGTGGCCTCAGCCCCTGCCAATCAGCCTGCAGCAGCTCCTGCACGGCCTTGTGCTGCCCGCAGTCTAGCTGCCAGCCCTCCTGCTGCACCTCCTCGCCCTGCCAGCAGGCCTGCTGTGTGCCCGTCAGCTGCACCCCTGTCTGTAGCACCCCCGTCTGCAGCACCCCCGTCTGCAGCACCCTCGTCTGCTGCACCCCCGTCTGCGGCACGCCCGTCAGCTGCACCCCCGTCTGCAGCACACTTGTCTGCAGCACCCCCGTCTGCGGCACCCCCGTCTGCGGCACCCCCATCTGCTGCACCCCCGTCTGCGGCACCCCCGTCTGCGGCACCCCCATCTGCTGCACCCCCGTCTGCGGCACCCCCGTCTGCGGCACCCCCGTCTGCGGCACGCTCGTCTGCTCCAGGCCCGTGTGCTGTGTGCCCGCCTTCTCCGGGGCCGCCCCCTGCCCAGCCCCCTCGTGCTGCCAGCCCAGCCCCTGCCCCGCGTCCTGCTGCAGACCCTCCTCCTGCGTGTCCCTCGTCTGCCGCCCCGTGTGCAGGCCCGCCTGCTGCGCGCCCGCTGCCTCCTGCTGTGCCCCCGCCACCTCCTGCCGGCCCAGCTGCTGCCGCCCGGCCTCCTGCGTGTCCCTGCTCTGCCGCCCCGCGTGCTCCCGCGTGGCCTGCTGCGGCCCCGCCTCGGCCCAGAAGTCCTGCTGCTGACCGGCTCACTCCTCGCCTCTGGAGCTGCTGTCCCTGCTCCTGAGCCCAGCCCGCCTCTCCCGGGGCCCCCGGAGCCGTCTGCGGGTGCCAGGACCGCCCCCTCCCCACGGGGGACGCACAGCTGCTGCCCCGCGGGATGTGGGCGCGCCACCACCCGCTCCTGAGAAGAGGTGACCCACAAATCCCGCACCGGGGTGGACCGTGGCCCCGGGAGCCTCCTCCGCAGTCGGGTCGCTCGCCCTCCCTGTGACAAAGGCCAATCGCTATAATCAATAAACACTCGTGTCGGGACCCGTGTTTGTGTTCTTTGCCTCCCCTGAGCCCGGCCGCCGCTCCGGACCGGGGCTGTGGGCTCCGTCGGGCCGGAGCGGGACAACAGAGACTTATGCTCACACCCCAGGCCAGGGCAGCCGAGCGACCGGGTCAGAGGGCGGCTGCCACCTGCACGCCGTTTCCCGCCCCGGCCCCAGCGCCCACCCCCGCGCAGGGGCGGCCCTCTGGGGCCCGGCCCAGGACGCGGGCGCCGTGCGGGAGGCCCGGATCCTGAGTGGACCTGGGCTCCTGCCCACGCTGTCCCCCTGCCCGCCCGGGTTAAGGGGGCTGGGGAGCAGCAGAAACCCTGCCGGCCGGGGTCCGAGCCTCGGTACCTCGCACTGCGCTGAGAGAGCAGCCCCCACGGGGCCCGGCACCCCAAGAGAAAGCGAAGGTCGCTTCGGGCATCGCTTGTTCCGCTCACGGTCTCAAGGCCCGAATGAGAGGCACAGAGCAAAAAGACACCGTGAACAGGCCCCTGGGGCTGCGGGGGGCACGAGCTTGCAGTCCCAGTGGACCACTGTGCTAGAGTCAAGCAGACACCGGTCAGTCTGACCAGGCCGCATCCGATGCCCCACTGATCCCTCCTCCCCTCCTCAGGAGCATACCACGGGGGACCACAGGAGCAGGAGGGCAGCGGAGGCCAGGCCGGGGCCAGAAGCCGAGGGCGCCTCCCCAGGGGGGCCAGCCAGCGCGCCCGCAAGCCCGCCCCCACCCCAGACAAGCTCTCCCAGGGAAAGAGGGACCGAGCGGAACCCTAGGAGGGCCTTCGAAGAGGAAGTGGCTGGGTCACAACCCTGCCTGACTCAAATCCCTCAGCTTACCCGAGTTTATCCAGACCCAGACCCATTACTCGTTTATGCAAATTTTAAGAAAATTCTGACCATCCTTATAGATAAATGGACAAAGGCCTAGATGGACTCTTCTTAGCCCAGAGTTAAAAAGACATGGAAGAAGGTTCCACCTTACCCCCCACCCAAGGAAACTGAGGGGCCACCTACAACCCACAGTGTCAGTTACAGCCGATTCCCCAGCGCCCCTGGGGCCCAATTCCACAGCTGTGTCCTCATGTCCCTGGTGCCGCTGCCTGGAACACAGCCCCCCACCCCTCGCCCCACCCAGGGCCGGCTCGGCATCGCCCCCAGCCCACCCCCCGCACCCCGCACCCTGCATCCGCTGAGCCTGTTTTCCTTTCTGGGACTCGGCCGTGTCTGGAGTGCCTTCGCTGATTCCTCCACTCTCCTCATGGAAGGGCCACGAGGCCAGGACGCCTCCATGGCCAGCACATTTGTCACGTGAACGAGTCAATTCTTGTATAGATTCTAGAAGGCGGGAGCTGGCAAACTTCCTGTAAAGGGCAGACGGTGAGCGTTTCAGGCTCTGCCGTCACATGCGCTCTCCCTCTCGACGACCCGGAATCCAGGCGCAAAGCAACAGTAGGCAACAGCGAACGCATAAATGGGGCCGCGGCCGCTGAAGCTTGCTGGGCAAACGGGCGGCGGGCCAGCTTGGCCCCACGCACTGCGGGGCGCAGACTCCTGCCGAGTGTTCCCTGTGCGGAGCGAAAGCTCCGAGGACCTCGTCGCCTCCAAGTCCTCACCGACGCCGTGAGACAGAAAGGGCCAACGGGACACAGCGTCTGCGTCCAGCCCGGGCGCTCGGCGCCGAATCGCGGCCTGCGGACCCCCCACTTCGCAGCGAATGCAGGAGATGGAGGGGCACTTTAAACGACACCTTTCGAACTTGCGTAGACGCTCAAAATATGTACGCTGCGTAAGTGTCACGGACACGCATCTGCCCATACGTAGATTTTTATAACGCGCTGGTACTTAATCGATTTGCTCCTCTTGGTAACATGCCAAGCGAGGACTTCTTCCCACGTCCCCACGCACGGAATATCTGTATTTCATTATGCAGATATTCCGAAATACCATCGTTTCTCTATTAACGGTCTTTATCTTGTCTCCTTTTATCGTTGTCGATATTGCAAACCATGTGACCATAAACACTTTTCACATCTCTCTTTGTGTGAACATTTCCATTGGGTCAATACCCAGGAGAAAATATCCACTTTTTAAAGGAAGAGGATATTCTAAAGTCACCGATGTGCTCGGGGCGGCGACCCACCACCTAAGGCCACAGTCAGCGCGTAGCAGAGCCAGAGTTCACGGCCCACTCTGCGAGCCCCCAGAGCCGATGGCGTCCCCCATCTCCTGCGCGGCCTCCTGTCCCCGGCCTCGACTTGACTGCGAAGGCCTTGGGGAGCAGGGAGGGCTCCGGAGCATGCCGCCCAGCCGTCAGCCTCCGCAGACCTGTGAGCCCTGGGGCCCCTCAATCTGGGGATTGCGAGCCTCCTCGCGGTTGGACAACATTTCTGAAATTGGTGCCCAGTAAAAACAGACGGAGCCTGTAAGCCACCCACACCTGGCACTTGGCGGTCCCCTGCAGGGACAAGGTGGCCCGTGATGAGATGGCAGAATTCCTCCAGGGATTACACTTGGTAACACACACCGGCCACACCCGAGGCCTGCGAGGCCCAGTCCATTGACCGTAGGAGTCCGGAGATGGGAGGACGACAAGGCCTCTTGAGCGGTGGCCCCGAGAGAGGCTCCCCTGTCTTGTCGCCTTCCAGGGGGCAGTGGGTTGACCTGGAATAAGAAGGCTTCTCTTCTGGTATCTCCCCCAACCTGTTTTGTCCATCTCCGAGAAGGAGGTGTTGCCTAGCAACCAGAGAAGGGCAGTGACGCGGTCAGACTATTCTGTTCCACGCCTGCGACACTTAACTCTGGTTGATTATTAGCTCACAGCCTGGAGAGGCAACAACCCCACAAAACGAATTCTATAAAGTCACCAAGGGGCAGAAGGGGACTTCAGAGTGTGGCTTTGGAGAGGAGGTCTGTCCTATATTTTCAGTTCGCAGAAGAAAAAAAAACAACAAACCTCTTTTCTTAAACCCGCAAGATTCCTTGGGCAAGCCAACAATAGGTGTTAAGAAAACTCTTTGAAATATAAACCATCCCATTTACTTTCTAATCTGTAGAGCCGCAATGCAAATGCGACATTGGCTGGCCTGCCCCCCTGGACACCCCTTGATGCTCTGCAAATAAATTAGGCAGCTGCAAAACCATAGGGCGTGGCAGCTGTGACACGGCACTCATGCGCATGCTGTCTCTTTTTCTGTAAGAATGTGTTAATAATTTACATTTTAACTAAGTTACTGTGGACACAGGGGTGGAAAGGCTTTTCAAAGAGCCTCTTCTGTCACCATGTAAATAATCCTCGATAAGCTTACCTTACCCTGAGACTCAGGTGGCTTGGAAACTTTAAGTATGCCCTTGGGAAAGCTAGTTTGGCCTCCGTCCTCCCCTAATAAACGAGCCCCCCCACCCCACGCACACACACACTTGTTCAGAGAAAGGAGAGTTCGAGGGCTCCCACGCCTCTCCAGACTCCAGAGAGGGCCACGTTTGTCCTTGCTCCTTGTCCTTGCTGCAGGAGAGGCCACCAGGGCATCTCGAACGGTGCTAGTCAGAACCCCAGTCTTGGGGGAGGCAGAGACGTCGCCCCGTGCTCCCAATCCCTGGAGAAGCCACTGCTGGTGGGGGAGCCACTGGGGGGGGGTTGGGGCATGTTTCCACATTCCTTTCTCTGCACCGTGCGCGTGTGTGCGTGCATGCATGCGTGTGTGTGCGCGTGCGTGCGTGTGTGCGTGCTGGGGTGAGGTGAAGGACGTGCCTGTGCTTTTCGCAAAGTCGGGGTCATAGTGCTGGTAGAGCTGCACCTCCTGCTTCTCTCTCAGGTAACCTTGTTTGTGACACGGATGTTCTTGCACTAGCATGAGCGGCTGTGGTGGCCGTCACCCTCCCACTGCAGGTCTTTGCTCCCATTGCACGACGCTTTGCTATTTAAAACAATCTGCAGTGTTGAGTAGGCAGGAGCCCCAAAAAGTAAAGTCTGAGAATGCGGTCTCCCCGACGACGGGGGCCGGGACCTCTCTCCGGCACTGCCGCCCCCCGCCCCCCGCCCCAGCCCTCCTTGGGGATGTTTCGCCTTGGGACTCCACTGCAGCTCTCCCAAAATTTCAGATGAGGGTCCTGATAATTTCTGTGATATTCCAAGATATTTGGAAGGTGGGAACTTTTAACCCTTTTGGTCAAATGACCCAAGAAGAGACTGGGAACCCCGAAGCACCCCAACCCCCTCATTTCCTGCACCGCGACCTTAGTCCCCTACCAGGTGGCCTGGTGTTTCCGTCATGCTGCCTCTCTGGAGCTGACGACAGCAGCTCGTAACCGATGACTGTGACATAATCACCTAGTCCCCAAGCTGACGCAGAAGCCCACGAAGCACGTCAGCCTGGCGGGCTGTCGGTGGTTCCGTCTCGGCTGCCACCGTGGGGGTTTCTGTGGACTGACTTGTGTCCCCCTCAAAGGTGTATTGAGGTTTGGTCCTTGCCACCTGGAATGGGGCCTCGTTTGGAAACTGGATCTCTGCAGACGTCACCGAGTTTCGATGAGGTCGCACTGGGTCAGGGCAGGCCTATACAAAGTGTCCTTAGAAGAAGAAAGAACTAGGGACAAAGGGACAAGCCACGAGCGCCAAGGACACCAGCTACAGAGGCCGGAAGAGGCGGGAAGAGGCGGGAAGAGCCCGCCCTGCGCCAACCCCTGACGACACCCACCCGAATCTCAAACTGCGGCCTCCAGACTGAAGGAGAATGAATAAACGTCTGAACGTCCGTCGTTCCAGCCGCACGGCTTATGGTGCTTCCTTACAGCAGCCGCAGGAAACTCAGACAGGGGCGGTGGAGAGAGGAATTTGGGGGACAGCGGTCTGTGTCTGCGGCGGCCCCTCTTCTCAGCTCCCAGTCTTGGTGGGGACAGAGGGGAACAAAGTTCCCTGCCAGGAGCCAAGGTCAGGGCGCTGCCTCTGGGGGGTCCACTGGGGCGGGGTTCCCCCAACACCCCTCCTCCAAAGCACGGGGGTGGTCCCCGAGCGCCGGTGACCGATGACCGGCCGGCACCAGCCACTAAACTGCTGCACCGTCTTCTCCGGGACGGGCTGCGGCACAGACAGGGGGCAGGGTGGCCGGGTCTCAGGGCTCCGGCCGCTGCGGGCCCCTGGGACAGTCCCCGGGGGTCCACGAGGAGAAGCGGCTGTGGGAAGGAGCGCTTCCCCGGGGGAGCGAGCAGCAGTCCGTGCCCCCAGGGCTCTGTGAGCCTGGCAGAGCGGGCTGTGCCCGGCCACCTCCTCAGACCTCGGCCGAGCCGCATCGTGCGCCACTGAGAGGACCCCACCACGGGGGACGGGGTCCAGGCGTGACGCGAAGGCCCTGAAATCACGCTTCCGACAGGGTTCACACTCGAACGGAGACCCGGGGTCCCGGTGGCGGCCTCTCGGCCTCATGGGCTGCGGGCATGTGGGGCGCGCCGCTGAGTGTCCCCAGACGGCAGCCGGGGGCCTGAGGTGGCACGCGGGGCCGCAGTGGACACGGCGCCTGTCCTGGTGCCCCACGGGTATGACAGGAGGGGAGGAAATGGGCGCCCTGTGGGGTGCCGAGGTCACCCCTACACCCCCACGTTCCCTCACCTTCCACAGTCTACACCTGCTCCCCTGTGGGCGTCGACAGGCCCGCGATGCCCACCCGGAGTGGGGGACAGAGGTCAAGGGTGCCCCAGAGCCTGGCGGCACGGCCAAGGGGCCCTGCAGAAGGCTGCACAGTGGCCGCCAAAGATCCCCACGTCCTAATTCCTGAAACCTCTGAATGCGACCTTGCATGGCAAGAAAGGACTTTGCAGGTGGGAATAAGTTAAAACTCTTGAGATGGGGGGACGACCCTGGATGACCTCCCAGGAGTGTCCGTATAAAGAAAGGCAGAGAGAGATTCCACACACACAGACGGCAGACGAGCGGGCCGTGCCGCCACGGGGGCAGAGCCTGGTGTGACGCGGCCACCGGCCCAGGAGTCCCACAGCCACCAGAAGGAGGGACCCCCGCCCCCTGGGGCTCCCCCTGCTGACACCTTGATTTCGACCCAGCGACCCTGAGTTTGGACATCTGGCCTCCAGAACCGCGAGAGAATACGTTTCCGTTGTTTCAAGCCCCCTCCACTTTGGGGTGCTTCCTTCCAGCAGCCCCGGGGACCCGAGCCTTCCTCTCGCGTCCGAGCCAGCACAGGTCCGGTCCCCACGCACGCGGCCCCACGAAATGCACAGCCCAGAAGAACATTCCCACCGCGTGACCGCCACCCGCGTCGACCTCACGGCCTTCCGCCCCTAGCGCTGCCTCTCTGCTCCCGCTCGTCGAAGCGGAGAGAAATCTGACTTCTGACGGGATGGCCACTTGTCTGCAGCGTGCATGCCCCCGGACCTGTAACCAGCAGAAGGACGGTCCGACGGACGGGGAGGGACGAAGGGCTTTGGGGGCCATGGGCAGGTGCTGGTGTGCACAGTCGGCATCGGTCCCCAGAAGAGACAGGCCGCGAGCCGCGCAGGGCGCCTCTGACCTAGCGGGTGCCGGGCCCACGCTGACACTCATGTCTTCTCTCCCCGTCGTTGTGCGACTCTTCGTCTTGCCCTTGCGGATCATCCATACGCGTGTGCAGAGGGGAAGCCGGCAAGAGGTGACATCATGGTGGCACCTCTGAGAGAGGCCGCACGCTGCGGGGGTTCCCGGAGCGCTGCTTAGCAGCTCAGTCATGGTTTGGTGTTCGGTCACCTGTAAACCCAGGCTGGGGGACGTCTTGCCAAGTAAACCCCGGCCGGCCGGCTGGCAGCAGGGCGTTGTGGGCAGTGCCAAGGGCAGAAGCGCAGCTCCAGATGGGAGCAGGTTCCAGAAGGAGCAACGGAATCACTGGCTAGAGGGCGTACCTGTCTCCCGCCCCAGCACCAAAAACCCACGGCCAAGGCCACGCAGGCCTAACCGTGGCACTTGGCACTTTCCCAGCGCAAGCGTCCTTCATCCAAGTCACCAGGCCACAGTCCCCTGCCTCGTTCATGTTGTGCCCCATGCCTCCTCGAGGAGGCCTGCTTGGAGTAAACACGTCGCCTCTGAGAAAGGCCAAGATCACGGCCGGCAGTAAGACTGTGTGGGTCAGCCCCAGGCTTCGTCCCTCGGTAATCAGTGTGGGAAAGTCACTCACCTCTCTGAGTCTCTGCGTTATCAGATGTTAAGTGGGGACATCTCAGACGGTCACCCTGAAGCTGGAGGAATTTCGCGTCGGATGCCGAGCACAGGGCTGGCTCACAGCGCCGGCGAGTGTCCGTCATGGCCGCTCCTCACGGCCAAGGCCACCCCGATGCCGGGCGCGGGCGGGCAGACTCCTGGGTGGCCCTCAGGGCCCCTGCCTCTGCCGTTCACATCCTATGGGGTCCCCTCCCCCTGAGTGAGGGCTGGACCTGGGGAATCAGGCACAGCTGGAGTGACGCGATGTGACAATGTGACTCCCGTGGTTAGGTTTCCAGACTCCGACCCCCGTCCTGGAGGACTCTCTCTCTCTCTGTGTCCCCAGCCTAAAGCCATGTCAGAGAGGCCGGCACCCACGTGACACAGAACTCGGGGCAGCCTCTGGCCGTCAGCCAGGGAGGAGCTGGGGCCCTCAGGCTAACAGCCGGCCCGAAGGAACCGAATCCTGCCGAGTGTGCGGGTGGACCCGTCGCATTTGAACCTTCGGATGACCGCGGCCCCAGCCGACCCCTCTGCTGCAACCTTGGGCTCTGGAGAAGAGGTTCAGGCCCGCGGCACCCGGACCCCTGGCCCACAGGCTGTGAGACGCGGAGTGTTGTCCCGAGCCCCCGCGTCCGGGTCGATTCGGCACCCAACACTCGCTAACTCATACAGGGCCAGACCCTCCCTGCACCTGCAGAGTCGTCCATTCGGCCCACGGAAATGCGTTTCTTCCACTCGTCCCACGTTTGCTAACGCCCGCCACGTGCAAAGCACCCAAAGTCGAAAACAAGAGCCGGTCCTTCTCTTCAGAAGGGTAGGCCCCCACCGTGTCCCTAACGGGGTGACAGGCCACAGAGAACCGTGAGGCCCACGGCCTGCCCTTACAGACGGAGCTGCAAATGGAGACGAGGCTCAGCTGGACACACTGGCAGGCACGCGCCTCTCGTCCCTGAAATACTATGGACCTGTCCTTAAGTAACTGCTCCACCAAGATCCCCAAACGCCCCCTGTGGGGACCTCCCTAAAGAGGAAAGCCATGTTTCACGGGGGTCCCCAGGGCCCTGCTCCTGGGCTGCGTCCGGTGTCCAGCTGGTTGATCAGTGCCCAGGGACATGCAGTTGGAGTGGAGCCGAGTCTCCGACTGGTGAAGCAAGACACAGGGCCACGCAGAGGTCACCCTTGTCCCAGGCGCACCCAGTCTGAGGTTGTCACGTGTGCAGAGGGGCCCGGGGCGCCTTCTCCCTGCCTCACCCATAGTCCCTCCGATCCTTTCATCCAGCAGGAGAGGACAGGCCTCCCCGGGGTTCCGGCTGAGCGCGAGGACGGAGCCAGGCGCGAGGGGCGTGGCCTCCAGCAGGGACACCCAGCTCAGCCCAAGGTGAACCAGCTGGCATCACGGGTCAGCCCGGGTCAGCCCGTCCGTCGCCTGCCAAGCCCTCAGGCGACTGCGCCACACAGCCGGATATTTCAAAGGAAAGAAATCCTGGTTTCGGTCCCAGCTCTGCCGTTCATCACTCACTTGGGAGTCTGGGGAAAGTCCCTTAGATTCCCGGGCCGAGTTCCTGCAGCATAAGACGAAGCCGTAACAAGACACAAGGAGGGTGAACGCTTCTCGCGCTCCCCACTGGGCCACCCGGGCGAGAGGCAGAGGAAACCCAGGCGTCTCTGGCCCGGAGCTGCCTCCTCGGAGTTCAGAATGTCTTTGAGGACTTGATTTATCTTTTAAATCCATGAAATGCCATCATTCCATTACGTAGGCCGCTAATTGTAAAATGAAAGTAAAGTCTCAGCCACAGGCGGTGCCACTCTGAGATGCCCGGTTTGACCATGGGACCTCCGCGGCCAGCCCAGACTCCGCCCCGAGGCCGGTCCAGCTCCCCGGTCCCTCCCTGGTGTGGAGTTGGGCGGCGCGGGCAAGCCCGCCGCAAACCACCCTCCCCGGCCCCACGCCAAGCTCAGGGTTAAGTCCCAGGTCTGTCACTGCTGGCCGTGTGACCTTGGGCAAGGTTCTTAACCTCTCTGCACCTCCCTTTCCTGGCCTGGAAAATGCAGATTACGGCATTGTTCACAGGGCCCCCACAGAGGTTAAATGAGCTGTTTTCTGAACAAGCCCGGGCCTGACCAAGGGCCAACTGAGAGGAGAGCTTCGGCCCCTCTAGAAGCTCCTTCCTGCCTTCCTGGGCCCTCTCCGCCACTCCTGCCTCCTCCCGCACCTCATAAACTCTGCCTCCCCGTTTGCATTCTCCCTTTCTACAGCTACCTTCTCCCCTTGTCCTCGGGCTTCTGATCCCAAGAGGACCTCAGGGGTTGGCCCTTGGCCTCAAAAGCCTTAAAGTCACTGGGCCCTTGACTGGACAGCTTCCGGTGGAGGAGTGAACCCCGGCAACGGGCGCACCTCGGTGCTGCGCCCGGCAGGTGCCTTCTCCTCCACGCGGGGGCCATTTCCCAGGACAGCGACCAGGGACCTTTCCCGGGGCATCTGCACCCTTTCTGCTGGAGGAGATGAGGAGGGTGGCGGGTGCAGAGGTCACCACTGCTCAGTGGGACCCCGTGCTACTGCCCAGGTCACAGGGGGAGGGGCAGGGCCACCTTGGGGACTGGGGGCCCCCCCGCAGAATACATTAAATTAATCAAACAAGGAGGCCAGCAGAG
This sequence comes from Rousettus aegyptiacus, assembly GCF_014176215.1. Classification (NCBI taxonomy): domain Eukaryota; kingdom Metazoa; phylum Chordata; class Mammalia; order Chiroptera; family Pteropodidae; genus Rousettus; species Rousettus aegyptiacus. The sequence goes on along the minus strand of NW_023416307.1, from coordinate 738,430 downwards.
TGAGGTGGCCTTAGCGCCCTGGTGGCCTATGTCAGCAAGCCTAGATCTAAGCCTGTAAACACCTTGAGGCTGCCAGATCGAACCTCTAGGGCAGTCAATGACAAACGGCCCCCGGGGCTTTGGGCTGCGGTCAATCAAATCATTTCCTCCTTTGCTTTTCAACTCTGCACAGTCTCCCCTGGGCCCCTGTGCGGCTCTCCCTGCCACTTCCAGTTTGCCATGGCCCCATTCCAATCGACTTTTGCTCAGATAAACTCCTTGGATATTTAATGTGCCTCAGTTTACCATTCGACACAGGCGAGAAGCTGCACCTGTGAGCGGAGTGCTCTGCCGGTCGCCATGGGAGTAGAAGCAGGTAGCACCAGGCCCTGGAATGGAGCCGGGGTTATTTCACCAAAATGCCAACGAGAAAAGTGAAGCCAAGGCCAGCGGGGCCCCCACTCCTACAGTTCGGGCGCTGTGCATTTAAGCCACCATGCAGGCCTCCTATTGTGTCCTCTACAGGGGAGGCCACTGCGCCACCCAGGGCCGAGGACCTTTCCCAGACCCTGGGGCTGAAGAGGCAGAGCTGGGCTGGAACCCGGGAGGCGGGTAGCGTGGCCTCCTGCGGCCGCCACTACCCATCCCCTCCCCCTAGGCACGGAGCCGCTCTCCAGGCTGCGGTCAGGCCAGGCTGCCCAGGCGTGGTGCCCCGGGCGTGCGGGCAGGAGCCGGTCTGAGCCACTGTCCAGCGGGCGAGGCCGGCCCCAGGCAGAGGGCCCCTGGCCGCGGGGGCCCTGGGCGGGCTGCTCGCAGAGCCCAGCGAGCCCAGCGGCTGGCTGGCTGCGTCTCAACAGCTGAGATCCCGGACGTGCTGAAGCCTGACACCAGGATGCGGGAGAAGACACGGCTCGCCCGCGGCATTGTTCCCAGATGCTTTTGATCTGGGCTTTCTCACTGTCTCAAGTTAAGGAAGTGTGGGGCTCTGCATTCTTGAGGTTTCTCAGCTATTCCCTGGAGCGGCTTGTTCTCACCACCCCGCATTCCCTGGGGAACCTTTCTTCTTTTTGCAAACGACTCCAGCCATCACTGGTGACGGGGTGAAGCCTGAGGCTGTGCTCATCTTGCTGCAGCGTGAGGGCTTCTCTCCCATGGGCGTGGGGTGACTCGCATCCTCCCAAAAGATATGTCCACGTGCTACTCCTCCGTGGATGTGAGTGTTTGGAAACAGGGCCTTTGCAAATGTCATCAAAGCGAGATGGGTCAGGCTGACTCAGGACAGGGCACACGCCCCCGAGTGGTGGGGGTGGGGAGACCAAGCCCCACACCCAGAGAAGAAGAGGGGCCTTTGGCGGAGACTGAAGAAAGAATTCAACACAACACGCACACACGTCACAGTCAGAGGCTCCCAGCCTAATCCATAGGCCCCCCGTGGTTTTAGCTGCAGGGAACAAACGATCTCATTTTGTGTAGGTGCCACTTAAAGATGCTGTTGTTCCTGTCTGCCCTTCGCAGGTGCGGGGCCCGGCTGCCAGCAGCCAGCAGAAGCCGTCCCTTGTTCTGCAGGTATCCTCCTGGCCTGGCCGCTGGGCGACGGGCCTAGCGCAGTCTCTGATGTGGCTGATTCAGCATAGTTCTCTTGCTTCTTCCCTGCATTAAATCTAATGACCGGTGTCCTGATCAGAGCACAGAGACAGACAGACAGACAGACAAACAGGGAGAGGGTCTTGTGAAGGCAGAGATCGGAGTGACCCATGTACGAACTTAACACCGAGGGTCACCAGCAACACCGGCAGGTAGGACGGAGGCCACACACTGTCCCCTAGCGCCCCTGGCGAGAACACGCCCTGCGGACACACTGACCTGGGACTTCCGGCCTCCAGCCCCTGGGACGACAGCTTGCTGCTCTTCAAGCTGCTGGGTCTGGGTGCCCTGGTCTGTTGGCCCCAGGACGATCATACTCCGACCTGGCCCTCCTCCACCAGGCTGTCCTCCGGCCTTCTCCCCCGTCCTCATGTCGCTTTTCTGTGGCACAGTAACGAAGCTGGGGCTCCCTTAGGTCGTGGCAGTGATATGCCCCTGCGGGCTGGGGGTGTCAGCCCCAGAGCAGGCCGGGGTTCCCTGTGGCAGTGAGGCCTCTTGGCAATAGGCCCCCAAGACGCCGTCCAAGGAGAGGGGTCAAGACAGAAGCAGAGGCCAGGGGGGGATTTGCGGGCCCCTGTCGCCTCCCCTCGGCCCTGCCCTCCAGGGCCTGCCTGAGCGCGGGTGTCCCCGGGCTGGGCTCTGTGCTCCGTCCACCCAGCCTGGCACCCGCTTCCTCTTCTGGCACCGCAGACATTCCCCCGGGGCACCCGAGAGTCTCCGCACCCCTCGCTGCCTGAGCGACACTCTCCTCGCTGCTCTCCTGGAGCTGAAGGTGGCCGTGTGGCTCCCACTCGGATGGGCCTGACCCCTGCCCGGTGTTGCCCTCATCCGTCCCGGGCCATCTCCGAGGTCAGAGGGGGAGGGGTTCTCCCCCGAGTCGCCCCCCATTCCCACGGCCCCCTCCCTGCCAGGCCAGGCCTGTCTCCACGGACGCGAGGCTGTGCCCGGCTCCCGCTTACCCCACGCCCAGCCCTGACTGTGCCGTATTACACATGCCACCTTGCCGGGCACCCGGCCTAGCCACCCTGCTCACCCCGCCTGCCCGTTCTCTCCCACGGAAAGCCTTGTCCAGGCAGAAGGCGGCCGTCCTGCCAATCCATGCCCACCCACCCTTTCCAAGCCACTCTCCCAGCCGAGGGGACTCTGTTTATATGTTGCCTCCTCCGGGAAGTCCCCCTGTGGAGGAAGGTGCCTTCAAACTGGTATTTCCCATACTGTTGGATTAATCATTGTTCATGCTTCTATGTCCCCTGATGATACATATAGACATGTACAAAACATATGCCTATTGAATTGACTAAATATGGAAAAATACAAATTATAAGGAATAACATGACACTCCTACTGCTGGAGGCAGCATACTTTTGGGTGTGCATCCTTCCACTTTTTGCCCGGGCGTGAAGATATCAAGCTCGGTTGACACTGTACACTTTTGCTTTAAAATATTACTATTTTCCTTTGTAAGTAACTGTTCCTTGACATGCTTATACAGCATCCAATAGCTAACCAATGTTATTCAGATCGTTTCCAATGGTTTGCCATTAAAAAGAAACCCAAAATGAACATCCTTGTGCATAAATCACTTCCTACATTTCTGAGCATCTCCTGAGGGTGATTTCTAGAAGCAGAGTCAAGTCTGACCCAGCCATCAGACAAGGCGTCCTAGAGACGACCTCCCCTATTTCATGTAAAGGCCCCAGGTTCGGGGGGGTGGGGTGGGGGCGCGGTGAACCTACCCCTCTGCAGGGATGGACTCAATCGCCTTAGCCCAGCCAGCTGAGTCCGTCAGTCAGAGTAACCTTGGCCTCATGTCATTAGCCCACAGAAGTCGTCTGACCAGAGACATGGGTTCAGAAACGTCCTGCATTCTGCTTCGTGGCAGTAAGACATGGAGACATGGAGACAAAGGCCTCGGGCACAAAAGGCTCTTTGCTCCCCTGAGACACATTCTGGACGCCAGCCGTCTTTTCTCCCCAACCGTGCAGTATGAAGATGTGATGCTCGGAATGGCTGCAGCCTTTTTGTCAGCATGAGGCAGGCCAGATCAGAGAGAGGAGGTAAGCAGGTCCCTGAAGACACTGTTGCACGCGTGGATCAGACCAAATTATTCCCGGACTTCCCGGGAGTGAGAGCCAAGGGACCTCGTTTCGAAGTCGGTGGAGCTGACGCCCGCGGGACGTGGAACCTCAGGGTCACCACCTCCCACCGCTGCCGCGAGCGAGGAGGGGAGCTGGCGGAAGTGCGGTGGCCCTCTCCGCCGCCCCTGGCGCCTCTCGGCCAGCTGTGTCCATGCTGTCGCCATCACCGGGAGAACTGCGGGCTTTTAGTAAAAGGCGAGACTTCCGGGAGTGGGTTCACAGGACCAAGCGGCAGACGCAGGTCACCGCGAGCCTCTGCGAGGCACCTGCCGGCCAGCCGGAGCCAGGCGGGGCTGGAGCGGCCTCGGCCAGGGCCTCCGTCCCCCCGGGGCCTGAGGAGACAGGCGAGAGTAAGGTGTGTGAGGACCTTTTTGCAAAGAGCAAAATGTCCAAACGTGGGGCGGCCCTGCCTTCTCAAACGCAGGCATTCGCTGGTGTCGCCCCAAATTCATGTCCACACAGAACCTCAGCGTGTGACCTCACCCGGAAATGGGGTCTCTGCAGGTGTAATTGGTTAAGGACCTGGAGATGAGATCACTGTGGATCACCTGGGTGGGCCCTGAATTCAACGACCGGTGTCCTTTATTAGAAGAAGAGACGCATGGAGAGACAGACAGACAGCGAGGAGCAGACTGGACGGAGATGGGAGCGCCGCGTCTACAGCCCAGGTGGGGGGCGGGGGTGGGGGGGGCCGAGGGGGGGTCTGAGGGGCCGGCGGGGAGGGGGCGGGGAGCAGCGTCTCCCTCCGCCCCTCCGGGGGCCGCCGACTCTGCAAACGCCTCGATTTCAAAATTCCAGCCTCCCAGGGGTGAGGAGAATGAATTTCTGTTGTTTGCGGCACAGTTCGTGGTGACTTGTTATGGTTTCTTAGGAACCCAACACACCCGGATTTTCTCTGAGTCGCCCCCTGCCCCCCCCCCCCACATAAAAAGCCCCCGCGGTCGCAGCCCGTTAGAGGACTTCTGCAGCGCCCCGCACCCTGACCCCCGGCACCGAACGCCCCGGTAGACGAGCAGCGAAGCCCGGGGCAGCCGGGGCCGCCGCTCGCGCTCGCGGGTCGCCGCTGCGGGGACATGCGCGTGAGCTCGTCCCGGGCTCCGACGCCCCCCGAGGAAGCAGACGACGCGAGGCCGGGGATTTCACGGTCGGCGCCGCCGTCCCGGCTCTTTTCTCTAGTCCGACGTTTATGGGTACGTCACAGAAGAAGGGGCGCAGGACGGGCGCGGGGACCCCGCGCTCCGGGGGTGGGCGTGGAAAACGGCAGCAGCCCCTGGCCGAGGTCACACCGCTGGGGGTCGCCGCGGTCGGCACCGTGAGAAAAGGGGCGCCAGACTCTGGCGGGTCCGAGACACATTCGCGGGCCGCGGAAGCCGCTCTTCTGCGTTCAGCGCGGGCGGGTTTAACGCGGTGCGTGGCGAGCGGGTTTGGGGGGCGCGCGAGAACGTGAGCGCGTCGCTCTTCCGCCCGTGTCCCCCCGCCCCCCACCTCCTCCGTGGCTGGTCCCAGGTCGGGACGGGCGACGTGGCCCGGCCCGGCTCCCACACGCAGGGGCCGGTCTGCTGGAGAGCGGCCGTGCGTGTGCCATGCACACTCGCCTTCAAAGGCAGCGCAGAGCGAAGGACGTGAACTGCCTCCTGAATAACGTTTCGTATGTCACGTGTTGAAATGATAGTATTTGGGATATATGGGGTTAAGTTAATTTTACCTGTTTCTTTTCATATTCGTTTGATGTGGGTACAGGAGAAGCCACCTTACACCGTGGTCCCGGCTCCCCCAGATGGCGCCGCGGCAGGGCTCCCCGGGTCCTCGACAAGCCTGCCCCCCACCCCAGGCTTCCACGGAAAAGGGACCCCACTTAGGGGACCCGGGAGACGGGGGCCTAAGTCGGAGACTCCGAGCGTTCTCGCTTCGGTACCCAGACGAGATGGGCGAGCGAGGAGAGGCGCGCGGTGCCCCCCCTCCGCGGGGGGCCCTCACCCCGGCCAGGACGCAGGGGCCCCGCGTCCTTCCCGCTCCGTGCAGAGACAGCACGTTGAAGAGGCAGAGTACGTATCAGATGCAGTACGTGTGTGTCCGCCCCTTCGAGGACCCGAAAAGGGCTAAGGTGGCCCCAGTTTTATGCAAAGTGGCATGAGGGGGTTCGCCAGACTTGGGGGTGGGGCATGCGTGTGGCCCAGCCCTCGCCCGACCCCCCTCAGTCTGCGTGGAAGGCCACGGAGTCCTCGGAGTTCTCCAAGGACAAGGGCAGGACTCGGGTCTGTAAATGCCGCTGCCAGAAGGCGGGGGCCACTGGGGACTTTTCCGCAGGAACCAGGTCTGCTTGCAGCCCGAGCAAGCTCACCGGCTCGCCCGAAGGCCCGGATGTGCCGAGGGGCCCCCTGTGACCGCAGCCTGGCTTCTCTTACAGCCGGAGACCCTTCCTTCTCCGGGTCAGACGCTCAGGCTCAGGGCTCCCCCAGGTACCAGAGGAGACCGAGCGTGGGAGACGTGGGCTCTCGGCCAGCAGGGGGCGCTGTGGCATGCGTCTGCTCCCTTCCCCAGCCTCGCTCCGCGAGCAAGGACGGCCGGCAGGGTCCCCGTGAAGTGTCAAGCCAGACTTGTGGCCGCAGCCGTTTACTGAGGTCAGGGCAGTGCTTGGGGGCTTGTGTCGTGGCATGCTTTGGAGGCGCCTGTTGATGGCGGGGAGGGGCCACGAGGACTTGAGGTGATTTAAGTCTGTTTTCTAAAGAGGATTCATACCTGTTTCAAAATAAACGCAGCCGTGGTCATATACCAGGCCGTTATAACATATAACAGAGGAGAGTCTGGGGAGATGCCGGGGGCAGGGCTAACGCAACGAGAGGGGTTAAGAAAGGTCAGAAGGAGGAGCGATGGGAGGGACCCATGAGCCAGGAGCCGGAGAAACAATCAGGGTCTGAGCCTGAGGGGGGATCAAGGCGCGTGCAATAAAGCGTGAGTTATACACTGTTAAATCGTGTGTGTCCACCTCTCCGAGGACTAAGGCTTAAGGGTCATTCCATGTCACCAGCAGCCGGTCCGTGGGGAAATGAGCTAAGGCCCATGACCACCCACACCTCTGCCAGGACAGGTGTCTGCTGGGACATCCCAGAAATCTTGAGTTCTGTCTTCTTACTTTGGTCTCTATTTGTTCGTGTGTTTTTAATTCACCGGGTCTGTATTGCCAACGCCCGCCTTGGAAGGAGTCTCCCTTCCCCTCCGGGCGTTTCCCTGCAGGGCTGGTGGGCAGCAGGAGGCTCCGCTGGCGGGAACGAGGCAGGCAGCCCCCACCCTGTACAGTGTGTACCCCTTGGGCGAGAAGGCTCCAGAGAGTCAAAAACATGGCAGAATTCCCACTCACACGGTTCACTGTGATGCATTTCCAGCATCTGATGCCCTTCTTCTACCCTGACTCTCCTCTTCCCAAGAGAGCACTCAGGCGCTCAGTGTCACCTCGGAGGCCCGGGGAGCCCCCTCTCGAGGGTGCGAGACCCGCTTCCTCATTGCCCCTAACTCTTAGAAGAGGAATGCAATAAAATGTTTGCATCGTTAATCAAGCTCTCTTGGGTAGTCAAAGCTGGCAGGCTCTTGCACTTAGCTGTGGGCCAGCGGAGGCATGCCTGGATCCTGTGCAGAGGGGTTTGGGGGTCTTAGTGCAAAAGAGGGGGTGGCCCACAGGCCAGAGAGGAGGCCCTCCACGTGGCCCCGCCATCAGCCGCACGGGCCCGGGAGCACAGCCCTGCTGCCGGCTCCAACGCACACGCACCGTGCCCGGCCCGGCTGCCCCTCTGCGCCAGGAAGACGCACCGGAGGCCTCAGGTGATGGGGAGGGCCTCTGTCGTTCCTGTCTGCCGGCACCTGGCTGACCCCGAGCGGGACAGGCTCCTGGGTTCTCACCTGCAGCTTCCAGGTGAGGGAGCTCTGCGCCTGCCTTGACAGGTGTGTCCACACCTGCAGCATCCAGGCTCAGCCGGCGGCGACCCAGCCCTCCCGAGGCCACTCAGCTTGCACAGGCCAGAAACACGTGACGCTGGATGCGGAGCGGTCCCCCACCTGGGCAGCGGCGGACAGCAGAATCCTGAAGCCCACCTTGTTTCCCTCTGCACACACGTGCTCTGTGTTCGTGGGCGTTCGGGAAGGTGACATGGATGCCCCCCGTCCTTGTCACAAGCACTACAACAATAAAAGAGGCATTTTCTTTTACTTTTTAGCAAAACGAGTTCTCACTGAATGCCTTGAATTCTGTTGCTGGAGTCTCAGTCTTCCCGGAGCTGCTGAAGATGAGCTGAGTGTGAGCAAAGCAGATTGCATGTCGCGCTCTCTGGGGACTGGGCACTTGGGGGCGGAGGGCCTGTGTACTGACCTGACACCCTCACCCCCACCACACACCCAAAGGCGCACGCATGAGGCCTCGCACACCCACAGGCAGTGTACCCCGAATGGAACGCAATGAGCAGATCCGACAGCAGGGGGCACTGTGGCAACATCCCCCGTGGCTGCGTGCCCCTGGAGGACCCTGATGTGGCTGACAGCACTGCACCGAGGTCTTCCAGCGGGGTCAGGTCAGCCCCCAGGCGGGCATCGTGCAGCCAGGCTTGGAATGCATCTTCCTCCCAAGGAAAGCAGCGCCTCCTAGACCCCTTCCCAGCCTCCTGCTGGACCGCCGTCCTGCCGAGGCAGGCAGGGACTCCACCGCCAGCGCCGGCGACTCTAGCCTCCGGGCTGGACCAGGCTTCCACTGGATCCAGGAGCCGGCCCCTCCCCCCGACACCGTGCTGCATTCTGGGAGGGAGAAGCGTCCCCCCAGCCTCTGGCTGGATGATGCTTGGAGTCTGAGGACACCTGGGGAAGGGAGGTGCAGACGAGGGTGCGACTTTTCCAGCCTCTATAGTTGGCAGGTGGGAGAGACAATATCCTTGGGAATGGAGCACAGTTCACGGAAGGGGATGCAGCAGGGAGCCCCTGGGGCAGGCAGGTGGGAGGAGGCCTCTGTGAGCCAAGGCCAGGCACGGGAGAAGGAGCTATCGGAGAGTGGAGAAGCTGTCCTGGCGGAGAACCGCAGAGGCTCTGGGCGGGGGGAGCCTGGCTGGCTCCAGTCCCCCGGGGATCCTGCACGCAGAGGAGGCCCACGCCTAACCCCTGTCGCCTGCGCCTGTTACGCCCTTTGGCTGAGGGAGATTCAGGTTGCACGTAGAAGTCAGATTGCTAAACCGTTGACCTGAACACGGGGACATGGTCCTGGGTTTGGGGTCCACCCCAAAACATGACAGAAGAGACTCGTAATAAAAAGTGCCTTCTCTACTGTACTTGCTGCTAATGAACTGCTGGAAGTTTCTACAGACACATGTGCACACACTTGCACACACACATTCACATGCACACACTCGCACACATCACAACGAAAACATACAATTAAGACGGTACCATGAGGTCAACCTGTTTCTTAAAGAGTGTGTCAAAAGCCTTGTAAATAGAGTCGTGAACGTGTGACCGCTTTGGCTGGCGAGTTTGTGAGCAGAACCCCGAAACCCAGGTGCCGGCGCGGCCGTGCCCCTCTGACGGCTCGGGGGACCCACCCCGCCTCCTCCAGGTTCTGCTGGTCCCCACGTCCCCGGAGCTGAGAAACGCGCCCCTCTACCTCGAAGTGCTGCCTGCCCCGTCCTACGCCGTCTGCCCTCTGTGAGCGTCTGTGTGTCCTGTTTCGTAAGGACACCAGTCCTCCTGAACTTAGGGCCCACCCTGACGCAACACGACCCTTTAATCTAACTAATGACATCTGTGAAGACCCTATCTGCACACCAGGTCCCGGCCCGAGGTTGTGGGTGCACGCGAGCCCTGGGGGACACCCCGCGAGCCAGGCCCCACGCGCTGGAGCTGAGGCAGGCGTCGGACAACGGCGGCCGCGTCCACTCCCGCTTGGGCGGCGGAGCCCAGTGAGCTCAGTGCGGCTGCGTGAGAGAGCTGGCCGCACGGCCTGGGGCAACGCGGGGACAGGGGCGACCAGGTGCCGAGCCTCGCGCGCATCCGCCCCCTCCAGGCGCTGGCCTCCCGGCTCTCCCGCCATCGGCTCACCCAGCAGGGCTCACTTCCCAGCGGCCCTTCCCTCCACGTCGCGTCTGAGTCACCACCCCGGGGACTCCCCAGGCTTGCTCATGCTCCGTGCGGGGGGGCCACTCCGGCCGCCGTCTCTCAGCAGGTGCCGATCCGGGCCCACCGCTGAGGTGGTGGGTGACACGCACACCCATGTCACAGCTGTGGACACGGGCAGAGCCCGAGCCTGGGAGTCAGAGCCAGCTCGAGAAGGAGGCGGAGACGTTTAGACTGCGCTCACCGACAAAGCCACCGCCGGATGCTGCGTGGAAATGCCGCCGACCAACGTGGCTCAGCCCGATCCTGACCAAGTCGCAGACACGCACTCCTGGGACCAATACCCTGTGACGTAAGACGCATTTCCATGGGTCACACGGGTGGCCTGGCTGTGGATCGGGACCAGCTCCCATTGTTAGCAACTTTAGAGCTATATTTTCTTGAAAAAAGTTGCTCAGTTCTTCAAAGCCCCATGTTCTTCATCTGCAAAATGGGCCTATTGATTCCAAGTTCACAGGTTGCCGTGAGGACTCCCCACGACGCTGCAGACCCAGCTCCCGGACAGTCAGTGAACGGGACCTTCCGCTGGTCCGTCCCTCCAACGAGGGGACATAGTCATTAAGTGTGTCTCTTCTTCCTTCCTTCCTTCCTTCCTTCCTTCCTTCCTTCCTTCCTTCCTTCCTTCCTTCCTGTTTCTTTTTCGTCCTTCCTTCCTTTTTTTTCAGTGAGGCAACCCTTGGTTGACCTCATGGTTTGCAAGGACCTTGTCAGTTTATAATTCCTTATTTTTATTTTTATTTTTCACGCCTGCAGCGCCTGGTCTTCCTGGGTGGTCTCCCGTCCAAGTGCTAACCAGGCCCAACCCTGCTTAGCTTCCGCGATCAGATGGGATCGGGCTGGTTCGGGGCGGCGCGGCCGTAGACAAAGAGTCTGTTCCTTCATCACCCTGCACGACCTCACTATGTGCTGAAAGCGTTTGGTATAATTTCTCTTTTTAACCTTTCCTGTGGAATGAAAATGATAGCATTTTTCGGTTAACCTTTAGAACAACACTTACTTCTAAGTCCTTCAGACAAAGTCGCACCCTGGAAGTCCCGGCCCCGTGGAAGGAGACCCCCCCCCCACACACACACACAGGCACAGGCCATGTCTGCCGCCCCAGGACGCAGGGCGGGTATTTTCTGAAGAAACGCTCCCAGCTACATCGTGGGCGCTTGCTCTCTCTGCATCCTCAGCTGTGGGAAACCTCTGTCCTTTGGGATCGGGCAGCGTGAAACTGAGCTTATTCTAAGCCAATTTAAAATCCGTTTCACCATTGATTCTGGTGAAAGCCGCGTGCGAGGGAAAGGCCCTCGGTGTTTCCTGGGTTCGCCGGCCTATTCACGGCGAGTGGGCGACATCTCCGCTTGGTCCTCGGTCCCACGTGAGACCCACCCAACCCTGTCACGCTTCTGCGAGAAGGGCCAGCCTCACTCGCCCGCCGACACGCTGCCCGTGTCGTACAAGAGAAAAGCGACTGTGAGCAGCTGTGACCGAGACCAAACCACTTACTGTCGGGCCCTTTACAGAAAAACTGCCAACCCCTGCCCTACTCCAAGTGTCCATTAATTGTTTTATTTCTCTCTCTCTTTAAAAAAAAAAAAAAAAAAAAAAAGCGTTGTTTCTTAGAACAGTTTTAGGTTTACAGAGTAGTTGTTCAGATACACAGAGAGCGCCGGGCGCCCCTTCCCGCACGCACGCAACCTCTCCTTCGGGCGACGTCTCCGCCGGCGTGGTACGTGTGTTACACTCGATGAACCAAGTTTCACAGGTCATTATGAACTAAGTCTTTTATGAACTAAGCCTATAGTTTGCATCAGGGTTCACTCTTCGCATCGTACACTCTACGGATGTTGACAAATTGTTTTATGTCTTCGTTTAACATTGGCTACTTATTATTATTAATCATCAGTGTTATTTTAATTACAAAAGCAGAGGCCCTCCCCGCCCCCGCCACCTTCCTTTCCCGAGGGCAGGGCCGACACGGCCGATGTGCGTGTCCACGTCCTTCCCGTGCACACCGCACTTGCACACTCGTGGGCCTGGGGGATTTCTAAACAAAGCCCATGGGAGACGCCACCCCTTGAAACTGGCCGTTCCCGCTTAAGTGCGCGCCCCGGACGGCTCCCTCAGAGTTGTCGGCGGCTGCTGAATGTCCCATTGCATGAGCGTGCCCAGGGTCATTTATGTTCTCGTGACAGCGGACGCCGAGACCATAGCTGACTCGAACGACAGCGGTTTGATCTGCGCGGGGTCCACCTGTATACGGATTTATTTATTTTTTTTCAATAAATGTACAGTCGGTCATCCATTTCCCAAGGGATCACAGCCTTGGAATCAACCAACTGCAGATTGAAAACTGTTTTCTATCCACAGCTGGGAATCGGTCAGACCCTGGGCTCGCCAGCTCGCCTCCCGTCCGCCCGCAGAGGCCTTGCAGCGGCTCACAGGGCTCGTGGGCCGTCGAGGAGGCACGGCTCCGGCTCCAGCTCCGGCTCCGGCTCCGGCTCCGGCTCCGGCTCCGCCCAGGCAGCGGTGATGAGGAAGCGTCCGGTCGCCCCACACCCCTGAAGGGGCCCAAGGCACGAAAGGCCGGGGTGTGTCCACGCGACCTCAGCCAGCTCCTTCTCCGGGATTCAAACCGTTGCACAGTCGTTAGCCGGCCTGGGCGTGACACCACGACGACCCCCACTGAAGAGTCAACACGACCCTCCGCGACCCACAGCCGCATGTGACTTGTTGGCGGTCTCCGTGGTTTGCCCCGGCAACTGGAATTTTATTTCGTTTCTGTAGATCCCTCGCTCCCCCAGAAGGGTTAGTTTCCCACGGCCGCCGTATCAAAGCGCACAGACGGGGTGGCTCAGAGGGCACACGGCGATTCTCCAGGGCACGGAGGCCGGAGCCCGGGTGTGGCCGGGGCTGGTTCCTTCTGGAGGCTGAGCCGTCCCTCGCCTCGGCCCCAGCTTCCGGTGGCTGCCAGCAGCCCCCGGCGTCCCTGGGCTTGCAGATGCGTCACCCCACTCTCTGTCCCCATCTCCACACGGCCTTCCCCCGTGTGTCTCTGTGTCCGAATTTCCCTCTCCTTATAAGGACACCAGCCCCGCTGGATTTGGGCCCGCTCTGACCCAGTCTGACCCATCTCACTCTGATGACCCTTGCGAAGAACTTATTTCAAAATAAAGTCCCATTCGCAGGTTCGAGGGGTAGGACATGGGAAGATCTCTCGGGGACACACTGAAACCTGGACCCCCCGTGAACGAGCCCCACGGACATGCTCACGCGCATAGCCCGCCCGCGGGCGCCAGCCAGCCGAGCCGCCGGGCCGGGAGGCGCAGCCGGGAGCCGTCCTTTCAATGTCATCAACAAAGCTTCGAGGGACCGTCGGCTTCCCACGTGGCAGGTGGCCGGGGAGGCCCCATTGGTCCAGAGCCGGCCAGGGCCGAGGCCCGAGGCGGCCCAGACTGCGTGTGGCCACACGCCACACAGCTCCCCGCCCGGAGGAGGCCAGCCCAGAAGGACAGCGGCCTGCACGGTCCCAGTCCTCAGCAGCGCGTGAGGCTGTGAAGGGGCGTCACACCCCGTGGGCGAAGGGCCGATGGGGGGCCCGGGAAGTGGGCGTGGTCTCGCCTCAAGTTCACCTTCGCTCGCCTTTGAAATGTGAATGGACTGCGTTTGCAGGTTTATGTGACTTACGGGCCCCCTTTAAGGAAAAGAATACAAAATTATTAAATCAAAAGTAGGTACAAATGCGAATTCCTGTTTAGAATGCGAGCAAATCGCAGGAAGTCCCCAGAGCCGTAGAGGTTCGGGTGACTTGCTTGGGCGATCTCTTCAGGCGGCTGGCAGAGAATGCTGGCCCTGGCGGCTTCGGGCTGCCCCTCGGCACCTCCAGGCCCGCATGCCCCCGGGGGCCTGCACAGGAGGGCGCCGGGGCTCCCGCTCCTCCCTGTCCAGGTAAATTCTTCTCTGCCCTGGAGGGCAGGCTGTGCGCCTTCAGGCCCTGCAGGTGGGGAGGGCGCGGGCAGGGGTATCGCAGGAAGGAGCAGCCCCGGGCCTCCGTCTGGGGGTTGGTGGTCGTTGTGACCTGGGAGCTGGGTCCCGCTGGACAGCACCTTTGCCTCTCAGCCCGCACCCCGCGCAGAAGCAGCCGCCGAGGAGAGGGGCTCCCCCCACAGTGACGTGCCGCGACGCCCCCTCCCTGCCCGCCAGCTCCCACGGCCTCACACTAGCCGCTCGTAAAGTCATGCCTCAGCTCGATAGCACATTCCGGACGCCCCGGTTCTGCTCCTTCTCAGACGGAGGTGTGGGCAGCCCCCTGCCGCGCCGCCACCAGGACCACCGGGGCCAGGCCCCAGGCCAGGGCCTCCGGAGGGCGGGCGACCTGGCTGCGGCCAGCTGGCCTGACCTGGGGGGAAGGGCGGAGCAGGGCAGGTGGGGGGGGGGCTGGCGGGGGGGCCGCTGTCCCAGCTCTCAGCCCTCCCCTTGCTCTCTGGTTCGCCGCCCTCCCCTGCTCCGCCATCTGCCTGTCAAGCCCCACGGCTCCTAAGGTAGCGGGGTGGCCCAAGCGTCCTGCGAGGGCTGCTCGCATCGGGCACCAAGGGGGTCTCCTCCCCACACACCCATGTTTAAGCTTGGCCCTTTTAAGAGTGCTTTTTAATAGCTTGCTACAGTATGGATTTTGGCAGAACCCCAAATCCTTCCTTATGTCCCCGAATCCCATCCATCCGTCCATCACTCGCCCGTCCTTCCGCCCACGCATCCCTCCATCCCTCCCCACAATCGTCCACCATCACCCATCCACCTGTCCAGTGTCCATCCATTGTGGTGGCTGAGAAATGGCTGCTAGAAGTTTACTGTTTGCAGGAAATTACTGCTTGGCTATGGCCCATGGGAACATGGCTATCGCCCATAGAAGCATAACATTCTAACAATAAGCTTTCTGCTTCCGTACCCCCGCTCGCACACCTGACCTGCGAGTCGACAGGTAGTGAATAGAAGAAAAATAGACCTTTGTGTTTAGACAGAATGAAGAATGGGATTTGGCGCTTAAAAACCCTGCACCTCTACATTTCGGGGCTGCTTAATTTGGGGTGTGTGTTCCCCTGGCAGACCCAGCTGGCTGAATAAAGAGTGTGTTTCCTATAACTCACTGCGTCCTGGTGGGCCGTGTGTCTTTCGGGGGCCGGGGGCTACGGCACCATCATCCGCTCCCCATCCACCCCACAGAAGCACCGAGCCCCCGCCCCGAGCCCAGAGTCCAGCTGCCATGCCGCCCGGCCCACGGGACCGAGCACGTGTGACGGGCGTCGCCTTCGGTCGCGGGTCCCAGCAGTGTGGCGAGCATGGCACAGCTGGCGAGCTCCCCTCCACTGCCACCCTCCGGCCCTCAGGCTCGTTTCTCCAGGGCCCTGCATGCGGGGGAGGGAGCGCCCCAGCCCCCGCCCTGCTGTCCCCTCCCTGCTCCGAGCCTGGGAACCTGCCCCAGGGGACGGTGATTAGAGCCTGCCTCTGCCAGTCTCCACAGGACTTACCCCGAAGCCACGGCAGCTCAAGAATGCTCTGCATTTTTCTCATTTCAATAAAGGTTCACAGGGTACTTCTGGGGCTAGAATCATGCCCTCTGAGGAACATTCCTGGCTGCCGTGCTGCGGATCAGGGGGCGGGGAGGTGGTTTGGAGGGAGAGAGTTGCTTTATCTGACGGTTTGCCTCTTTGACTCAGGCCTGAGGAATGCCAACCTCCCCCCTCCCCACCACCACCACCTGACAGGTAGACCCCTCTGCCAGCTCCTGGTGGCAATCAGGAACAGGAAGGGGTGTGGACGGGAGGCTGAGGGCAGGTGAGCCCGCCGCGGCGGCAGCAGGCCCGGATGAGGAGCGGAGGCCCAGGGGACCCGGGGGCCTGAAGTCCCACGTAGGGACCGACGGCAGAGGAAGACCAGGCGGCCGGCCCCGCAGGCCCCGCGGAGCCTGACGCGGTGTTTCCCCCTGCCGGGGTGGGGGGGGTGGACTTTGCCATCCACATTCTGAAATTGAGCTGTCTCACTTCCAGCCTTGACACATCGGGTGACTTAGGAGGAGTCACGCCCCCCACCCAAGTCAGGACGTCCTCGGCTGGAAAAACAGCTGTGACCTCAGAGTGTGCCGTGAGAACCGGTGCCTTACTAACTCATGACCGTGTGGTCGGGGGCTGGCGGAGGGCCCGGGGGAGGCAGACCCGACCACTCGCCTCGCCCAGGAGGTGGGCGCAGAGACGGGACATCTCCCAGCGTCCCCGTCCCTCACGAGCAGCCGGTGACCTCGGGCAGCCTGTGCGTGACCTCGGGCAGCCTGTGGCCTTGGGCAAGAGCCTCTGTTCCTCCGATCAACAGCGACATGGTGCTCACAGCATCTCCCCCCGTGGAACGCCCCGCAGCTCCACGTTGTCTCCAAAAGTCTTCGCGGTCCTGGGGGAAAGGTGTTATCCTGGGGGAAAGGCGTTATTCGTTGCTGGTCCTGCGGCAGGCAAACCGTCAAAGCTGCCAGGCTCGTTTACTGCACCCAGTTTCTCTGTCCCCTTTGGGCTTGGTCTTCCCTCCCACCTCCCAACTGCTCCCCCTTTCCCACACACCCCAGCCCTTTCTCACTCTGCCTCCCCTCCCAGCTTAAGACTCCCCCCACCTCGCACTCTGCCTCCAAAGTGATGGAACCCCAGACAAGTAGAACTGGCAAGGACCCTGGGGAACGCTGAGTCCAAGCCTCAAGCCACAGAGGTCCAGGTTGTCGGTCTATCCATTCATCAGTCTACTCATCCATCCGTCCATTCATCCATCCACTCACTCATCCATCCACCCACCCATCCACCCATCCTTCCATCCCCCACCTGATGCTCAGCCTTCCTGGTAGAAGCTATGTGCTAGGGATACCCAAATGACCTCAGGCCCGCCTCCTGCTCCCGCCCAGGTCGGATAAACGAGAGACAGCGCCCCGGCTCCTTGCAGGGAGCCTCCTGTCCCGCCCCACGCATGCGCACAGGGCCTTACTGTATTCTCATCACCCTGATCTATACCTCATTCTGCTTCTCTGCAGGGGTGAGGGGGTGGGCAGATAGGGGTCAGGGATGGCCCCAAGGCCTCTGATTCCTGGATATTCTCTCCTGGGAAGACCGTGGTGTAGACGGCCCCGTGTGGGCCTTGGAAAGGGGGATCAGACCAGGAGAGGACGAGCAGAGGGTCCAGGGGTCCTGCAACTCCTCACCTGCTGCCGCTGTGGGCTCCGAACAACTCCCCGAGATCTCAGGTGTGGTCCAGGGACCATCAGCTTCAGAATCTCCCAGGAGTTTGTATAAAACACACACGTCCCCGAGGCCAAGTCCCTTTGAATAGGGGTCTGGGGGTGCCCACGCAGCTGCATGTGACCGATTCCCAGCCTTTCCTCGTGCACGGTGTTCGAGGACCTTGGCTCCGGGAGTCTGGCGGGTGGCGAGCACCATCGGGGGCATCCCCACCGCCTGAGCCTGTCCCCCGGGGCTTGGCCTGCGGCTCTGGGGGCTCTCGCTCCCGCTCGGTGTGACTTTCCTGGTCTCGCTCGTCATCCGGAGGCCAGGCCCACAGGTCCGCTGTGACACAGGAGAGGCCCTGGTCTGCTAAGGGCAGGAGCGAAGGCTCCTCAGTCAGGGCCGGGGCCGGCTGGTCAGCCCCGGGGCAAATCCACGCGGGGCACATCCTTGGGCAGTGCCCTGCCCGCTGCTCTGGGCCTTCTGCCCTTCGCCCGCCTCCCTGGCCTCGGCTCTCCCACTGCCGGCCTCGCTCATCACGGGGAGAGTCACGAAGAGGGACATTTATCTCACGATGTGTGAAGCGCTGGGCGTGCTGCAAGGTGTTTCCTACAAGAGCGGGCAAGTCGGTGGCCTGACTCGTCCAGAGCGAGCCACTGCCAGTGACGTACTGAGCTCGAAGGTGAGGAAGCCCGCAGGACGGTCGAGCTGGCGGGACGTCGCCAGGTCACGCGGGACCCCACAGTGCCAGCACTGTCCCCGTCCGTGGTCGTCTGCCGATCGATAAACTACTACCGTCTCTACAGGACGGAATCCAGGGTCGTTGCCACAAGACAGAATCGTTTGCGTGGCTGTCAGTTTCCTACAAGTTAATACGCACCTCAGCGGAGTTGTCACCCGCCCCCGCCCCCCACGACAGGAAGCAGGCAGAACAAAGGGCGCATGCGCGCTGGGCTGGTCGGGGTCTCCAGCGCGGGGGCGGGGGGGTGGGCTCTCCCAGGGCTGTGAGACCACGCCCCACCCAGGAGACAAGGAGAAAGCCACCCGGTGCCCCAAATGTGGCCGAGAACTGGCCGCTGGAGATTGGCTGTCACTGTCACCGAGTACGAAGAGAAATGCAGGCCGGGTGAGCTAAGTCCAGCCCAGGTCGCACGGCCAGGGAGCGACCGAGTCGGGTGCAGGGTCGGATGTGCGACGCTGAGGCCCCCTGTCTGCACGCGGTACGCAGCTCGGCGATGACCTCACTCACTGTCAGCATTTGCCTGCAAGAAGCAAGCCAGGCCTCACCCAAAACATCATCTTCCAGGCGGGTGGAAACGCCCGGGCCGGGGTCGCGGAGGGGACTTCCCTGCCGGAAAATGCAGTTTTTATCCTCTTTCCTGTGCACAATATCGAATGGCTTCCAAGAGGGGGTCTACAGACAGCCCGCGGGTGAAGGGCGCCGGCCCCTCCGTGGGGCAGCGGCGGGGCGCCCGCGGGCGGGGCTTCCTGGGGGCGCTTCCTGGGGGCACCCCTCACCAGGGCGGGCGCTCACATCGTGGGTAACAGAGCAAGACACAGACTTTCACTGCACCTGCCTGCGGCAGCGGTTCCGAGGACGCGGAAGGAGAGAACGCGCTGGGCGGGGCCCCGCGCGGGAGAAGATGCAGCGGGCTCGCGCCCAGGGCCCTTATCGCGGCTTCATCGCAGGCTGTGCAGAAGGCCGAGTCTTTCTGGAAGGCCCGGCGTGAACCAGCACCGTCGATCTGCTCCCGGGACCCTCATGACCCTCGGAATGCCGCGCTGGATCTTATCAGCGCCGCGGTCGCGTTTCCCGCTTCCTCCGAGGCTGAGTGGCGCCTTGGATCGTCAGAGGGCGACAAGCCAGGCAGCCTGCGTGTGTGTTCGCAGAAACAGCATTTGTCTTTTCTGATTCAAAGGGAGAAAGTTCCCAGGTTCTAAAAATTGGATGCGGTAGAGGGAAATCGCTCAGTAAAAACACCCAACTTTGTCACTTAGTGGCAAACTTTTCTGGGTTTTAATGACCTCATCATCTTCGCCCCTGGACAGGACTTTCCCACCAGAGACTCCTTGGAAGCTGTCAAGGTCTGCGAAGTGGTCGTCACCACCTGGGCCTTCCCCTGAGCTCTGGGGCTTCACCTCCCCCAGAAGCTCACCCACCCCCTGGCCTGGGGACACTGTGAAGGGGCTTCTACCGCTTCTCAGGGAGAAGTGGACTGGTCTGCCCAGCCAGATTCAGAGGGAAAGGGCCCATTTTCTCATAGCCTTAAAGGGATTCAAGGAGGAAGCTACGTTTTCGCTGGAAACGGCAGGGCAACGGGGGGTGTGTGGTGACCCCGTGGGTGACCTGCCATGCGGGCCAGCGTGAGCTCTGGGGGATCCTTGGGAGCAACTTTGGTGACAAAAAGACTTTGGGTGGTTTTCCGACTTTAGATTAAAGGCGAATGTCTGGTTTAACATTTTGAATATCCAGCTTTCCTTGGGTTGTAAAGTTCAACCTACAGATTGAATCCTTTCATTGTAAATTCAAGAAATGTCGATACTGCTTTTAGGATAGTTGAATTCGATTAATATGGGGAACTATTCAATTTGGACTGCTAAGCCTCCCAACGGAACCGTCACATTTGCAGACAGAATAAAGCTGATTCCCGTCGGCATTTTCAACAGCCTCTGTAAGTGTGTCATCTCCTGAAATTACTTCAAATAGCACCAAGCAGCAAATATCCCCCAAGTTGTCCCACTAAATCTAACAGAGTTCGAATATCAAGGGTCTTTGACTGTCCCCTTTGCCACTTAAATCACGGGTCTAAAATCGATTTCTCAAAAAACACAATTTAAACCGTAATCATGAGGCTAATATGACAGGTCCTAAAATGTGCCAAATCCTCTTACTATTACGAACACTTCGAATAGCAAACATGCCCCATATTTTTGTTATAAACTTAATCCTCCGATACTAATTTTTGTGGTTGACTGACTCCATCATTTCCATATTTAATTCTAAGCCTTTCTGGTATTTAAAAAAAAAAAAAAAAGACTCTTGCCAAATAAAAAAGTAATTTTCCCTCCCAGGCAGACCTAGGCTCTGCTCTGAGAACCGAGCTGCTCGTCAACCCGAGACTCGACTGGGGACGGAGACGCCCTTCCCGGCGCACAGGCAGCCATGCTGAGGCCTGGTGGCGCCCGGCGCCCCTGGCACGCGCCGCCGTCTCCCGCGTGCCCTGCTTCCCTCCGGAGGCCCCTGCATCCCCCCTGGCCGCTGCCCCACCCCCTTCTATTCTCCGTCCTCTGTCATTCGTGGCTGTCCGCTTTCCGGTTGGACATACAGCCCTGAAGAGCCGCATTCCCTATAAGGTCCGGCCACCGGGCGGGAGTGGACGTGGGCGACGCTCACACGCCCCTCAGACGAACACGGCCCCCCTCCCCTCGCCTGCTTCCTTCTGGGCTGGAGCTGCCTCCTGGGCCAGAGGGGGGCCAGAACCAGACTCCACGCTGGATCAGAACCGGCTTCTTCCTCGCCACAGGGCGCGTGGGTACAAAGGTGGCCTCGCCCGGGGCCCAGCACGGTCTGGTGGCCTCGTGTGGCTCCACGTTGACATCGACGGGTCAGTGGGCGGGAGTCCGAGGGGAAATGACCCCAGTGCCGGGGGACATCTCCACGGACGTTCGAGGCCAGGGGCCGGGGACAGCGGCGGCGACGGCGGGAGTGGCCGGTAAGTGTTTGCTATTCGGGGCATCGAGTAAACAACTGAGCGCCCAGGGGAAGCGGAGGGAACCAGAAAGAAGGCCCCGGTGCCAAGGAGTGAGGCCCCCGGGGCACGGCTTCTCTGCCCTTGAACCGGAGTCTGCCCAGGTCCGAGAGGGAAGGCAGCCGCGGAGCCGCAAGCTGGGACCTGCCTCGCAGGGAGTTCAGTTACTCAGACGTGGGTTCCTCATCGTTACCCAATCCCGAACGTGGGGCACGCGGAAGGCTCGTCCAAAACTCCTTTGCATTTCAAAAGTCCTAAGTTCAAGCACCATGTTCAGGAGTTGGCAAAATAAAACCATTTTGCAACTTAAAAAATTGTAAATCATTGAAAGCCACCGATATTTGGACACGGATGAAATACACTATGGTAAATCCAAATAATAGAACAGTTTATAGCCATTAAAAATGACGCCGAAGACTATTTAATAAGGAGAAAATGTTCATGGCCTGTGGGGGGAAAAATTACTTAACTTTGTAAGCAGCCTGAACCCAGTTTTGTATAAACATTTACCTGCAGTTTTTAAAAGCTAAATTTTAAGCAACAACAACAAGATTCAGCAGTAAAGACTAATTATAAAATTAAAAGAAAGAAAATGGTTCAACTCCAGGTTCACGCTGTTTCCCTCGGTTCCCTTGGAAACCAGAGGCGTTGCACGGATGCGGGGTCTGGGGGGCGGGGCCTGGGG
The DNA here is from genome assembly GCF_014176215.1 of Rousettus aegyptiacus. Lineage (NCBI taxonomy): Eukaryota > Metazoa > Chordata > Mammalia > Chiroptera > Pteropodidae > Rousettus > Rousettus aegyptiacus. The sequence goes on along the minus strand of NW_023416307.1, from coordinate 716,859 downwards.
GCGGGTTCCCCCAGCTGCAGGTGGGGGCGCAGCGGGCCAGGCTGCTGGTCCCAGAGCTCGCGATGCGCCTGAGACCGCGGGACGAGCCCTCAGGAAGTCTGTGGAACTTTCCCCTGACTCATCGTTTGCCATCCGTCACCCAGTCTCCGGCTGGCAAAGGGGGATAATGGATCTTCCCTCCGGGTCCCAGAGAACGAAGAGGGAGGAAACTGGTTTCTCAGGGCCTGCCGATGCGTTTGTCACCTCGACCGCTTCGTCTCCATGCTTCACGCCTCAGTGTCGTCTACTAGAGAGAAAGATCTGGTTTTTCCTTTACCACGTTTCCTAACGCTTGTTTATCACGACGAGGCCTACCCAGGAAAGGCTGGTAAGCCCGTATAAGCCTCGTCATTCGATTTGTAATCACGCACCGTGGCCCGGCCCCGCCGTCACTCCCAATGAGGAGGTTCGTGCTGAGCACGTCCCACATAGGTATAAGTGATGATGTAAACAGGGCCACCGTCACGTGGGGCCGGGGCCGCCATCCCAGAGGAACTGCCTGCGTGTCTCAAGCCTTGAACCTTTGGGACGTCAGAACAGGATGAAATGACCTTTGCACTGGGCCCAAGCGGCCCCAGAGGACTGTTCGCAAGGATAACAGGAAAGCAGACATTATGACAACCGGACTGAAAATTAAAGACAGTGTTCAGAATTAGCATCGCTGTGTTACGTGACCAGCACCAACAGCAATGCCTCCCTTCCGTGGACGTGACTGTGCCCCGCCCTTCCTCACAGACACCCCTTGCCTTTGTCCCCTGAACGGAACACTGTAACAGTGTAAAAAAAAAAATGCATTTCAACAGCATCTTCCTGGTTCACATCTCCCCTCTTTATTCCGGCCGCGACTACTTTGGAAAATATGTTGTTACGGTCATTGGTATCGATTCGTCAGTGAGTCAGCCCCAAGGACAGGGCAGAGCGTGATCTCTCCAGGCGCCAGCTGCCTAGGAGAAAATAGCTCCAAGGCTCCCAAGAAGAACGATAAAACAATATTGCGGCCGGAGTATAGATAACAAAACCAACCGCCAACATCTGCCTCTGTAATCTGCTTGCTTGCATAATCAAAGCCCACCAGGACATAGTTTTAGGCTCTGGAGGCTTGAGGCTGATTCTCTATTGGGGAGAATCAGTCACCTGCTGGCCAATAAAGGCTCATAATGGATCTCAATTGGCTCCGTGAATCTTAGGTTTGAACGCACCACAACAACACCGTTTGGGCTTCTGCCGGAATTGGTGCTTCTTAAATAAATGCTTGTCAGTCTACGGCCACGCCGCCCTGAACAAGCTTGATCCCGTCTGATCTCAGGACCTAAGCAGGGTCAGTCCTGGTTAGTATTTGGATGGGAGACCACCTAGGAAGACCGGGTGCTGTAGGCATCAAAAGTAAAAAAAAATAAGGGATTGTAAGCTGACGAGGTCTTTGTAATCTGTGAGGTCAATCGAAGGTTGCCTCGCCTAAAATATATTTTTGAATAAATAAATCCTTGCCGCCTCTCGGTTTGACGGCGTCTTTATTTTTCGGTTACAGGTCTGTCTCCTCCCTGGGCACGCGTGGGCCAGCAGGGGGTGTGGAGGATGCAGCGTGTCCCCTCAGCACCGCTTAGCTGCACAAACACGCGTCTCCATGGCACACAGAAAACACAAACACGTCCCTCCTCTGTTCATCCCTAAGGCCGATGGCTCCCGCAACTGCCACCAGGTCACACACGCCCAGAGCCCTGCACTCGGAAGGGCCCCGCTCGGAAGGGCCCCGCTCAGTGACATATTATTTTTTGAATGAGGAGCTGCAGTTGCATTCTGCGCTGGGTTGCACGAGTTCCATAGGCAGTCCTGCCTGCCACACGTCGACTTGGTCACAAGCTCTGCAAGGCTGAGGTTTGTCTCAAGGAAGTAGCCTTGGAGCAGCAGAAGGAGGAAAGGGAAGAGCAAGCGGGCAGGCAGGACACAGACCCGGAGCGCGCGGAGGGCGCCCTCCTCGTCCTGGCATCCCGGGAGGGACAGGCAGCTGCGTCCCGCTTTGCAGAAAGCCAAGGGAAAAGCTCCCTCCTGTCTCCTGAGACGCGGCGGCCACGGTTCTGAGATTCAGCAAGGGGTCAACAGGACCCTGCCGCGGCGCTCTCAAACACTGAGCATCGGCAGATCCGTCCTCTCCGCCCTCCCCCCCCCCCCGCCCCCCGTGGTCTCCGGGTGCAGCCAGAGAACAAAGGCGGAGGGGGGTGGGCGTTCGGGGCCTGGACATGTCCCGGAGGCCCCCTCCCCCAGCCTGGGGCTCTGGCTGCAAGATTGGGCAGCCTGTCCCCACAGCAGGTTCCCTTCTGGACACAGGGTCAGGGAAGACCTCCTCCTGACGGCCACTGCTCTCATATGCAGCTCATGTCCTCAGTACTGTCCTGGAAAGTCACTCTCTGTCATTCGAATTTGAGAAACGGAAACCGGTAAATATCCTATTAATTTAGGAAACAGTAATTCTACAAGCAAAGACAAGCGGGATATTCCTAACAGTTTCTCATTAGTTCCTCACGGACCCACAGACAAAGCACACACTTGGAAGTGGCTAAAGGCTTAAAATCAACTCCGATGACCTCAGAGCCGGGGCGCCGCCTGTAATTTCCAGGTGGAGAAAGAGAAGACAAACCAGAGAGGTGGAGTGAGTTGCCCAAGACCACAGCGCCGGCGGCGCCGGGGCCGGAATCCAGCTCTTCTAGTGCCTGGGCCTGAGGCCGGGCAGAGCCAGCTGAGCGGAAAGGGCAGGGTCAGAGCCAGGCGCCGACGAGACCCGGCTGCAGGCCGGGGGCTGGCGGGGGCGACCCTGGGCCCAGCTTCCAGTCGTCGGGGCGTCCTGGCCCCGCTCCCATCAATGCCAGGAGGCAGGAGGGGAGTTGGTCAAGGAGGGAGCATGCGACATCGCCTGTATTTGGCCTGAGGCATCGGCACCTCCCAGCGCGTTAGTGTGGAGGCTGTGTCGTTTTTCTCATTTTTAAAAACCAGTTTTATTGAAATACACTTTACATACCGTACAATTTACCCATTTAAAGCATCCAATTCAATGGTTTTCCAGACATTCTCAGTTGTGCAACTACCACCGCAGTCAAATTTAGAACATTCTTCTCACCTCCAAATGAAACCCTGCACTTTTCGGCTGGCACCCCGATCCCACCAGCTCCGTCCCCAGGGTGGGGCAGACGCTGCCCTACGGCCTGTCCGTCCGGGTCTATATGCTCTGGACAGTTCGCACCATTGAAATCACACGGTACGTGGCTTTTCGTGTCTGACCTCATTCACTGAGCATCACGTCCTCGAGCCCCGCTGATGCTGTAGCAGGTGCCAGGACTTCTGTCCTTTCTCCGGTTGGATGGCCGTCCACCCACGGCTACTCCACCGATGGCTGCTCCACCCACGGCTGTGCGCCGTGGGCCTGTCCAGTCTCTCCAGGCATCCGGCAGCGCGCCCAGGAAGCTTGCCCTCGGCGCTGCCTGAGCGACTTTGAGGGTCCACCCTGTGACTCACTGCGGGGTCTCCTTGGAGGCTGGTCATCCCACCAGCCTGGGCCTCCGTGTCCTCGTGGGCAAATGAAATGGCACCAGGGTCCCCACGCATCTGTCCGGGTTCCCTGTGTGTCTGTCCAGCGTCTTCACGGGGGAGAGTCGGGCTGCTCAAGATGAACAGCTTCAAGGCCTCTGGCATCCGTGCTCTTAAAAGGTCCTCTGAAGGCTTTCTGTGAGTCTGTGTCACTTTCTGTGACTCTCTGCCCAAAGAGGCAGGGCCGCCAGGAGCAGGAGCTCTGGGACCGCGGGGCGGGGCTGGGGGCATCGCTGGAGGCACCAGGTGGCCGGACCTTTTGTATCCGAGCCCCGGAATCCTTATCAGACCCCAGGAGGCTGCCTCCTGGTCCTTCCTCTTCTCGGGAAAGCAGGGGGCTGGCCTCTGAGGGACACTTGCGAAGGGCCAGCTGGAGCTTGGCGTGCAGCCAGCGGCTTCAGGGTGGCCACCCACGGGTACCCAGGCTGTTCCGGCAGCAAGTCTGCCCTTGTCCCATCATGGAGCCCAACGTCCCTCTGGGTGGGGGAGGAGTTTACAAACATCACTGGGGTAGCCGGGAGGGGGGAGTTACTGAGCCAGCACATTCCCTCCAGCAGAAAGGCTGATTGTCCTGGGTCCCAGCGGTCGCAGCTCCAGCCTGAGCAGGACCAGCCTCTGCCACGGTCCTGTGTGTCCACTGGGAGGACGCCCAGGAGGTCTCAGACGGCCGGCCAGTCCTCATCGGCCTTCTAGCAACGTGGAAGGAACCTCCTCCACGCTCAGCACCACGTGATCCGGACACCAGCTCAGGGGGCGGGTGTGTCCATGCTCACCGGCCATGCCCCCTTGGGAGGCATTCACTCTGTTTTTACGGGAAAAGACTGATGTCCGGCAAGGCCAAGGCACCTGCCATCCACAGCTGGCGAGTGGAGACCTACGGGCCCCAAAGCTTTGCTCTGCCCCTGCCCGCCATGGCCTCCCCCGGTGGGCGCCCGTGGGCACCACGCTCGCCCATATGGCCCCTGAGGCTGGGGCGTCTCTCACTGCTGGAGTTCGAGGGACGAGCCCTGCTAGCTGCCCTGCCCACCTGCCCTTTGGGAGGGACTCCAGTGCAGCCGGGGCTCCTCCCAGCACCCCGCCGAAAGGGTCCGATGAGATTGTAAGAGCACCTGCTCCATCCTCTCCTTAGGGAGCTCAAGGATGCCTCCCCCATGCCACCACCTGTGAACCAAGAGAACAAGGCCCGGCCTTGCTTTCCAGAAGGAGAGAGGGCGCACAGGGGGTCCCTATGGGGACCAGTGGGGTCCCGCCCCCCAGGACTGCTGGTCTCATCACGGTTCGGACTGCTGACTGCTAAGCCTTCATCAGACATCTACATGAACCGGGCCCCCCTGGGGACAGGTGCCAGAGAGAGCAGCTGGGGGGGAGGGTGGGCGCGGGGCGGGGCAGCTCACAGAGGGTCTTGGGGTCCAGGTTCAGGAGGTTGGACTTATTTTATACAGCACCGTGTCCAGCCAGGCCCAGGCCGCGAGGGGGCCGCAGTCTGGACGAGAGGGCCAGGCCAGCCGGGCGGGAGGAGGGCGGCCGTGGGGGCGGGAGGTGGGGTAGATGGCGCCGATACAACGTGGGAGATGCTGACCCTTCGTGCGGCCGACTACGGTGTGGAGATAACTAACCCACGCGGGACCCCGGGGAGGCCGTGGCGCCCCAATTCCGCCTCGTCGCCAGACGCCCGGGCCCGCCCCCCTGTAAGCACGTCTGACCGTGACGCCAGCCGTGGTCCGGGCCGGCGGGCGTGGCGGGCCCGGGGAGGCGGACGGGCCACCGGGGGCCGGAAGCCGGGGTGGCGGCTGGGGCTTTGCTGCCGCCATGGCCATCGGCTTGCGCTCCAAACGGAGCAGACCCTGCCTCAGGACCCGGAGCAGACCCTGTCGCGGCAGAAGGTAGGGAAGTTAGGCGGCGACGTTTTCCTCGCGGTGAGAGTTGGGGTCCTAGGCCTCGGCGGAGTTCAGAGAAGCCTGAGGGTCAGGGTACAGGGCGGGGGCAGCCCCCGCAAAATTACAAGGGGGCTGGAATTAGAGTGACCGAGCAGGAAAGGGGGGGCTCCATGTAGTGTCAACCCCGTTGCCCCTTCAGGGAACCCGAGGCCCAGAAAGAGAAAGCAGCTGACTGAAGGCGGCGTCCCAGCCCGGACCCAGGACCCTTGGCTCCTAGTCCCGTCCTTGTCCCCAACGAGCCCGATGGTGTCAGACCCCGAAGCGGGTGTCTCGGGGAGAAGGAAGGAAGTGGACGCTCCAGGCAGGTGTTGCCGGTGGGAATGAACACCGCGGGCCCAGGCGCCCGGCGTTCGGGGCCCCGGCGTTTGGGGACCCCGGTGTTTGGGGCCCCTGGTGTTCGGGGTCCCCAGTGTTTGGGGCCCCCGGCGTTCAGGGCCCCCGGCATTCGGGGCCCCTGGTGGGGAGTGGACCCACCGAGCCCCCAGCTCAGGTCACTAAGCCGAGGACGCCCAAAGCCAGCTCCACCTTGGGGTGTCACTATCTGGCTTCAGAAAAGCCTACTCTCCATTGGGGGTGGGGAGAAAGGGGTCCTCAAAGGCATCGGGCTCTTTCAGAAGGGACTGCCCAGACAAGTGCACCCCGTGCGCCCCCGAAGTCATGGTGGCCGGCGGAGCCACCCACTCAGTCCCAGTTCAAAGACCCCCCAGAGGCTGAAAGCCCACCCACCCTGGCCGGTGCTGCCTGGAGCACCCTGTGCCCCCCAAGGATTGCCCCCCGCCACTGCCAGCCTCCCCGGAAGAGCATGGGGTCTTCGGAGAGCAGGGGAGGGGGGGCTGGGGGAGAAGCTGCCGGGGCTCTGAGCTCCTGTTTCCACGCCTGCTGTCCCCCACACGGGATCCGCACCCCGCCGCACTGCCTTGCCCAGCCGGGCCCAGTGGTCTGGTGCCCAGGGCCGTTCAGCATGTGCGTCTCGTTGGGAACCGGGGCTAACGACGCTCGCGGGGAGGGGCGGGGCTCGCGGGGAGGGGCGGGGCTCATGGCGCGACGCTATGGACAGCCGCCCCGAGCCGGGCCCAGGCGTGGGGACAGCGGCCCCTCCGGTCACTCCTGTGGGCCGCCAGGAGCCAGCCACCCGGGCCTGACCAGCCTTGCCCGTGCCTGCCTGAGTCTGTGGCCACAGGGCTTTCCATCCCTGAGCGCTCGCTGGGCACTGGCTCTGACCTTGGAGCTCTCGGTCGCCCATTCTCTGCAGCCCCATCCAGAACCTTCCGTGTGCTCAGCAGTGAATGCCGAGGGGCCGACTCAGGCCTGAGAGCAATGAGCTCGGTGGGGCCACAGCCCGTTCAGCAGGGACGTGAGGGTCCCAGCACGAGGCTCTGGGGGGCAAGCTCGGACCCCCCTTCCCCGCGGTGTCCTCGCCACGCGCAGGAGCTGGGGGACACCCTGCCACCCCTCAGCCACTGAAGGATGATGGGAAAAGCATGCAGCAGGAGGAAGCGCCCTTCCACGATGAGACAGACCAGACCGTCCCTAACGAACGAGCTGCCCCTGGTGCCCCGAAACCGCCCACGAATGGTGCCAGCAGCCCCCCCTCCCCAAGACTCTGATGACCAGCCGGGGGCACTGTCCTTTTCTCCAATCCCCCTGAGTCACCTCTCCAGTGGGGCTTCTGGGAGAGAGAAGTGAGGCTCTCTGGATTTCCAGAGAAATGTCTCTCCCTTCCCCAGCCCGGGCGGTCTGCAGGACCGCTGACTGTGGCTTTCAAAAAGGTGGGCAGGTCCTGGCAGGGGGCCCGGGCACCCCTCAGCGGAGTCGGGCTGCACGAAGCCTCATAGCTGGGCAGCTTTCGACAGTTTACGGCCTCACAGTCCAAAGGCCGGAGTCCCCAAGGTCAGGCGAGAGCAGGGTGCAGCCTCACCTCGGGGTGCACACGGCCTCTCCGCCCTGTCCTGCCATGGGCGTCCCTATATGCGTCTGGGTCCCCATCTCCTCTCCTCACAGGGACACCAGTCGGACTAGATTAGGGCCCACCCGTACGATCTCATTTTAACTCGGTCACTTCTTTAAAAGGCCTCTCTCCACATACAGGTGCTGAGGGTTGGAACTTCAGCATAGGAATTTAGGGGGGGGGGGCTCAATAACACTCCCCCAAAAATACACTTCAAAGAGGACTGCCTCGCTTCCTCCAGGAAGCCTCCCGGGCTTGTGGCCATGGGACATGCCCCTCCGTCGGGGTCAGCCATCATCTGCAAGGCCTGGGTGCTGGGCACTTCGGGCCAGGAGAGAACTGGGCGCGATGCGCCCCCAGGGACCTCCGTCTTGACCGTTCTTCGCACTCTTTCACACATTCCGTGGTGCGCGTTAAGCACCTACTGTGCGCCAGGCGTGTGCCAGCAGCTGGACGGTGAGAAAGGCCCGCAGCTCCAGCGCCACTGGCTCCTGCGGGCGACCTGTGCGCCGGCTCCGCCTCCCCGGCGGAACCGCGCGGGTGGCACCTCCCGCTTCTCAGACGCGTAGCAGCCGGCGCCCGTGCGTGCGCCTGGTTTTTGTCAGCCGTCGGTCAGAAATCAGGCAGGCGCCCCCCCCCCCCCACCTCGCCAAGAGGTGAGGCGACCACGCGTGGCCGTCGTCTGCCCGGTCAGGGCAGAGACGCAGGGGTCGGGGAAGGGCGCGTGGGAGGTGGCTGGTCCCCTGGTCAGTGCCGCGGGGCTCGTGAGCCCGGCCCTTGGGCCCGCCGCCTTCCAGCGGTGCAGAGGGACTCGCCGTTTTCCAGCAAGAGCACAGCTTCTCGCTGCGTCTTCCTCTTTCTTACTCCACTTCACTAAAAGGGAAACAGGATCCGACAGAACCATTAATTTACCCACAGCAGCCGCTCTCAGGCGGGAGAGGGGGGTGGTTTTGTCCCTTAGGACAGCTGGACAATGTCTGAGGACATCTTTGGTTGTCCCAGCTCGGTGGGGGCTGCTCCTGGGACCCAGTGTTGGAGCCGCGGATGCCGCTCAACACCAACAGCACGTGGACAGATGCTCCATGGTGTTGAAGTGACAGGCGCTGGCCAACGGATCGATGGTCGGACAGGGAGGAGGGGCCGAGCGCCTCACCCGCTGCAGCCGCTCCCGCAGGCCAACGGCGACACACCCGTTGTCGCTTATGGGGCTTCTGCTCTGGGCCCTCGCGCAGCAAGCATGCTCAGCAGCCTGGGTGGGGAGACGTCGCAGCCCGGGGTGGCCTGGCTCCTGTCCTATCCTTTGCCCTTTGTCCTTCACATCTCAAACCAGGTCTGAGACCTGAGCCAGAAACCTGGCACCCCACCCCACCCTCACCCCAGCCCCGTGCACAAAGGTCGTGAGAATGCGGGAGAAAGTGAAAACTGTCACCGCCCGTCAGGGAAAGTGTGTAACATTTTAAGCGCAACACGCCTCCTAAGGTGGGCGGGGCCTCTGTCCTGCCGAGCGGGGACACGTGAGCTGCGCCAGGACGCAGGCGGGGGCCAGCGCGCGCATAGATCCGAGGGCCGCAGGGACCTATCCGGGTGCCCGTGGATAGCGGGAGAGACGGGGAGACCCGTGGCAGCTGCCTTGCGGGTGGTCCCAGAACACCCCCGGCTGGCAGTGGGGAGTCACTTGGCCTTGGCCAGGCCCCTGCTGCTGGGAAGAGAGCTAGCAGCTCGGGCGGCGAGCCGGCGGCCAGCCCTTTAACACCGTTGGGGCTGGAGGAGGACGAGGGACGACCCACCCGTCGGAGGCGCTCTGGTCACACAGAATGCACCCAGAGCAGGGGCTCGGGGCGGGAGACCCCCTCGGCCTCCTTGGCGGGCTGGACAGGCGGCGTCTTTGTCGCTGCCCCTCCTACTGTCCAGCTGGTGTGGCAGAGCGGGGACCACACAGCCAGCAGGGCGCCGTCGACGACGCCAGAAAGGGCAGCCTGGGAGTGGAGGCGCAGCCCTGCCCGGCCCCCTGGAGAGCTGCCGACAGCGGCCGCACGGGCCGCAGGGGCCGCGGGGGCCGCAGGGCCACCTCGGAGCTCGCGGAGAAGCGCCTCGGCGGCTCCTTTCATCACTGGGCAGCGCAGTTTTATTTCTAGTGAACCATCTGGGACATGATGGACTTAAAAAAGAATTACAGGTTAAATCAAAACATTCGGTGGTGGAATTTCCGTTCCTCAAGGTCTGTGAGAATGCCGAACTGACACAAAACGTTAAAATGTATCATCCCTTAAAATGTATCAACCGCATGAAAACCAGAAGCCACGAATCTGCTAAACAGCATTTACTTCGAAGTTGGTGATTGTTTTCAGACTCAAAAGATAAGGATTGAACACATGCAGCTGAGTTTGGTGGTTACTCCCAGCGGCACCTTCTTATTTATTTGAAATGACAACGCCAATTAATTTCATTCATTTTCAAGTTTTCTTGTGCGTTTACAAGGTGAAGCGATGGTTGTTACTATGTTGGCTCCGAGAACAAAGAATTTCACAAACAGTTGAATGATGCCCCTTTAATACGTGTTATCAGATGCTTCACACAGAAAAGCCAATTAAATTAATTTGAGTAATTATTTAATTTTTATTCAAATCACTAAATAAAAATAAAGCTTTCAACATTCTGTCAAAGACGGGTCATTTGACGTATTTAAAGATGCAAAATGTAAATTCTGTTAAATATTTAATGTTGTTGATATCATTGTTTGTTTTTGTTGTGATTAAACAAGCACAAATGTTGATGTCACACAGCATTGTGGTTAAAATGCGCTGTTATTACATTAAGGAGGTAAAGAGAAGTGTAGTTGGAATTACTTGTAGTGAAAACATAATACACAAATGAGCCTTAATAAGCTGCAATATACCTCTAATTGAAATGAAAGCTGCAGATATCAACACTTACAAGTATTTTTACATATACAGAGTTAGAGCAGCTGAACTTCAAAATTTCTGCATTGTAGACAAGAAATGCTTCATAGGACAGTACGTGCCTTCTGCCTTGGAGGCCCCTCTGTCAGATTTTAGAAATGCAAAGCCTTTTGTCTGTAAATCTATCTGAATTACTTACATTGTATGTATTTGTGTGTGTGTATGTGTATGTGTGTGTATGTGTATGTGTGTGTGTATGCATGTGTATGTATGTGTGTATGTGTGCGTGTGCGTGTGTGTGTATGCATGTGTGTGTAATGGGATCCTCGATATTTTGGTTGCATTTTGTTCAAAACCAATTAGAAATATAATCAAACTAGTCAACAGATGATGAAAAACTTCTTCTTTGAAACTTTTGGCTAATCATTACCATTATTGAAAACAAGATTGCAAACAGAAAAAGTATTTAAGTTTATAGCTACAAAAGAAAGGGAGGAATTGAATAAATCTCATAATGTCTGTCCAAACAATGTATGAGGATGACTTTAGAATTCTGAAATTACTCCTTGGAAGAGCTCCATTTGCAGGGTGGATTTTTGATAGAGCTCACATTTCAATTGGATGGATATATTATCTATGTATAGATATAGGATCAGAGTGAAATAAAATTGAGAAGGCCTATGATTTCGGCATATTAAGTTGACAAAGCATTCTAAAGAATCATACTTTAAAAATGCCTGTTCAACTCGTTTTGCCTTATAAAAACATTTATGAAAGAGAGGTTCTCTGGATGGATGCCCAAACACAGAACCTGTGAAAATATCTGGGCTGAATCACTGATGCTTTTATTACAAAAGCCCTGAGACAGCCTTTCGGCAGAACTGGCTCAAAAAGCTGCTACAGGAGGTGTTTACTCCTGGGACATTGGGGTTCACCAGGAGGTTTAAACTCCTCCATGAACTCGGGTTATTAGTCATGGCACACCTTCTTGCAGAAGACGCCCGGCAATGTTTTGAAAATTAAAAGTAACAAGGCCATTCCGAACATAGTACATCCTTCTGAAAACACCAATAACGTGGCACTAAAACAAGGTTAAAAAACTGACAAAGAACGCGAACCTTTATCAGGAACAATTCAGCTGATGGTTGTTTTTTAATATCCAGATAAAAACAATGCAAAGAAGATATTTGTTTGACTGTAACAAATGTTATTGTTATTTTGTAGGAAGTATTTAAATTTTTTCTCTGCAAGTGCAATGTTCCCTTTGTAAAAAATGAAAATTACATAGCATCATTGTATTTTTCCCTTGTCTTTATAAGCTAAGGTTTTTTGTAGTGCAGATTTGTTTTCTCCATCTTTATTGAGTTGTAACTGACATCTAAGAAAATCCGCCCATTCTTAAGTGTGCAATCTGGGGAACTGGGCAGCTGTTAACAGCCATTAGAGTAACTGTACCCACCAGCCATGCCATCTAGATGACCTGTCCATCACTCTAAACTGTCCTTATGTCCCACCCCTGAGCCCTGGCCCCTAGGACCACTGATCGTGAATGCACTTTTTTATTTTAAAAACAACTTTATTGAGGTATAACTGCCATGTAATATAAACATATTTAAGATGTGCAATTTAACATGTTTTGAGACATGTACACACCGGTGAGACCGCCACCACAGTTGGGAGAGTGAGCATACCGTCAGCATCCTTCCCCTGAGTGGGGACCACGGTTTGCTTATTCACCTCACCTGTTGATAGACATCCGAGTAGTTTCCATCTGGGACGACTCCCAGCGACGCCGCCGTGAACATTGTGCCAGTCTTCACGTGGACATCGTTTATTTCTCTTGGTCAGTACCTAGGAGAGGAATGAATAGGCTGCGTGGTCAATGTATGCTTGACTTTTTAAGAAGCTGTCAGCTGGTTTTCCTAAGAGGCTGTATTGCTTTAAGTTCCTAAGAGCAGCGAGCGTCCTGGCCGGCGCTCGGTGTGGCCGTGTCTCTTTAAGTGTCTGATCTGTTCATAGTGATGACAGCCCATTGGAATCTTAATTTGCATTTCCTTAATGAGGAGGCTGGCGATCATCTTTTTGATCACTCGTTATCCCTTGCTATAACTTCTTTGGTGCAGAACCTATTCAAACGATTTGCTCTTTAAAAAAAAAAAAAATTGTGTTCTTGGTTTTCTTACAGAGTTTTGATAGTTCTTTATATACACTGGGTACAAACAAGTCCTTTATCAGATACACGATTTGCTAGCATTTCATCCAGTCTGGCTTGTCGTTATAGTCACTTAACTGTGTCTTTCAAAGAGCGGACATTCTTAATTTTGATGAAGTCCCACTTGTCAATTGTTCCTTGTCATGCTTTTGATGTCATATCTAGGAAAACTTTTCCTGCAGGTTTATTGGGAACCTCGAAGTCGGTGGCCCACGGCCCCCTACTATTCTTTTTCGCAGTTGTTTCGACTGCCTAGATTCTTCGCTTCTTTATTTGGATTTTAGATTTGGATTCTCAATTTCTACACCCACCCCCCCACCCCCTCAAAAAAAAGCCTGCTGAGATTTTTCTTGGGGATTCATTGAATGTATAGATCAACTGTGATCCATTTGAATAAAATTATTTTGTAGGTTCACCCCACACGCCCCCTCTGGAATGAGCTGCTGAGAACATTCACTCTCCCCTGGCTAACCAACCGGGCTCAACCCACTGAAGGGCTGCTGCATAGCGTAGGTCGTCAGCTCACCGGCCAATGCGGGTGTTGACGGGTTCCGGAGCGAGCAGGTGCCATGGGCGAGGCAGCGACCGCCGACCAGAAGTGAGCCCCGGGCCACGGACTGAGCGGTAGGGCAGGGACCCTGCCTGGGGCTGTCGCGAGGGTCGGGGGCACTTCAGGCACATGGCACGGGCCACCTTCAGCGTCTCTGCAGGACACCTCTGCCGTGCCTCTGAAGCTGACAGTCATGCTCAAAGCTAGACTCTCAAAGGGCTTGTGTCGTGATCTGCTGGGATGTTCATGTGTCATCAAAGGACCCAGTTGCCGCCTTCTTCAGAGGAGGATGCGGGAGGTAAACAGATTTCTGGAGCCCTCGGCAGGGAGGGCCCGGGCACAGCCCCGCATGGCCCAGGGGGCTCCGGTCGGGAGCGCACGGATTACGGGGGTGTTCGCCAGCCATTAGAAGGAAGCTAGCTCCGTGTCTGCCCGTGACGCTCAGGTGGTTTGACCAAGACTGAAAGGACTCTTCCTGGTGCGGTCTGAGGACAGGCGGCTCGATGGGGCACTGCCCTACAAACAGCCAGAGTTTAAGACGGCACAGGTGAACGAATGAATGAATGAATGAGTGTGACTGCACAGATGAATGAACGAATGAATGAGTACGCGGGGGAGGGAGCAGGCGGTGGGAGGGGCCAGGCTGCCCGCAGAGGCGACGCAGGTGGGCGCCCCTCTTCCCGGCACTGGCTGGCGGCGACGGCCCGGCTCTTAAGCCACGAAGTGCCTGCTACGAGGAGAGGAAGAGCACGTGAGTATATGCAGGGCCGAGGGGCCCAGGAGGGGACAGAGACGGGACGATGGCACTTGGAAAGGACACCTTGCAGTGTTTAGGCACCGCGAACAGTCGTGGCGCCTCTACTCGGTGCCCACAGACTCACGCCAGACACGGGCACCAGGGGGGACGCTGCTTCGGGGACGAAACAGCAGGTGAGTGAGGCCAGGTAACCCGTCTCCTCGGGGCCAACGGAGTCCGCGTGGGGGCACGCTGGGGCCCCGCCCCCAGCTCGGTCCTCCGGCCCCGCCCAGCGCTCCGTGTGACAGAGAGGGCGCGCGGGCGGGCGGCAGCTCTGGGAGGGGGCGTCCCTTACCTCTGCCAGCAGGTCCCTGCCCGGTGGCGGAAGTGGGCTTTGAGCTGGGCTTGAGCCTGAGAGTCACACGGCGGTTACCACCACGTGCCCAAGGCGCGAGGACAGCACGGTCCGCAGACTGAAGTCTGGGCGCGGAGCGTCGTGAAGACCGGGAGGCGCGTGAGCCCAGCGTTTCCCACGCGCCTCGCCCGACACCGGGCACTTCTGCGGCTCCTCTGCGCGGCGCCCGCTTTTCTTACAGCCGAGGGTGGTCAGTGGGAGGAAGGCTGCCCTCCTCCTCGCCGGCCAATTCCGGCAGCCTGAGAAGTGGCCTAGATGGGAAACCGCGGAGGTGACCATGGAGCAGAAGGTGAGTGAACACCGGCCAGGGGCTCGGCCCTTCTGGAGCGAGTGGAAATGAAACTCGTCAGAAGAAGATGTATCAGCCCCCCGCCGATGACTCGCTGTCGGTTACATGGGCTGCAAGTGGCAGGTCAGCCATCGGGAGAGCCACCTCGGTCCCAGCACCAGAAGACCAGAAGACGCGGTGCGTCTCCGCGGGAAGCGCCTGAGTTCGCCGTCAGAGCCCGCGTCTCTGCAGTCCTCGGCGCCGTCCTCCAGGTCACAAGGTGGCTGCCACAGAACTGCAATCGCATTTCCTCCGGCCGGAAGGGCGGCTGGCCCTCTGTCCCCTGGGGTGGAGGCGGACGAGGGAGGGGAGCGGCGGGGAGAGCTGGGTCCACGTGCCACAGGCCCCCCGAGCAGGCGCACAGTCCCCGCGGGACAAGCGTGGTCGCGAGCCCAGCTGGGAGAGCTGGCACGTCCCCACCGCGGCCCTGTCCCCCTTCCCCCTGCCCCCCTGCCCCGCCCCGCGTGCAGTATGACTCACCGGCCCTTGCGTGGCCTGCCCGGGCCGGAGCTGGTGTTGGTTTCCTCCCTGGAGAACTGCCAGCCTGCATTATTCACGAGGCTCCTGCACTCGCGGTGGCCGAGCGAACAGCCCGTCTGCTACCCCACGCCCCGGCCCGAGGTGACGGGCCTCGGACGGCTGCCACAGGCCCCCTCGGGAAGGAGGGGGGCGGGGAGCGGGGCCTGGATGGCCAGAGGCGGCCGGAAGCAGACCCCCTGCCGCCTCCCGCCGTCATCCCGGCGCTGGAGCGCGCCCGTGGCCCCTAGGGGCCCGTGGGCGCGGGGCAGGAGCGAGGGCACGTGCCTCGGTCCCAGCACCAGCCCGGCCCGGCGTGCGGAGCAAGAGCCCAGAGTCTGGGTTCCTGTCCCAGCTCTGCCAGGTCCCGGCCAGACGAGGAGCCTGGCCGCTCTGTGCCTCAGTTTCCCCGCCGGCGGGGGGTGGGGCGGGGCGGGGGTTCGGTGCGGCCGCCCCCGCGCAGCAGGCCGCCCACGGAAACAGCGCCATCGTTGCCCCCTCCCAGCCCTCGCCCCCGGCACCGCCGCCTGGCAGCCCCCCCTGGACTCGGCGGGGGACGGAACGCCACCACGGCGACGCCGCGCCCACCCGAGCCCGGCCGTCCTGCTGGCGGCAGAGCCCGGGGACTTCGGTAACGGCCCGGCGAACACGCGGCCGAGGCCGGAGGGCTCCGCCCCCAGGGCTGCCCAGAGCCGAGGCCGCCTGTGCCCGTCCGGCGGGGACGCCGCCCGCGAGGGAAGCGGGCGCTCAGACACTGGCTGCAATCCTGTCAGGGCGGGATGTTCACCGGGGACTGAAGTCGGGGTCAGCAGGAACCCCCGCCTCAGGTGTCCTAGGGGGACTAAGTGGGCCGGGCGGCGTCGGCAGGTGTGGCCCATTCAGGTTCGCCACACTAGTGGAACTTGGGGGCCACCCAAGAATGTCCTCTCCCTCCATGGAAAGAAGGAAGCGGGGTCTGGGAGGGTGGGGTTCAGGGTCGGGCAGGGGTCAGGCCTCAGTGGCCGTCTTTATAAGAAGCGTGGTTGGAGTGTTTTCAGGGCCTTCGCTTGGTTTTCAGGTGATCTCCCTACTCTTTGCACAAGAGATGCTTTTCCCCCCATGAGTGGCTGCTCCCACAGCCACGTCTAAGTGCCCGGGGAGGTGGACTCGGCCTGGAGGAGCAAGACGCGGGAGAAGGCCACCCCCCCCCAGGGCAGGGCAGGGCAGGGCAGGGCGACCCAGGCTCTGCGGCAGGTCCCAGCCTGGGGCTTGAGCATCAGCACTTCTGGCCTGATCGCTCTGTGTGGTCCTTAAAATCACCCAGTGGTGAGCATGCTGAGGTGACGTCAATGGTCAGTGGACAAAGCTACCATGGCTAATGTCCTATTTGTCTTTAAAACTTAAAACCAGGTCACCGAATAAACACAAACAGGAGTATTTATAGGCATGCTGCTTAGCCCTGGGGACTTTGCCCCGGCGGCCTCCAGCTAGGCTTCCTTTGCCAACGAGGGGGCCCTCTGGAACCCCGGCTCAGTGGCCTGCAGGGTTCCTGCTCCCTCTCACACCCCACGAACAACGCAGAAGCTCGAACTGCTTTCGCTGTAAGTCTAGGGCTTGCACTGTAGGCCGGCGCTCCGCAAAGGCGCCAGTTGATTGAAGACACCCCTGGGCGAGCCCCAGAAGCCCCAGGAGGGCTGGTCCAAACCCGGAGAGCTGAGCCTGGCCCAAAGGGAGGTCCGGGGCGGGGCCTGAGGCCTTGCATTCCCCACAGGCCATGCTGCTGGCTGGGACTCCACTTCGAGAACCCCTGGCTTAGGGGATAAAAGTGAGTATCTGGCATTGGACAGCGTGGCTTTGCAGTGTGGCCCGGCCACACACTGGGTCCCCGACGGGGACCGGCTACTCGGCCTCTCTCGGCCTCAGTTTCCACATCTATAAAACTGAGAGAGGATCAGCACCTGCCCCCCGTGGCAAACGCCACCCAAGTGTTATTTAAAAGTTACGTAAGTGAAGGGGGTGTCCGTCCTGGGCTCCCACTGGCGAGGGGGACACAGCCCTGTGCCAGGGCATGTGGTGGGTGCTGGCCCTGGCCCCCCTCCCCCAGTAAGAAGATCTCAAGGGCGACTTACACTCCCAGGCGGGCGTGACCTCCGCCCAGACGGACGGGCAGGGGCTCTGTAGCTCTGGCTTCGGCGGCGACACCTTCTCGGTGCCGGAGCGGGGGTGGGCAGGACCCCCCGTCTCTCATCGTCCTCCTCCCCCGGTATTGTCTTCAGAAGGCATCTAATACTCCTCAGTGGGCTGAGTGAAAACAGAGGTCCATTGGAGACAGGTGAGAAAAACAGAAACGGTCTGCACCTGGCTGCTCACCTGAGTTCGGATAACAGCATCCCATCAGGGGCAGGACGGCCCTGCTCTCTCTCTGTCCCCTACGGCTCCGGTGGCAGAGATCGAATAGCTCACAGACACATATCTAACACACGCACACACACGCACACATGCACACGCATACCTCACACACAGGCATGCACGCGTACTTACACGCGAACACAGACAATGCACAATGCCCACGGGCACGCACACGCCACAACACGTGCACACGGACATGCGTGTCGTAAGCCAGACAGCCAGCACACTGGGCTCTGCCACTTTACTTCAGGTTTTCGCACAACGGAGGCCAGTCCGGCTGGGGGACGCAAGGCCGAGGGTCACCCACGGCCCACGCGTGAGCACACACCCGTGCGTGTGTCCCTACACTCAGAAGCCCACAGGATATAGTGACGGAGGAGACCCACGACTCTCCACCGCTGACTTTGATGGCAAGAAAGGAAGATGGGGGGGGGACTGGGGGCTCCCTGGGAGCCGTCCTCACCCAAGGTCAGGGTCTGAGACACGGGCTACGCACTAACCCTGTGCACAGCCCAGGCACCTCAGGACCAGCTAGTGCCTCCCCCAGAGGCGGGAGGAGAGGGCAGAAGGGGGAGGGGACGGAGGGAGGGGGGAGGGAGAGAGGAGGAGGAAAGCCTCGTCCCAAGTTTCGACGAGCTTAAAACCCACTGGGGACGTTGCATATTTTAAAAATTAAAGAAGAACCCCACTTGGGCCAAGCCGACAGGGCGCCTGCCCTGCCGAGCTCCCCGCCTTTCCGTCCGCTGCTCCCCACTCTGCTCTTTCCCCAAGATGCATGCAGCCTGCGTGCGCGGCCTCTGCCAGGCCCCGGGGATCCTGGGGGACGAGAAGGTGGCCCGTGTCAGAGGCGCCACCCTGGAGAGGCCACCTGCCCCTCTGGTGGGGACAGGACAGCTTCCTGCAGCAAAACTAAGGACGGGATCACCCCGGAACTGTAAAGCAGCTCAACGCAGTGAAGAAAACTTCGAAACTCTTCCATTCAGTCAAATTCGGGTGAAACGTCCCGACTCACTTTCGCTGCTGCTAGAGGCCACCGCGCCTGGATCTGAACGGCTCCCCTGAGGGGCGGGTGCCACAGCCTGCGGGAGCGGTCCCAGCGCTGAAACCTCCGCTTCCTCTCTTTCCCCTTTGCACTGTGTAGATGAAGATCTGGCTTTCTGAGAACAGGGAGCCCCTCACCTGACCGCGGACGGGTCTGACGCACCCCAGATGTGCCGAACGCAGCAGAGCGGGGGCCTCGGGGAAGCAGGTCGCCCTGCTCCACGCTAACCGCCCACGCCTCCTCCTCGCCCAGCCCCTCGTTCCTCGTCCTTGCCCCCCATTCCTCCTCCTCACCCGCAGTCCTCAGCTCTGCCTCCCGCGCCTGCCCTGAGCTCTGCGTCAGGGAGGGTCAGATCTCCACCCCGCGTCCTGGCCTGACGTGTCGCAGGGCTTGTCCCCTTCCTTGGCAGTTCAGGAGTGTGAACGAATCTGGGTGAATGCACCCTTGTCCTTGGACAAATGTGCCCCATGGCGAGCGAACCACGGCAGCATCTTCGTCCGTGGAGAGCCGTGTGTTCCTTGTCGAGCTTGAAGCAACGGGTCCTGTTGTGTTCGAGGCTCCCTGGGGAGCGAGGGGGGGCACCCCGCCCTGCCACAGCCTGGGGACAGCCTAACATGGTCCACCTCGGACAGAGGACACCGTCAGACATGCCGGGAACCGCCCCCCCCACCCTCATGCTGCACCTGAACCAGGTTGCCTCATCACACCTGCGGATACCTGCCCCCTGGGCCCCTGGCCTTTGCGGGTGGGAAACGCAGGGAGAGCGGGGGTCCTTCGCCACCCTGGAATGACACGCTGTGTTTGGACTCGGTTCCGGAAGAGGCTTCTTTCTGACTTTGATGTTACCGTTCAGCAGGTGGCGCAGGCGTGGGGTGCTTTCGGCCTAAGTGTCCACTTCTCACGCGCCCTCCCTGAGGCCCGCAGGCCGGGCTCCGCTGATGCGCCTCCGTGCCATTGATCACACCCCAGGTCAGGCCTGTTACCTTCCTCCCGACCTCGCGGGTGTCGGAGACAGAATGACAAAACCCCCTCCAAAGACGCCCGCTCCTGACCCCAAGACTGGGGACTCTGTCCCGTGTTTGGCATCCGAGACTTTCCAGGCGGGATTAAATCAGAGACCTTGAGATGGGACTTCCCTGGATTAGCCAAGGTGGATCCGATGTCATCACAAGGGTCCTTACGAGAGGGAGGCAGGAGGGTCAGATTTAGAAGAAGGCCACGTGACAGCCGAGGCAGAGACGGGGGCCGCGCAGCCGCAGCCCCGAGAAGCTGCAGGAGCTGTGGGCTCCTTCCCGCAGCCTCCAGAAGGAGCCGGCCCCGCCTGTGCCGTAATTCTGGCCGCTTCAGACTCGTTTTGATCTTCTGACTTCCAGAACTGTGAGAGGATAAGTCCGCGCGGCGTGAAGCCACGGAGCGCGTGGTATTCTGGTGCAGCAGCTGCGGGCACTGCGCACGGCGCTCCCGCTCCGAGCGCTGCGTCTTGGCAGGGGCGGCGGGCAGCAGGGGCCACCCGTGGGCAGGTGCGGGCTGACGGCCACGTGAGGCTTGCAGCCATTAGTCCCCTTGGCGACGACGAAGGTGTACTCAGGGTGGCTAAGCCCCTCGCACCCGGGGCCCCTCCCCTGCAATGCGGGCACAGCAGGACCTTTTCAGTGGGTAAAGGTTCAGGCAGTAGGTGGAGGGTGCCTACAGCACGAATCAGATGCCTCCCCGCAGGGAGTTTTGCCAAAGGCAAGGGCAGCACAAGGTGGGGCAGAGGCTGCGTGAGCCCCGCAGAACCGCAGCGGGTTAGTCCTAAACCGGAAGTGGGAAAAAACACTAGCAAAGTGTCCTGCCCTCCCGGCTGCAGAGGCTGTGTCATTGTCAACTGGCTGCCGCCCACGTTGGGGAGGGAAAAACTTATCCTCTTCTCTCTTAGGTTCTGTTGCTGGGGTCTGCAAATTAAACTGATGAAAGCCATTAACCAGAAAAAAGAAAGGTTTATCACATATGCCTATTGGAGCCCACAAAAGAAGTAGCTGGCTCACTGAATGGTTATAGCAAACGGCTTATGTACCTAACTCAGCAGGGGAAGGGAGGGCCAAGAGATGGCTTCTAGAGGCTTCCTTTTCTATGGGAAAGACATAGGTGTCTTTAGGAAAGACGAACGAGTTTTTAGGAGAACAGGAGCAAATGTGCGATGATGTTTGTGGTCTGAGTGGATTTTTTTCCGGAGCCGCAGAGAGGGGACTGACGGACGGAGGCTCAGTTTCCAGAAGTTGTTGCTTTGAGTCGGATCAGGGAGGCTTGGAGGAGGCTTTCTTCTGCACCTGCTGACTCTCGAATGTCTTCAGCTTGAAATCATCTTTATGCCAACTCGAGGCTTCTGAGCGGATCTCCACATTTGTCTGTCTCTCACCATTTTCAGGATGAGGAAACTGAGGCACGAGGCAGTAAAACACCTCATCCAAGCTGCCCATCTGGTGGGTGGCAAAGCCATCCTGGTCTGGGGTCCTTTCTACCAGGTCACCCCAATCATACAAGGGGCATCTGGGGTTGCACGAAGATGCCCTCCATCTGGGAAAGTCCCACCCATCTACCTGTCCACCCACCCACCCACCCACCCATCCATCCAATATGGTTAGCAGAAAATGCTTAATGCTAGGATCCTAACGTTCTATGTGACATGGTCCCTAATTCTGAGCTGTCCGCACTCTCATCTAGCGGGAGACAGAATCACGTTCACCCAAGGGCGAGAAACAGTCACCCAGCTAGTGAGGTGGTATAATTTGTACCTTCCCGTTTACCACATCCTCTATTTTCCAAATTGCCTGTTATTTTTATAATGGGGGTGATGGCGGTTAAAAGCTCCTCACTTTTTCCTTATCGCTCAGAGTCTGGTCCTCGAGCCCCTTCCACACCTGGCCCCTCCCACCTTCCACGCCCATCTGCCGCCCCTGCGCTCCCCGAGACTCCCGCCACACCCCAACACTGACCCCCACCTCCCCTCTACTCCACCAAACGCAGGCTAAATGCCTCCCTTCCTGCACCTCGCGGCCCTGCCTGTCGCTTCTGAGGTTTGGCCGCCACTTGCCACATCAAGAGCGGGTGGGTCACCGTCCCCTGCAGGAGGTGCCATGACTTAGTTCCTCGTCCTTGGTTTGGGAGCATTTTGGTTGTTTCCCGATGTCTGTGTGATGCTGTCTGAAGCCTTTGCTTCCTGGAAGAGATTTCTAGAAGCAAAGTCTCCAAGTCGGAGACATTTCGTAGGCTCTTCATCTATCACATTGCTCCCCAGAGAGGCTTGACGGTTTGTGCCCTGGTGCCCAGGCAGAGGGGTGCCCCTTGCCCTTGGCTCCCCGGAGTGGGGTTCGGTAGCTGGAGATGCTACTTCTTCCTCATTTTGATTTGCATTTCTTTGACTGTCAGTGAGACCGAGTTTTTTCTTAATTAGCTTTTTTTTTTTTTTTTAAGTTTACTTACACAGCAGAGTGGTTAAAGGCTTCGGAATCAGAGATGAGCTCACATGTCGGCTCTGTATCGATTAGAAGCTGGTGACTTGGGGAAAATCCCGTAACAGCGCTGAGCCTCATGTCCATCAGCAAATGGCGGGGAGAGGCTGGGGTCCACCTCCGGGAGCCCTTGGGAGGACGGCCTGGGCCCCGAGCACCCCCTGAACTTTGCCCTGCTGTCCTCAGACTTCTCAGACCTACGGCTTGGTGTCCACGTTGTCCGTGCATGCCTTGGGGTCGTTTACCCACCGGAGCATATTTTTCATATTAATTCAGAAGAACCTCTGCTGTGTGTCAAGGAGTCCCGCCCACCGCTTGCCCATATTTATGCTGATTTTTTTTTTGCTACGTTTACCACTTACTTTTACTTCACATCATTTTTATTCCAGGACTTTTATTTTATGTAGATGTACTTGTCTGTTCACGCTTCCTTTCATTAATTTAATGCTAATACTGCCTTCCCAGAACTAAGATCAATTAAATATTTTTCTCTTCGTTAAAAGACCTAACTTCGATTCTTTTATCTGTCAACCCACCGACGGACCATTCCCGTTTAAGGTGGTAGGGAGGGCCTTGGCACACGGGGGAGCCTGGGCCTTGCCCTCTCTTTCCTGACGCCTCTCCTCCCCTCTGAGGGCCTGGGGTTCCTGTCCGCGGGGGCCTCCCATCTGGCGCTCGGAGATCATGTCACTGTCCTTCTTCGTGCCCTGACGTGGGGAGGGGGGCCTCCCTGACCCACCCCCTGCGCCGCCCTGGACCCAGGGCCGTCCTGTTAGCCGGTCTTAGCGGATTGCCCTTCTCAAACCTCAGGCATGTCACTCAACTTGCGTGTCCTGTTGAGGGAGACACTTGTTCCATGACATCATGTCACTTTCCTATCAACAAAGCCTGGCATACCTGCCCCCCGCCCACCTCCTTCCCCGCCCCCAGCCTGCTGCCTTCCTGCTGGTCAGCACATTTGTGAGGTGGAGTCAACCCTAGCGGCTGAGATGAAAGGCTGCGGAGAGTCAGGGAGCTCTCCCTGTCTTTGCGGTTTGATGTTCAAAGCCCTCTGTCCCCAGGGAGCCGTAGGGAGGAGCCTTCTCCTCGGGTTTTCAGCTGCAGGTCATCAGGGGCCCCCACGTCCCACCCACCCCCAGGAGAACTCCACCCCCCCCCCAGGAGAGCATCTTGGCACAGCAGACCCGATGGTCACCATCCTGGCAACGTGACATAGTAAAAGTGAGCTGCACGAGAGCCTTGGTGGCTTCACCGAGGAAATAGGGGGGACACCTTCTCCGTGGGCGCCCGTCAGGGTGACGCGAGAGAGCGAGCCGGTGCAGAGACGCGGCCGCAGAGGGCGGCTCCGGTTCCCAGAACACGCGGCAGCAAACAGGACCTGCCATCTCGCCGCATGTGGCCGCCTCCCCGGTGATGCTGAAGAAGGCGTGGGGACCAGTCAGGCAGGTCCCCAGGAAGCTGACTGTGTTTGCCGTGGGTCACCGGGCTGGCCCGCAGTCTGCAGGCACCACACCCCATGTGTCAGCCTCCGGGAGGCACGCTGGCCTTTTCTGCTGCATTTCCTACAATTTCATTCACAAGGTGCGTGGCGCTTGAGGACAGGCCCTGCGGGAAGTCCCCCACCCATGTGCCCCCTCTGCAGAGGGCGTGGGTGCTCGCAGCCCCAGCACTGTCTCCATGTCTTCGAGCGTGACCTCGCTTTGTTCTCGCATAAGCCTATGGGGTCTGGATCCTCCCGGCTTCTGTGTGCAGGGCCTTCTCCCTGCGGAGGTGTGGTTCTTAGCCCTGGGGACAGACAGGCACATCCAGGGACAGAACACATGGGCACCCCCGCTCCTGCGGCCTCGCACCCCAGCTGAGGAGCAAGACCGCACAGAAAACAGGAGACTGGCAGACAGAATGTGCTAGAAGGCGCTCCGGGTGGCCGTGTTGAGCAGACACTGGAGGAAGGTTAGACCTCGAGCCACGGCGGGGTTACCCCACCTCACAGATTAGGAGATGGAGGCCCGGGCAGGCGGAGTCACTGGCCACAGCCCTGAGCTCGCTTCAGCCCAGAGGCTGTCCTCACGCCCGGGGACCCCGGCTTCAGCGTCTTCCCTTGAATGGCAGAGAGCCCGCCGAGGCCCTCCCGGTGAGGGGCTGCGGGACGCAGTTGAGGCCCTGCAGGCCACGCAGGGGCTCCCGCCTGTTCTTTGCGTTTATACAACCCTTAAAAAAATATATAGTTTTCGGCTCCCAGAGGCACTGGGAACACTCGAAGCCGCCAGACCGTGGCACTTTGTAAATTAAGTCACATCTTCTCAAAGCCCCGCAGGCGTGAGGCGGGTGCATCACCCCCATTTCATCGATGAGGAAACAGAGGCTCAGAAATGTGACCACGGAGGGTGGAAACCCGCCCCGGTCTGTCCGGGTCGACGAGATCGGGCGCTTTTCCCATTACTCGTGACACTGCGTCTTGCCTCCCCGACTGAAAATGCAACGTTCACGAGTCCTCGGAAGATGAAATGCGGACTGCCATATGGCCCAGCAACCTCACCTCCGGGCACGTGCTGGAAGGAACCAGAAGCGGAGACCCAAACAGAGCCTCGCGCACACACCTGCGCTCACAGCGGCGCCGTGAGCAGGGCCGGCGGGCGCCCACGGCCCGGGGTCCGTCACGGGCGAGGGGTAAACAATGCGTGGTCCACACGCGCCGTGGGATCGTATTCCACTTTAAAAAGGGGGGACAGTCCGAAGCACGCTGCCACTTGAATGAACTGAAGGACATCACGCTGGATGGGAAAAGGCAGGCGCGGAGAACAAACACCGTGTAGCTCCACTGAACAGAGGTCCCGGGAGGAGCCACCTTCAGAGGGACAGAGAGCAGGACGGCCGAGCCGGGGCCGGGGGAGGGGAGGGAGTGAGTGTTCAGCGCCACGGAGCCGTGCACTCAAATGTGGTTAAAAGGGGAAAATGTTACGTGCATTTTGTAACAATCAAACATACACAGCGTTCACAGGAGACGTCAGTCACCGGCCCCTGACTCCTTCCGTGAATGTTCATCTATGTGTCACCAACTTGACTACTGGAGCAGAGACCCAGGAGGCAGAGCTGCCCACACGGGAGGGAGGTGACGGGGACGAAGTCGGGGGGCGGGGGACGGCGGGTCCGCAGCATGGACTTCTGGAAAAGACCCAGCTGAGCCCGGCCGACACTGTCAACCTGTCTTCACTATCCCAGCAAAGCACCGTTGTCACAGGTCCAGGGAGGAGCTGCCCAGGCCCAGAGCAGCCCCGCAGGAGGTGAGTCATCGCAGGTGTGCCCATCAGCGCGGGGAGTGACCCCGGGCACACACCGCGGGGCTCACCTCGCGGCCGCCACTTACCGGGAAACTAAACTTCGTTGATAATTGCAGCTCCCCTGACTGGGCTCCCACTGTGTGCCGAGCACTGGGTTCTGAAAACGCAAGTGTTTTGCTTGTAATATTTCATTTAACTGCACAGCCACCCAATGAGGAAAGCTCCAGCGCCCCACCTTCCAGATGAGAAAGCTGAGGTTTCGGCCACACCGTGGCCCCTTCTTAGTCTCAAGTGTGTTGGTTTGACCTCTGCCCTTTGAGGAAAGTGGGTGACCAAGCTAGCTGATGTTATTGTGAGTTAAAAATCACAACTGAAGACAGTGGAACCCGTCAGCGTGGAGCCCGGGGGTCACCCGTGTACCTCTTAGGCTGGCTGCGGAAGCGAAGGTCAGACAGGGAGACTCCGGACATTCTTTTGGGAATGGCAGTGCCATTTGACCCAGTGGGAGTCCCCGCCCCAAATAATGGCTCCGGAAGTGGTGGGCTGGCTCAGACCAGGTCCTTCGTGGTCTGTTCCACGCCTGGCTGAGCGCTGCGGAGGGCACAGAGCTGCCTGTCCCCAAGGAGAAGGCCAGCAGCCGGAGGGCCGGGTCCCCACTGAGCAGGTGCAGTGTGCCAGGCATGGCACCAGCATGCGGTGACCAGGGTGTCTGACGCGACAGCTCCCTCGAAAGCCGTAGGGCGTGAGAAGGACCAAACGTGAGGAAAAGTACCAGGGTCCTTCGGGAAGACGTGGGTCAGGCGAGCGGTCCTCATGGGACAGCAAGGACACAGAGGACGTTTCCAGGGAGTTTGGTGAGGGGAGACGTGAGGTAGCAGCAGGTGCGGAGTTTCCCGGACGGCATGTCTCGAAGGAAGGAGTTTTTCGGGGAGGGGAGGACCTGGGAGGCGGGAGGGCGGCGCCCGCTGGGAGGGCGTTGAATCGCGTCCCCCCAGAATGGTATGTCCGTCTTCCAACCCCAGAATCCACGCCCGTGAGCCCGCCTGCGAGCAGGGTCTTCGCGGGTGTCAGAGCCATGTATTGGTACAGGTGGATTTCAGTTAAGATTTTGTGTGGGCCCAAAGCCAACGCCCGCTTCGCACGGGGTCTGTCGCCCCCTTGGCTGCGTTTCTGGCCCCCGGAGCTGTGAGGACCGCATCTCTGGGGGGAGCATCTCTGGAGGGAGCCCTCGGCTGTGCGATTCGGTGAGACAGTCTCAGGGCACGAAGGCGCAGGGCGAGCCGCTCAGCTCGGATTTCTTGGAGACAGACAGAGTCAGATGCGGCCTGTGGTCTGACCGGGAAAGGAAGCCTGCGCGAGAGCAGGCCACCCCTCCCTCGTCCCTGTCCCCTGGGACGGGACTCCCTCAGGGGGCCGGCCGCAGGAGACCCCCCCATCCGACGCCCAAAGGGGCATGGAGTGTCTGAACGCGACAGGAAACGACAAGCAGGGCCCCTGCTATGGCGGGAGAAATCCCGAGCTCCTTTGCTGCTTCCGGCCCAGCGGTTGGCTTCCCCCGGGAAAGAAACGGAGGCTCGGAGGGAGCCGGGGGGAGAGGCGAGCCGCGCGGGGCGGGCGGCTCCCCGCGGCCCTCGGTCCGCGCCGTCGGCCGGCCTGCCCAGACGCCTCGCCCGCTGCACGCGGGCTGGCCGCGCGGCGATGGGCCCGCTGCGCCGACCCGCGCGCCTGCCGGAGGCGGCGGTGGTTCCGACCGGGTCGCGGACGCCCGCGGGGACCTCAGCGCCCGGGCCCTCGGAGCCGCCGGACGCTGCGCCAAGGAGAACCGCGGGCGCCGGCCCGAGGCCCACGCAGCTGGGCTCGGGGGTCCACCGTCGGCCGCGGGTGCGGGGCCCGGGGGCCCGGACGCGCTCCTGCTGCCTTGTCCCGAGTACGCAGCTTCCAGATGATCGCACGACATCGTTTAAAAAGTCGAACAGCGTCCCAAGGTTTGTGACGAACAGAGGCTGTCACTGCGGCCCTTCCCACCTCCGGCTCCTGCTCCCTTCAATCGCCTCCTCGAGTCTCTTAATTCTTCTTTTTTTTTAAATCTTTACCTCCACGTTTTTAACCGCCACGATCAGCCCCTGATTCCTTGCAGGTTCTTTCTGCCCCTTTACAGCCCCACCCCAACCCGCGAGCTCCGCGCCCCGCCCCCGCCCCCGCCGCGTGCGTACGGCGCTTACGTCGGCGTGCGTCGGCGTGCGTCAGGCCTACGTCGCCATTGTTGGCCGCGTCGGTGGCGACGTGGTTCCGACGCCACGAACGTTCTCGCGGCCCGGCGTCGTCTTCGCTTTCTCAGGCGACTTTTCGGTTTTCCCGGCGTTAACTATCGCCTCGTTTTTTTTTATCCGCTTAAGTTTTTCCGTGGACTAAAGACCAATCCATTCCCCGAACGATCTGACACAGCTGCAAAACTCCTCTCGAAAAAGTCGCGCTCTTCGAGTAGCCAGCGGTTTTGTGTTTATTCTGCCGTCGTCGTCTGTTTTCCCGCGGAGGTGTCGCCACGGGGCCTCGCAGAGCGGGCAGAGGACGGCGCAGCGGTCCACGGGACGCCGCTCCTGGCTGTGGCGGCGGAGGAAGGGGCCGACAGCCAACGAGTGTGGGAGGCCCCGGAAGCCGCGAGATTCAAGGACAGGACTCACCCTCAGGGCCCCCGCAGGAACCGGCCCTGCCGACACCCCGATTTTGCCCCAGCGGGCCCCGACCTCGGCCCAGAACTGTGAGATGATAACGTGCGTGGCTCTAAGCCACCAGGTCTGTGACAGCGTGCCTCAGCGTCCACCCGATTCCCCACCCCAGGCACGCACTCGGCCCCACCCCCGCCCACCGCTTCCGGGCAAAGATGATCCGGTTTTAGGCCTAGATGGGCCCCACAGCTCCCCAACTCCGACTTCTCGGGAGCCAGGAGCGGTCTCAGTGCGGCCGGAAGGTGGCCGCCAACACCACTCGCTAAGGTCTACCTTTCAGACCTGCTCGGGGACCAGGCTTTACGCACATCCCAGGTCCTGGGGCTCAAGACTTGGGCGCATGATTTTGGATCAAGAGCACCCCTCGCCCTTTGGAAGAGGAGCGAGGCCAGCATCTCACGGCTGTCATTGGGCGCCCCCCCCCCCATATACACACTACTGCCTGCTGACCGCCCCGCCTCACCACACCTGGTAGAAAGAGCATCCTCCGCTGGTTAGGGGTGTCTCTCCCTAGGCCGGGCCTGAGGCCGGAAGCTGGGGCCAGAGGGCCAGAACGTCAGCACCAGGGACGGAAGTCAGTGTCCTAGCTCTGCCCCTGTGGGGTGTCACTCAGCCTCTTCGCCCCAGGGGTTCTGAGGGCGTCCCCTGTAGAGTGTGTGCAGGTGTCTAAGGGCTTGGCTGTGGCCCCGAGCACAAACAGTGTCTGCCGTCTTGCACAAGCACTCAGAAAACCACAGGTGGCATCTTACCTGTGGCCAGAAAGTCTGATGGCCACCCGTCCCCATGCGGACAGACCCAGGAGTGTCAGGTCCCAGAGGCTGCATGCAGCTGGGGGGCGGGGGGCACCAGCATCACAGGACACTTGGAGGGGACATCTGCTGTGAGGACAAAGTGGACCTCCTTACACACTCCCTTCCTAGGCGAATGGCATCTGTCTAGGGAGCTGCGGTGTCCACGGCTGAGCTGACCAGGCCCCTGGCGGGGAGGGGCTGGACGAGGCAGTCGCAGGGCGGGGTATTGGCAGCGATGCTATTTTTATAACAATTCTATTGAGACATAATTTTTATAATATACAAGTCACCCATTTAAAGTACAGTGCAGTGGTTTTTCGTGTTTTCAATGGTATTTAGTATGTTGAAGATATGCACCCAACACCATGGTCAATTTTAGAATATTTTCATCACCTTGAAAAGAGCCCCCTACGCTTTAGCTAGCACCCCACAATTCCTTCACGTCCCCCAGCCCCTGGCAACCACTAATTTTCTGTCCCCATGGGTTTGCCTGTTCTGGACATTTCATAAGAATGGAATCATGTAATACGTGGTCTGTTGCGACTGGCCTCATTCACTGTGAACACTGCTTTCGAAGCTCATCCACGCGAAGGATGTGTTAGTCCTAAAATCCTTTTTATGGCCAAATAATAGTCCACTGTGTGGCTATGCCACTTTGCACTTATCTGCTCATGAGTCGACAGGCATTTGAGCTGTTTCATCTCTTGCCAATTAAGAATCACGCTGCTTTGAACATTTATGCCCAAGTTTTTGTGTGGACATAGGTTTTCATTTCTTGGGTAGATACCTAGGAGCGGAATTGCTGGGCCATGTACTGACTGTATGTTTAGTCATTTGCAGAAGTTCCAGGCGGTTTTCCAAAGAGTCCCACTGGCAGCACACACATGCCTCAGTTTCTCCTCATCCACAGCCAGGGCTTGGCTGTGGCCCTGGCTCTGATAGATATGAGATGTTATCCCACTGTGGCTTTGACTTGCATTTCCCTCCCGACTAATGGCATTGACATCTTTTCATGTGCTTATTGGCCATTTTTACATCCTTGGAGAAAGTGCCAATGATTTTTAGGAGAATCGGGTGGCCCTGGAGGCAACAGGTGTGGCAAATCAGCCAGGGCTCTGCAGGCAGCAATCCTGGGTGTACAGTGGCCGTACCCAACATTTGTGACACCAGGGACAATGCTCCTATGAGCATCTGATGCCTGATGATGATGAGGTGGAGCTGAGGCGGCGATGCTGGTGCTGGGGAGCGGCTGCAGATGCAGACGAAGCTTCGCTCGCTCACCTGCCACTCACCTCCTGCTGTGCGGCCTGGTTCCTAACAGACCATGGACCAGTACCAGTCTGTGGCCTTGGGGTTGGGGACCCCTAGTGCACCGGGCCCCTGTTAGCTGGCTGAGTGACCTTGGGTCAGTCACATACTTCTCTGAGCTTCCCGGTGAGTAAAGCCAGAACAAGCACACTCACCTCCCAGGGTGCTGAGAGGTTAGAGGTCACGTAAGTCCAGTGTCTGGCAGTAAACTGGTGCTTCATCAGTAGCTGTTATTGTTTGTTCTGATGGCGCAGACGAGGCCTGGGAGGGCTGGCAGGGAAGATGCTCAGGTGTTTCAAAAAGACCCCGGATCACAGAGCCCTTCTGAACTCGCTTTCTGCGGCCATCAAACAACTGACCACCCACGTGGCCACGTAAAACAGCGCCCACTCATCCGCCCGCGGGCCGGCCGGCCAGGTTCTTCCTTGTAGATTCTGGGGAAGCGCTCACTCCCACGCTGGCCCTGCCCTCGTGGCCTCAGGGCTGGGGTTGCGTGCGGCTTCTCAGCTGGCTGCTGGCCGAGGGCAGTGCCCCCGTCAGTGCTGCCTGGTCCCTCCCGGTCTCTCCCGCATCGGTGCCGGCGCCGCAGAACCTGCTTCCTGCTGCTCCTTCTCGCACCTCAGGCCTCTGGCCCCCTTGCTCTGCACTAGCCCCTGACCTAGGCGGCTTCTGTGAGCAGGTCGGCCCCAAGGTCGTTCGGAACCTCGGCTCAGGGTCCACTGACTTGGGGTCTTCATGACACCAGAGTCGTTTGAAGGTTGCGCGGGCCAGCAGTCGGGGTGGGGGAGGAGCTCTCAGAATGCACTCTAGCCCCGTCCAGATCACTGCTGAGGAGGGTCGATGGGGAAGCCACTCTGAGGCGGGGACGTGACAGGGAGGGAAAGAGGCCCACCAGACGGGACACCAGGCGGGGCGAAAAGCGGGGTCTAGACGAATGGTTTGGGATTCGAGTTCTGCAGGGCTGGAATTTCATGAAACACCAAGCACACACGCACCCACGCACCCACGCACACACACACGCATGCACGCGCACACACGCACTCACGCATGCATGCACGCACCCACACACACATGCACGCGCACACGCACCACCCACACATGCACGCACATGTGCACACGCATGCATGCACACACGCATCCCACACACGTGCACACACCCACACATGTGCGCGCACACGTACACACAGCCCCCCACACACATGCATGCACACACGTACACACACCCACGCACACCATGCTTCCTTCCCATTTCTCAATGAACATAAGAGCTCCTGATCCAGACACCTGTCCTAAGCAGTCTGGGCTGAAGTCCACTGTCCCTGCGCCTGCCCTCGGCCCCGCACTCTGTGCTCCTGGCCGCCACCAACTCCCACTGTCTACTACATCGATCTGCCTGGCACCTGCCGGAAAGAAAGACACTTACCTCTTGATGGGGAGGCGCCACCTATCACGGAATTCTCAGGTGGTCAGGGGAGAGATGGGGGACACCTGGGACAGTGCGCTCGGGCGAGGAAGTGGGTCCTCCCTGCAGGACGCGGCAGTGACTGTGCCCAGGAGGAGGGCGGGGCTGCAGGCCCGGCGGGATGTGCCCCTCGCACCCCTGCTGGAACCACCAGCACCCCGACTCCCTCCCGTCACAGGCTTGGCACCGCGAGCGCCCACTCACGGCCGTGCGGTGGCCTCCCGGGGGTTTGGCTCCACCGCCCGGCGCTTCCCATGGTTCCCGTAGCCCGGTGCCCACTGCGGGGCGCAGCCTCTGCAGACGGAGGCGGTGTCTCCTCGCGGCTCCCCGAAGGTCTTGCCCCTGGTAACCAATCACACACAAAAAAGCGACTTCCCATGTTGAGGAGAACCTTGTTCCCTTTACGTCCAGTTTTGCAAAAGGCAAAGCGCACTGCGTTCGTCAAGCGGGGAGAGCAACCTTATTGCTCATCGAGTTACGATATCTGTGGGTCGCAGGAACACCTACGAAATAAACTTCCTTGGGAGAAATCCAAATTCTGGAGCATTTTAAAACAAGGTTTTTACACTTTTCAAACAGCCGAGCGTGGCCAGGAAGACGTTACGTAAGCAGAGTTGCCGGATAAAGCACAGGGCGCCGAGGTAGATGTGAACTTCAGACACACAGCGATTGTTTAGTGTGTAAGTATTCATAAATAACAAATAGCCATGAATAAGGCACAAGCTTTCGTAAGCCCCGTGCGACATCGGCCGCCGGCTCTGGCAGGCCTGGAAGCTTCCTCGTCGGGAGCCGTCCTGCAGGCCTGACGGTGCAGGGAGTGGCCGGCTGCGGGCAGTAAGGAGGCCGCCTGCGAGGCGGAGGCCGCCTGCCCTGGGGCGGCCGTGCTCAGGTCGGTGCAGGCCACGGTTTCCTGTGGCAGGTCCCGGCAGGTCGCTGCTGGCTTTGACCAATGAAGGAAAAATGTGCCTGGATAAGTAGACGTGGCGCTCGGCGACCTCGGCAGCGTGTGGCTGACTGTGGCGTCCACCTTTCCTCCCAGCTTCCTCTCCGCTCAGCCCCCACTCCGCATCCCAGGGATGCCGGCCCACCTGCCCCGTCCGTCCCCCGGGTTCACCTGGATGCTGAGTGGGGGCAGTGGCGCCCTGGAAGGGGGCTCAGTGGGAGCCTGGGCTGAGTACATGAGCGACCCAGTGCAGGGCCGTGGCGACGGTGACTGCATGTGTTAGCGCAGGGCTCAGACGTTTGGTCAGGCCTTATTCTGGCTGTTACTCCGAGGGTGTTCTGGGTGAGATTAACATGTAAAATGCTGGCCTTCGAGTAAAGCAAATTGCCTTCCATGATGTGGGTGGGCCATATCCAATCAGTTGAAGGAACTCGCAGCACAAAAGACTGACCTCCCCGGAAAAAGGAAGTGCTGTGAGCAGACGACCTTCAGACTCGAATCGCAACGCCAGCTCTCCCCGGGGTCTTCAGCCTGCTGGCACCCCCTGCCGAGTTGGGACTCGCCAGCCGAGCTTAACCACGTGAGCCAATTCCCTAAAATAAACCTGTGCCTAAGCATAGAGCGCCACGGCCTGCTGTCGGGTTTCCTTGGAGAGCCCTGACAAACACGGGGGACATTCGGCCCTCTGTCCACCGCCCCCCACCCGCCATGGCCAGGAGGAGAAGGCCGAGCCCTGGGCCAGTGTGCTGGTGATGAGCGCCCGATGCACAGCCCCCAGGCTCACCGGGGACTGGCAGAAGCCTTCTGGAGGGGTCAGGCTTGGGCCAAATAGCCCGGCCAACGCCCCAGAGCCCGCGGCCCCACCTGCATGTGCCAGCCCCAGCTCTCCACCCTCGCCCCCACCACCTCTGCCACCGCCGACGGGCACCAGCCCCTCGGCCAGGGCTCCTGGCAGGCCGGGGCGCCCCGGTTCTGCCCTCGCAGAAGGGCTCCCACAGAGGTGGGCTGGGGTCGCTGCCTGAGCCGTCCCCTCCCCACAGACAGCTCCCCAAAGCTGAGACTCCAGTCCCGCTGGGCGTCCATCACAGAGACTGGCCTGGTGAGCGCGGCCTTGCTGGCCAGGATAGATCGGGGGCGGGACAGGGCCGGGGTGGGGAGAGCCAGACAGCCACCGGCGCGAGCCCAGCCCCAGGCCCGGGAAGCTTGTCCTGCCTCCTGGAAAGAGCCCAGACCTGGCAGGACACTCACTCCTCACGAGCACCTCGCTGTCACGTGGGGGTCACAGGACGGGGCAGCATTCTAAGCCACTGCTGCCCAGCCGGGTCCAAAAAGGGTCCCAGAATTCATTCTGAGGGCCTCCCTGGGCTGCTCCCTTTGTCCCCACACGCCCCATGTCTGGTGACGCCGGCTCCCAGCCCTGAGGTACCCAGCGGGCCCCTTCCTCTCTCCAGCACAGGGTCTGTCACCCGGGACTGTCACCCAGCGGCCGACTCCCAGGCCTGGCTGCCTCCGTCACCCACCATCCTTCACAGGGGGACAGGTCAGTAGGCTAGGCAACCCCCACGAGGCCAGGCGCAGACAGTGTGGTCTGGCGGGCCCGCCAAGGCCATGTGGAGTTGCCGGCTTTCCCCCCACACTGGGGCAGCTGGAGGGGACCTGGTTAGCGCCTCCCACAGTCAGAGGCAGAGGCTTTGCTTCCGTGGGGGGCTCACCCCCAACCCGGGCGCGGGAGGCGAGCAGGAGGAACGGGCTCCCTAGGGTAGCCCCACCCACTTACTCAGCACTGAGCAAACATCGATCTTCCTCACTCGGGCCTAAGGGGACAAAGAGGAATGAATGCTCCTGGCAGTGCTGCCGTCCCCAGAGCCACCGCGGGCCCCTGAGGTCCGCGCGCACGGAGCGGGAAATCCGCGGAGCAGGCCCGTGGGGTCCGAGGAGCGGCCCGTCGACGGGGGTACCGCGTGCGCGCCCGTCCCTGCCCCCCTCAGGCCGGCCGTGAGCTTCCCAGCACCTGCCCGGTCCTGGCACTCGGGAGCTGCTGAGAATGCTGAGCCGATGTCGATGTGGAAACCCAGCCTGAAGGGCGCAGGCAGACGCCCTCGAGCCCTGCCGTCGGGGCCCCCGGGGGCGGGTCTCCCGCCATCGTACCCCCCATGAGCAAACACAGCGTAGGGCGCGTTTCGGTCTCTCACGCTAATGTGTCTGCTTTTTAATCAAGTCAGTCAGAACACACCGTGCAGAAGGTGGGAAACTCCAGATGAAAAGCCAGCGCACAGCCATCCAGTCCCCAGATCCAGCGCCACCCAGCCAGGTGACCGCCCAGCACACGCGCGCCCTGCTGTCTGTCTGCTTCTGGTGTTTAATATGCTCGGTTTTATTTCCGACTATGGAAGATAGAGATTTATCTCTTTCACAACAACCCCGCCCACGCCCACAGTCACCCGGCATAGTTACATCGCCATTGACAACGAAATAAAAATGTGCTGTTTACACATCGCTGCGACTAGGTCAGTGACGACTCGACCCACCCCTTACCTGCGTGGACTAAACTGAAAACTCTCCTACCTACTACACACCTAGAAATGTCACAGAGAACGCAAGAACACGCACCCTCGTGAGTGACTAGCTAAACACACCAGAAAGAAAAATTATTAAATCTACAAGGGCCAAAAGGGCAAGAGAGACCAAGGCCAGGCTGGGAACACGCTGCTTCTGTCTGTGAGACTGCGCTGGTCTCTGCCGAAGGGCGTGGGCTGAATGTCCCAGGGACGGGAGGTAAGGCTGGGGCCCACGGCAGGCAGGCTGGTATAAGTGACACTGCCTCGGGGGGGCCTTCCACCAGCCAAGGAAGAAGACCCAAGAGCGTATCTACCTCCACCTGTGCCGTAGGTGGAAAGACATCCCCCCTGAGAGCCTGAGGCGATGGGCCAGTCCGCTTCAGGTTTGGGATTTAAATGTATGCAGTCTGTATAACTGAGGACCACAGATCCCCGAAACGAGCATTCAAGTGAGCACAGGCTGGCAGGGCCGCTGGGAGTCTTACAAACACGAACCCTCTCAGCCCAGACACGAAAGATTCCCACAGGCGGAGCCCTGCTGAAGATGAGCTCACAATCTGCAATGATAGACCACAGGGGAACAACCCCCCAGCAGATCAACAAACAGAGACACGAGACCCCTGAGAATCCCGCTCACAGAATAATCAGATCATGGCTGAGGCAGGCATGTGTCAAATGACTATAGACGTAAAACAGGAATTGAATACAGAGGCCACTGTGGAGGGAAAAGAGGCCAGTTCAGAAGGAGTGGAGTGGAACCTGCGGAAATGGAGATGATAGCAAAAGGGAGGTCCCGACGGGCAGGCTACGCGCAGGTGAGACGCAGCCGCAGGCTGCACCCGGCCCGGACGCCGCGGCTCCACCCGGGGGGTCGGCTGCGCAGAAGGCAGCGCAGGGAGACGGAGAGGCGGGGACAGGAGCAGGAAGTGGGGAGCCGGGGGAGAAAATTCAAAGGCGCCCGAGAGAGGGGGCCACTCTCTCGGAGCGTCGATGGCAGCCTCTGGCCTTGCAGCTCCGCCTCTGCCGTGCGGAAGGCCGCGGGCCGGGCACAATCCCCTCGAGCCCCTGGAAGCTTTGGCCTCGCCTCTGCGTGCCCTCTCGGACACCCCAGGGCGCCGTGCTTTGCATGGCTGTCCTGCCGGTCACCGCGAGTGGAGGCCTTGAGTCGGGGGACGTGTTCTTTCTCTGTTTCTGGAATGCCCGGCATCAGGAGTTTGGGCTTCCTGATACGATTCTGACCTCCTTTCTTCCTTCTCTGAAGAGTTTTACTTCTCTCAGCAGAACAATAAACAGAGAAATTTTTCGCACTAAAATTTTTTCCGATTTCTATTTTCTAAATATTTACACACACACACACACACACACACACACACGAGAGTCCCAATTTCCAGTTATTTAACACCTCCTCTTTTCTCTCCGAGATAATTGTAGGTTTTTGAAAGTTTCCCCCTGACCCATACTGGGTCTCTGTTTTCTCCGGTTTTTCCTCTCTGTTGGGTCGCTGGGGGGCAGTGTCTTTGTCCTGCGTGTGAGGGGCACTCGTGGGGGGCACTCGTGTGAGGGGCACTCGTGGGGGGCCCTCCGTGTCTGGCGGGCTCGCTGTTCACTTTCCAGAGGTGAGTTAGTAACCGGTGTTTGGAAACCCTGTGCGCGTGTGTGAGGCTCGTCGATGGGTGAGTGTCACTGCAAGGTGATTGGCGGGCGGGACCTTTAAGGGTCAGGGCTGTAGATGTTTTCTGCTGGGGGGTGCTGGGTGCTCACAGACGGGAGAGAGCCTGCGGGGGTCAGGGAGGCACACTTCTCACCTCCAAGATCATAGAATCGACCTGATTCCTTCCGTGGGCTCCATCCCCACCGCCCCCCCCCCCAGATAGGCCTGGAGTCGTCCGGGCCAGGCCCGGCTGGTTCAGACGCTGTCCCATCTTCCTGGAGTGGGGGCAGGGCAGGCGAGGCCGGGCTCTCTGCTCCCGACCCTCATGCTTCTCCGCCATCTTCCCCCGCCCTTCAGACTCCGGGGCCTCCTTCTGCCCCGAAGAGTCACTCGTTAGTGTCAGATTCCGCAGTCGAGGTCAGTCTGTCACATGGCTATCACTGTTCTGAACGCCTGTCCTCTGTGTCTGCATGTCTCTCGTTGTGGACCGGGGACAAAGGGTTGACAGACCACGCGGCCAGCGGACAGATCCACACCCTCGCCCCGCACGGCGACAACACCCAGACCCAGCCCCGCCAGGCCGAGAGGCGCCGCATCGGGTGGTCGGGTGGGCTCATCGAAACGCGCCCCTCTGCCCGGTCGCTGGGGGAAAGGACACCCAGCAAATCTCGTCCAGCCGTCACCATGAACGGCGTGTGCCAGCTGCGGCCACGGGACGCGCCCCTCTGCCCACCGTCCTCCCCCCCCGTCCTCCCTGCAGAGGGAAGGGCTTTGCCCCCGCCTCCACCCTTCCCGTCCACCCTGGGGAGGCCAGTGCGGGCCATGCTGCACTTGGGGCACACTCTGTCCTGTCCTCGACCGTCCAGCGGCACTCCGCGTCACCTGCCTCTCCCATCCCCCCACTCCGCGTCACCTGCCTCTCCCATCCCCCCAAAGGCCAACGTGGGGTCTCGCACTGCTCTGCACCCTTCCTAGGGCCAAACGGGGCAGGGCGAGCCCTCCGTCCTTGGCCGGCTGTGACCTGGGAGGCTCGGGAGAGGCAGGGGCGAGGGGGAAGGCTCCTCCCCGGGCGGCACAGCCCCCCGCAGCCACCCAGGAGAGAGCGAGAAGAAGGCCAACCCCCGCCCCAGCGGCGGCTGCCGCCCCGGCCGCTTTCTCCGGAGCCAGGGCCGTCCTCCGGCGGCCTCGCTCGCGGTCCCTGCCAGGTGCCACCTCACCCGGGGCTCGTTTTTCTGGTGGCACGGCTGGCCCAGGCAGTGACTGGAAGAGGAGGAGGACGCCCCCAGGGACGCCGCATTCCTGGTTGCCACAGAGGGCCCGAGGCTGGTCGACACCTCCAGGCTCTGTTCCAAGTCGTGGCACCCCACCCAGAGGCTGTCGCACAAAAAGTGGGGTCCCCCAGCACCCCGGATCCCGCTCTCCGGGCAGCACCACTTTTTGAAAAACTCCATGCAACGATGTGCTTAGCCTTTTGACCACACGCAGTCCCGCGTGGTGGGAGATGGGGAGACGTCCCCGCCCTGCGCAGGGAGATGGGGAGACGTCCCCCCCCACCCGTGGCCCGCTGACCCCGCTACGCTTTTCTCCTAATCCAGCGTCTAAACGCATTCTTTAAGATCCGGCTTGCTTCTCTTAGAGCCAACATTCTAAGTGTGGACTCCGCGCTTTCCACCAGCCACGGAGCTGACGTCCTCTTCGTTAATCCCTTCGTCATCACAGCCCACGGCAGTTCCCGGGGGTGGGGGTGGGGGGCTCTGGAATGTTCTTTCCCTCCTGCTGCCAGCAAGAGGATTGTTTCTGCAAGCCTCCTCCTGTTACACGGTGGCTTCGTCCCCTTCCATGAGGTGGGTCCTCCCCAGCTTAGGGAGGCTGAGGCGTTCCCACTCTCCTCTGCGGGGACCCTGGCTCTGTCTCCCCTTCCAAGCAGACCCCGGTGGTTACAGAGGACTCTCTTCCTCCTCCGATGTGGCCTGGGGGCTTCACGGCCCTCATAGCAGGGGCGCCTCTCCCAGCTCTGACACATCTAGCAGGTGGCCCCTAGGTTTCTCTCCAACCCACCTGCTGTGTCTTCAGAGTCACTGGACACCATCTCCACTGCTTGGCTGACAGGTGTTCCTTCCAGAACACCTGCCGCCCTTCTCCCACTGAACCAAAAGGGGTCAAGGAGCCCACTGCCCGTTTTCCTGAGAAAACGTACAGATGCGCGTTTCACACCCAACTCCAGGTCGTTTGCAGGCTGCTCAGCTGCTCTGCCGGCTGCCACGGGGAGCTCAGGGTGAGAACACCTGTGGCCGGAACACCAGCCCCCGACCCATAAGACCTCCTGACTTTCCTCTAGGGAACTACCGCCCCTGACATTCGGGGGTGAGATCAACCAGCCTGACCCGGCCCGGTCGACCAGAACATTCTCTTCCCGCGGCTCCTGCAACTGGTCTCAGGAACGGACACAGCCCGGGAAAGAGGCCACCGCATGGCCTCAGTTCTGAGGTGCCAGGAATTATAGACTGTATCTTTATCGAAAACACCTCCAAAAGAGAAAAAATGAAGCCCATTTCGATTGTAAGATGTGCTAACTCTCTCAGAGCCGTTAGAATGTGTGAGGAATAAAAAAAAAGGGTCTAAGAACCTGCGAATTGCTTCATTTCAGGCTTGAGGGTGAGCGGGGAGGAGAGCTTGCGCGGGATGGAGAGTCTCAGCTCTCCGGAGCCCGGGCACCGCGGCGCGAGCCGCAGGGCGAGGGCCCGGACGTCCCCGGCGCCTCCGTCCCACACGCGGCCTCAGGCTCCGCCGCTTCCTCCTCGCAGCAAATGCGCAGGTTTCTGCCCGAAGCAGAAGTTCCGAGAGAGGCTCGTGCCGTCCTCAAACTGGGGAGGCTCCTGAACGCGGCGGCACGGACGGGGGTCAGAGGGAAGCGGGCACAGCGCCGCACGTCCCGGGGAGCGAAGAAAAACGGGGGTTCCTCGACTGCTGTCTCAGCAAGCGACGGGCCGTGACACGCGCGGTTCGTTTTTTTAAAAAAATAACATCTGCGAGACACAGTAAAGAGACACGCAATAAAACAAGGTATGCCTGCAAATAAAAATATTAAAGAGGAGAAGGGAAAGCTATGTTTGTGTACGTTATCACATCTACGGTTTTTCTACCCAAATAAATGCCTCGCCTAAGTCGAACCCTGGAAGGAATTAAGACAAACCTAAATTAAGGCCATTCTGCAAAAAAAAAACCAAAAACTGGCTACTCTTCCATGAAAAGGCCAGATCATGAAGGACAGCATAAGACTGAGGAGCAGAGGCCCGGGGTGGCAGAGAGCACAGGGCGCCCCGGCTCGGTCCGGGGAGAAAGCCGGTCGTCACTGTGGCTGTGGCGGTTGCTGTCTGTCCCACAAAGTACGCGTTTGACACAATCGCCAAAACCTGAGAAGGATTTGTGGGTTGGACTAAGCATCGTCTCGACATTAATTTCTTGGCTGCAACAGGCACACGGTGGTTGCATAGGAATTTGTTTTCAGGAAATCCACACAAGTGTTTAGGGGTCGCGGGGCACACTGTCTGCCACCTGAACTGATGGACGGGTGGGCAGATGTGCAGGTAGATGGGTGGATGGACGGGTGGACAGATGGACGAGCGGGGGGGTGGGTAGGTGGGTAAATAACTGGATGGATGGACAGGTAGGTGGGTGGGTGGATGAGACAGAAAACAGAGTGATCAGGCAAATGAGCTGAAATGTCAACAATGGGAATTAGAAGGGATAGCCAGGGCTCCGTGTACCGTTCTTGTAACTTTACTATAATTTCGAATTATTTCAAAATGTAAAGTTAACAAATAAGAATTATAAACATTTAAAACGGAATACAAACGTTGGTGCTGGGAGCGTCTCCCATCGAGACCCGCTGGTCTCCCCACTGGTTCACGCGCGGAAGGGCCCGGGCTGAGGGGGCAGGATGCCCAGGTGCCCCCCGCAGCCCCGCCGCCCCCAGGCCACGCCACGCCACGCCACGCCACGCAGCCTCGAGTCTCCTGTTTCCGGGAATCGGATTACTCGAGCTTGCTTCTAAGAAAAAGCAGCCTGACTCCAAAAGAAAGCAGCTCACGTAGCTTTATTTACATCAGACCGACGTCGTCTTCCACACATTCCACACGGCAGCAGCGTCTGCCGCAGAGGCGCGAGGCGTATTAAAACATAGCCAGTTCTGAGAGAGTCTGGGTATTTCCTGTCACAGAAAAGAAGCACCCCGCCCATAGACTCACATCGACATTCACGGCATATTAACATCGACTGTTCTCTGTCCCGCGGCAGGCGGGTCTGCAGTCAGGGCCGCCCCCGCAGCAAACGCGCCCGGTGAACAGCATTTCGGGGGCACCAAGGGGACCCGTGTGACAATGAGGGAAGGCGCTGGATGACCGCATCGTTCACGGCCCAGAGCGTGTGGGGGTCCCCTGGGGCCACCTGGGGGGGTGTCCAGTGCAGCCATGTGTAAGGTAGGTCGGAAAGCCCCACTGAGACTCCCAAACAGCAGCGCTCCACGCAGACGACCCCTGTACCAAAACTCAGAGCTGGAAAGGGGTCGGCGAGGCAGGGGGTTCATCCGTCCGGGTAAC
The DNA here is from genome assembly GCF_014176215.1 of Rousettus aegyptiacus. Taxonomy (NCBI): domain Eukaryota; kingdom Metazoa; phylum Chordata; class Mammalia; order Chiroptera; family Pteropodidae; genus Rousettus; species Rousettus aegyptiacus. The sequence continues at coordinate 675,463 of NW_023416307.1, read as the reverse complement.
GCCGATTTTAGTCCGAAACTGAGGTTGCAGTGAATTTTTATGACTCTTACGGATGGCTCTAGAGTTCCAAAACCAGTTTCTGCACTGAGGAACGAGCGGCGGCGGGCAGTGTGGGTGGAGGCGGCCCACGGGTGCGGTACGGGCGAGCCGGGAAGACCCGTGTCTACGAACTGCGTTTGCACACGGCCCGCACGGACTCGCCTGACCAACAACACGACCGTCTCTAAGGTTTAAAGCGACAGCTGACACTGTGTTCATCTACCGGCGACATTCCACAGAACAAGAATTCCACTAAAACACTCCGGAACAGGCTGCTTCGCCTGCCGCCCCCGACGAAGACAGCGCGCGGCGGCTCCCGGCTGCCTCCACGGGCTGGCGTGGTCCGTGGCTCTGCTCAGGGCGGGGCAGGCGCGGTGGCATCCGGGCCCACCGCTGAAGACCCACGAGCAGGAGCACGACGCGATGACTCCGACCCATCGTCCCTCTGGACCACGTGGGTCAAACGCCTCCGTGCGGCGGGTACGGGCCCAAGAGGACTCCAGCATGAATCGGCAGCCAGCAGCCGCCTGCCCCGACGGCCCGTCCGGTTGATGCGCCACCGGCCATCAGCAAAGTGAGGGGAGTTGACATGCACACAGCACTCTGTCCCCGTGGCGGGCCAGGACAGTGGGACGGGGGCCCCGCCAGGGCCCCAGGCTCCGAGGGCAGCGGGCTAGGTCTGGCTCCGCCGGAGCGTGGAGACGGGGCTGAGGGTCCCCTGGAACTTGAGGCTCTGCAGGTTGACGTACGCCCCGTGCTTGAGCAGCGTCTCCACCGCCCTGGCGTGCCTGCCCTGGGCGGCCAGCTGCAGCGCGCTGAGGCCCTGCTCGTCGGGCAGGTCGAGCACGTCGGCGCTGACCAGCGCCTCCACCACCTCCGCGTGCCCGTGGGCCGCGGCCAGGTGCAGCGCCGTCCGGCCGTGGGGCCCCCGGGCCAGCGCGTCGGCCTTCTCCTCCAGCAGCAGCCGGACGGTGGCCAGGTGGCCGCTGCGGGCAGCCAGGTGCAGGGCGGTGCAGCCCTCCGCGGTCGCCGCCTCCCTGTGGGCGCCGCGGTGCAGCAGGAGCCGGGCGGTGCTCGTGTGCCCCGTCTCCGCGGCCACGTGCAGCGGCGTGTGGCCCAGAGCGCTGCGGACGTCCACGTCGGCGTGCAGGTCAGTGAGCATGCGGGCCACGCGGTAGTGCCCCCGCTGGGCGGCCAGGTGCAGCGGCGCCCGGCCGTCCAGCGTCTGGGCGTTCACGCTCGCCCCCGGCTGCTTGGCCAGCAGCCGCACGAGCGGCAGGTGGCCCTGCCAGGCGGCGTAGTGCAGCGGCAGCCAGGCGCCCCGGCCCGGCAGGCCGGCGTCCCCGCCGCGGCGGAGCAGCGCGCGTGCCACGGCCTCCTGCCCGTGCTGGCAGGCCACGTGCAGCGGCGTGCGGCCCTCGCAGTCGGCCGCGTCCGCCGCCGCGCCCCTCGCGAGCAGCAGCCGCGCGCTGCACGCGTCTCCGTTCTGCGCCGCGAAGTGCAGCGCCGTCCACTGGTCCTCGTCGGTGGCGTTGACGCTGACCTTCCGGGCCAGCAGCAGCTCCGCCACGCCCCGCGCCCGCTTCTCCACGGCCACGTGCAGCGGGCTGGCGCCCCGGCGGTTGGGCAGGTTGGGGTCGGCGTTGTTGAGCAGCAGCCACTTGGCGCAGTCCTCCTGGCCGGCCTCCGCCGCCAGGTGCAGCAGACCGCCGCCGCCGTCCAGCACCAGGTCCACGTCCTGCGGCTGCAGGATCTTCATGAGCCGGCCGGTGTCCCCGCTCACGACGGCGTCCACCAGCTTCTTCTTCTGCACGTCCGCCATGCCGAGGTCTGCGGGCAGAGCGGGGGCAAGGGTCAGACGCGGCCGCCGGCCCCCAGGCGCCCCCCGAGGCCGGCTGCTGTCCCGAGGCGACCGCGCCTCCGCGCCGCCTGACATCCCAGGCAGGCCAGTCAGTGTCTCCCACAGGCTCTTCTGTCAATTTGCAAAATAAAAATCCTTCAAGCCGCCCTGTAGGGTCATGATTAAAGGACGTAAAACAGGCCCCTGCTGGACTCAGGACCTGAGGTGACTGCTCACAGGAAGGGGGTGGGGCACGGACCCGGCCGCAGCTCCCAGATCGCCAGAGAGCTGGCAGCTGCCACCCCCGGGCCACCCCTCCGGGGCCTGCCAGGCTGCTCCCAGCCCAGCCTCCAAATGGCACTTCTTGTCCCCGCGTCCCTATGAGCGTCGTGAAAACACTGAGTCCCCCATCTCACGAGGACCATGGTTCAAAATGAAAAGGCCCCACTCGTCACGAAAACCCCACTGTACAGAGTCCCTCATGAGACACATGCACAGGGCCTCGCTTCAGGGGTGGGGTGCCGGAGGAAGGGGGGACGCAGAACTGGCCCCGTGGGGCTCGGTGCTCTGACCGCAACTTCGGGGCTGGGCCAGTGACCAGATCTCCCTCTGCGTGAGGATGAGGCGGCATCTGGGAGAAGTGGACCGAGAGGGGCTTCCCCGCGGGAGCCGGGCCCCTTCCCTGCTGGGCCTCGGCGCCGCTGCCCACCTCCGCTCAGGCTCTGCGGCGGGGCCTCCCTGCACAAAACGCCCGTCACCCCGAACGGTCCCTCTGCAAACCCCTGGGGCCCCAGCACCCAGGAACGGTCCTGTCTTCAGAAGGAATTCCCTCGTTTGCAGGAAAAGCAAAGGCCCCTCCACCTGGGGTCCCTGACCGGCTGGCACTCGGTCGCCCACGCCGGTGCCCTGAGTGTGAGCATCCACACGGTCCTCACGGGGCTGGGGCCGCTCACATGCAGCTCAGGGGCACATCCTGCCTGGCAGGTGGCAGTGAGGGCCACAGGACGCGCCGGCCCCCACGCCCAAGGCCCGGCCCTGGACCAGGGGCAGAGAAAGCAGCCCTGACGGGGAGGCCGTCCCACTGAATGACGGAGGCTGAGCCGAGCTGGCTGGGAAGGGCTCGCGACGGGCAGGGTGCTGTGACCGCCCCGGGGCTGCAGGTAAGGGCGTCCGGGGCGTCTCCGGAGCACCCGCAGCAGGGTGCGGGGCTGGCCTCTGTGAGGAAGGGGTGGGGTTCAAACCCCCCCCCAAGCTCCCGTGGGTTTCCCAGCCCGAGGTCAGACCCTGCGCCGGCGCTGGCCCAGCCAGGCTCACGGCCCGCCCCGGCTGAGTGCCGCCTGCTCTGGGCTCGGGCGCAGTGACCAACCAAGCCACTGACACCCAGCCGGCTCGCGAAGGGACGGAGGAAACGAGGAATTATCATCAGGTCAAGAACCTTCCACCTGCTCACAGACTCACTGCGCCCTGCCCGCCAGCCCCCCGTTACACCGCTACCTCCCGGGACACGGGGTCCCCCACTCACCGCCCGTGGAAGGCTCCCGCTCGAAAGACAGGGACAGCGAGCCCCTGGAGGAGAAGGCGGAGTCGACGGAGGACACCCCCGAGAGCCGCTTGCCGCTGCCGGCCGACGGGAGCCGCGACTCCGAGGCGCTGCGGCTGAGCTCGCCCGGGCCCGCGAGCGTCTGCGAGGCGCCCGAGCCCAGCTGCGACAGCAGCTCCGACAGGCTGTCGTCCTCGTCGAAGGCCGGGGCGGAGGCGCGCTTCAGGGGCGTGGACACGGGCGCCTGCGGGGACGAGCAGAGGGGGCCGGTGAGGCGCTGGCCGGGCACTCGCAGGCGGGGCGGGGGCACGCGGTCCCCAGCCCGCACGCGGGAGCGTGACCCCCGCGCCCGCCCGCACGGCACCAGGGGTCCACGGCACCGCGCCGGGCGCGCCGGGCGGGGGGACCTGGCGGGGAACGGCCGAGTGTTGTGCGGCGGCCAGGCCAGCACCATGCTGCCCGATGCCCTGGGCCCGCCACGCAGGGCCGGCACGCAGCGCGGCCGGACGAAAGGCCGGACGGGCAACGATGCTCAGGAGTGCCCACCAGAGCAGTCAGCACTGGCGGGAGACGAGGGCGTGGGGCGCGGGGTGGGTCCCCCGACACTGCCCACGACTTGTGGCCTCTCCCAGGAGCTGTGCCAGGACAGGGCGGGGCCGGCCCAGCTACAACGGCATGGCCGCCAGCCGCCCCTCGCAGGCAGCGGGGGAGCCGGTCTGAGGGGCCCCGGGGGCCTCCCCAAGTCCTCCCCCTTCTGGGGGCCGCTGGTCCGCTGACTGGTGGTCGGGGGCACCGAGCTGCTCCCACTGGCTGGGGCCCGGCGGCCTCCCCATCACAGCTCCGCTCCCCAACCTCACGTTCGGACGGTGGCACCACCGTAAAGGTCATCTCCCAGCACCACGGCAGCGGCCGGGGGGGGGGGGGGGCGCCTGACAGCAGTCGGCGAGCCGTGACGTTAGCTCAGGCTTCGCTTCATAAGTCTCCTTACTGTAACGCTGCTCGGTCAGCCCTGGAGGCTGGAGCTTATCACATCTCGTGTGACCTGCGCGGCCCGCAGAGCAAATGGCTCATGCGGAGAGGCCCAAGCCAGGAGTGCCACACGCCCGCCCCCAGCCCAGTCGCCTCCCCCAGCTGGGCCTGCTCCCCAGGCCCAAGGAGCACCCCGCTGGTGGCTTTTTAAGGCCACACGTGGGCCCGGGCTGCTCATTCGTAACCAGATGGGCAGAGGGGACGGGTCTGGGCCACTGAGGCTGCCCCGGGGCTGGCCCGCCTGCCACTAAGCACAGGACGGCCGTGGCCGACGGCAGGCCGAGCCGCGGAGCGGGGGACGCGGCGCCCCAGCTGGCCGGGGGTCCCAGCGACGCAGAGCGGCGGGCACCGCGGGGCCCCGCACCTCGCTCCGGGGCTCCGCAGGGTCCCTCACGTCCAGGTCCTGCGCTGCGTCCTTCACCTCGTCATCGGGCTTGTCACACAGGTCCTCAGTTTCAGAGGTGATTTCTTTTAGGGAGAAAAAAAGGCATGTTACCAAGACGATGACTTCTGCATTCACTCTACTTAAAGGTGCCATCTCGGGCAGGGACAGAGGGGTGACGCCCCAAAGCTGCCGACTCTGGCCAAGCTCACAGCTGACCCCCCCGCAGGGCCCCCACCGGGCTGAACTGGGCCTCTGTCTGCAATAACGCACAGGGTCTGGCCAGACCCAAGCCACAGGGATCCAGACGGCCAAAGCAGCTTCCTCAGGGGGAGCCCCCAGAGCGCGCACCGACGGCCTGGCTGCCTGCGCCCAGCACGTGAGGCCGCCACCTCGTTCACACTCTATGTGAACCCGAAACGCTGAGTCCCGGCTCCTCCGGGCAGCAAGCCCAGCCCTGGACCGGAGCCAGGGTGGATGATTGGAGTGGACCTGCAAGTCCCGGCTGCCCACCAGGGCCCTGCAAGCAAGGGCCACAGGCCAGAGTGGCAGCCACGCCGTTCCGGGCGCTGGCCCTGGGGCGGCGGTCTCTGTGGGCCGTCCCCCTGCGGGCCTGCCCCCCAGCCCCGTCCTGCCCCCCGGCCCCGTCCTGCCCACCCCCCGGCCCCGTCCTGCCGCCCCCCGGCCCCGTCCTGCCCCCCCCGGCCCCGTCCTGCCCCCCGCCCCGTCCTGCTCTCTCCTGTGACTCCAGGGCCTGCCCCACACCGTCGTGCAGGGAGCCCCCAGCGGGGGCGCAGTGCGGGCGCTCACCTTGGAAGCTGGGCCGGGCACGCGGGTCCCCGTGCCAGCACCGCTGCATGAGGCGCAGCAGGTGGCTGCAGGCGCGCGGCCGGGCCCGGCTCACGGGCGGCAGCTCGGGGCGGTGGCCCTTCACCACCTTCACCATGATGTGCAGGATGTTCTTCTCATCTGGGAGGAGACGCGCACGGTCAGGGCGGCTCTGGGGCCGGCGGGCGGCGGCAGGGCGCTCGGTGCCCCCCCGGGCCCCCCACGTGCCGCGAGGCCGCCCGACTCCTTTCCGACGCACAGAGCCGCGGCCGGCCTCATCCGCCCGGCTGCGGGGGCCGCCTGGGAGCCGCAGCGGGATCAGTGCTCGGCACACGGCACTGACGAGACATGCTCCGAAGCGGCCCGTGCCCGGCAAGCGGGGGCCACGCGTGTGAATGCCGGAGTCGCGGCCCCCGGCCCCCGAGTGCCCCCACATGCCCCTCTGACGACGAAAACCGCCCCCGAATCCTGACCCCAGCGCAGCTCGCGGGCCCCGTCTGGCCTCCGCAGCGAGCCGGCCCCCCGGAGCGCACTCGGGGCACAGCGTGTACACGGGGGCCTCTTCCCCCAGAACGCGTAACATGGGGACCCGCCTGCCCCCCTTTCCGACCCTCTTCAGAAACACGCATCCTCATCACGTCCTTGTCTTGGGGACACATCCAGGGCCACGGGCGGCCCTCTGTGGGCCAGATTTGTTCCTGTGCTCACCGAAAACCACCCCGTCCACTGGAGCTGGACTCCCAGGGCCCCCCGCCCCCAGCTCCCAGCACGTGCACAGCAGGAGCTCTGCAGAGCCGCGAGGCGGCAGGTGCGGGCCCGCAGGTGCGGGAAGCGGGAACTGGCCCACGCCACCCCGGCCACCGGACTCCCCGCCGGTGTGTGGTCCTCTTTCCCGTACGCCTTAGGCAATGACCGTCTGAGGCAGCTTCACACGGTCTCCAGGAGAACTCATACTTCTAAAATGAGAAGATTTTCCACTGCCAGAAATGGCCGGGAGGCCCGCGAGGCACCTGGCGCCCCGAACCCCCGTCTACCGAGCGGTGGAGCGCGTGGGCCTCCTCTGCCGAGCTCGCATCGTGCACCTGGCCTTGGGCGTCCGCCAAAGGCGACCCAGACCCCGGACCCCGCGGAGGAGGACTTGGGGAGAGGGTGGAGAGACAAAGCCCCTCGGCCTCATCTGCGGCTCGCGCGGCAGGCACTCCCGGGCCTGGGGCCACGCACGGGCTCCCATCCACATTTTCAGGTAGTTGTGGTCAAGCCACCGATAACGTGAGTGGCCCAGAAATGCCCACGGGAAAAGGGACTCTGGCCCATGAAGCAAAGGGGTCCCTGCCTTTCGCGTGAAGTGTTAGTTTGTGTCAAAGTACTGAACTCTGAGGACAAAAACCAGACCGGTGAGTGACCGGACGGGGAGGGGAATGGGTACGGCTCGGGTGCGGGCGCCCCGGGCACCCACGTGGGGCGGAAACTGCTCAGCGCCTCTGGGGTTGGCTGCCCAGTGCCGCGAGTGTGCACCGCAGGGCTGGACGGCACCCTCAGAAGCAGGTGAGAGGGTGGAGGTCACCGCGTTTTCCCACAGTTTAAAGTGACCACGACAGGCAGACCCACGAGACAGAGAGCAGACTCAGAGCAGACTCGCGGTCACCGGGGAGAGGGCGGGGGACGAGAAGTGACGGCTTAATGGCCGTGGGCTTGCCTTCTGGGGGGCGAGAATGTTCTGGAACTCGATACTGCTGGTGACGGAACAACACTGTGATCGTACTCAGCGCCCCCACGTCGCACACTTTAAACAGGTAAAATGATGAACTTCACGTTGTGTGTATGACATCGCAAGCACACGGGGGCTGGCGCCCTGAACTCCCCACTGGAAACCCGCCGCAGGGGCGCTCTGTCGGCATGCAGGCCCCCGCCGCCGGGCCGTGGGCTGTGGGCCGCGTGCCCACCTCTTAGGCAGGCCCGAGCCGCCCCCGCGCCGAGGTGGACCACGGGCGCCGAGCACGCAGCGCCCTCCGCTGCCCAGGACAGACAGAGGCGCCACCCCCAGGACGAGCCCACTCACCTGCAAACGGCTTCTTCTGCGTCAGAACCCCCCAGATCACGATGGCGAAGCTGGAAGGAAACCGGGCAGGTCGGTCAGTGTCCGTGAGCCAGACCCGCGCCCAGCGACGCGGCCGGAGGAGCCCGTCTCTAACCCGCAGCGGGGCGAACGCGAAGATGCTGCCCGTGACGGTTTAAAACAGGTGCACCCCCTCGCTGCGGCACACGGCACCAGCGTGGAGGGCCGGACGTCAGACCACGGGCAACACCCTCCGGCTGAGCTGTGAGTTCCCGCGGCGTGAGGGAGCCCCCAAAAAGGCGTGCCGCCGTCAGCCGCTGGCTGAATGCACCCCCAACCTCCTGCCAGCTCTGGGGGTCCCACGCTGACACAGCTCTGGGTGCTGTGGGGCACTCGCCCACTGAGGGTCTGTCTGTCAGAGGGTCCAGAAGACATGCCGGCAACCCAGGGCCCTCCCCGGAGCCCTTCCTCAGTTGCTGGAAATGACTTAGACGTAATACATAAAATCACCCTGACTACACTGAAAAAGAGCTCAACCTGATAAAAACAAAACGAAACAGGCGTCTGAACACCGAGCCAACACCCTGCCCTGAGCCGCCCGTGGCTGTCGACTGGGCCCCCACATTTCTCCACTGACGATTAATTGTAACCTGCGAGTTCAAACGTTCACGCTCTCCACTCCCAAATAAATAATCTTCCCCTCGCCAAACGTACAAGCTGTGACTAGCAGCCCGAGTGCAGTTCCCCTGCTGAGCACACACAGTGGTTATCGTCAAACCAGTCGGCCTGCCGGTGGGACAAAAGGCAAAGCCCCGGGGCCCTGGGTCCCGGTCGCCCCAGGGGAGACAGCGAGGGGCCCAGGCGCCCGTCCGCACCCCGCCCCCTCCTCCTCCAGGAAGCCCGTGATTAAGACCTTCACGATGTGGGAAGGAAGACGGGGCACGACGGGGCTGCCTGCCGGTGCGCGAGCCCACGGTGCCCGCGTGTGCACGGCCTGCAGCGGCCTGAGCCCGCAGGCAAGGGACATTGGGTGTGAGCCGCTGGGCCGCAGGGCCTGGACGTCGGAGAGCTCAACCCACGGGCACGAGGTCCGAGACCACCTGGAGCAGAGGGTTGTCTCGGCAGCTGAGCCGCAAAACCCTCGTTTTATAAAAACGCCAAAACATCACCGTGTGAAGGCTGCCAGGCTGGTCCCGTAGCCGGCCCTAATGGCAGTGACCACTCACACCCTCCGCCCTCTGCAGGCGGCACTCACAGGGGACGACTGTGCCCCCAGCTCCCGGCACCCACCGGCGACACCTCAGACCCTCTGTCCCCAGTGCCGTCTGGGGCATGCAGGGCCAGGCGCGGGGCCCGGGGGCTTCTGCACCTGTACACGTCGTGCTTGGTGTCGAAGAGCCGGCTCTTCTCGCGGATGCGCTCCGGGGGGAGGTAGGCGATGGTGCCGAACAGGCCGTCCATGCTCAGGTCCTGGGAGTGAGACAGCCCGTTGCACTTGGCCAGCCCGAAGTCGGAGATCTGCAATGGAGCACAGGCAGGGGGCTCAGCAGGCGCCGGGCGCCCCGCGGGAGACAGCCCACCCCGCACGGGGGAGCAGCCCCGCCGGGCGCTTCCGGGTCCCGACAACACGGGGGGAGCGGTGCCTGCCAGGCCCGGAGCTGGGACAAGCCAGCTGTGCCCCGCGCCGGCTGGGCAGGCGGGCGAGCGGCGGCAAATGCTTGAAAGGGGCCTGCGCGTCAGAAGCCCTGTGAGGCGAGCGAACTCACAGACGGCGCCGCCTCGGCCCCACCTGGAACGCTCTGCGATCAGCGGGCGCCCGCCGGCACCTGCACCAAACACAGGTCTGATACGCATCTCCACCTGCGGGGCACCTGGGCCCCTGGCGCTCAGGCCCCACACCCCACCTCGTCTCCTCTGGGCAAAGGTGTCCTGACAGCTCCCGGACACCCACAGTGGGGGCCGTGGAGAGCCACAGCCTCTGGGGGGCACCAGCTGTTCCTCCAGGCCCCCCGCCCCCGGAGCCACGGAAGCACTGTGTGTGGGACGAGGCCACAGGCACGGGCATTCAGGGGCCTGGGACCCACGAAGGAAGCAGCCCCTCCTGCTCTCCTGCGAGGCGTAGGGGTCCCGGCGCGTCTCTGGGTTACCCCGGCCCCTCCCTCAAACACACCGACGGCGCAGCAGGAAACGGGGCTGAGTCAGGCCTTCGTCCTGGGCTCACCACGAGCCAGTGGCCCAGCGTCGTCACCACTGAAGAGGGGAGAAGTTACGACTTACAGGCGTGACCCTTCAGGATCTCTGCCCACATGTGCGGGGAGGTGTCGGGAAGAAAGCCCGCAGACTGGACCCTGGACCGGGCCTCTACCCCTGCGGCCAGGCCGTGCCCAGCGCAGGCTGGCCAGGCCCCCCGCTGCTGTCTCTTCCTGGCCTTCAAGAAACTGCCCGCTCTGGAACGGGGAGCGCCGGTTCCCCAGAATAAACCCGGCCCCCAGACCAGGCGGACTGAACGGCAGCTCACGGCCCGGGGGGTTCCCAGCCCTCTCCCTCGTCACCAGCCTCTCCACCACGGACTCGGCCAAGGAAAAGCAGCCGAAATAAAGGCTCCGGCATCGAAACGCAAACCCAGGGACCAGAACTCCCCGACAGCTGCCGACCCTCCGCCCATAGGTGCCTCCTGCCCATCCTCGCCTCTCCTGCCTGGGGCCCGGGTCACCTGTCCCTGTCCCGCCCGGAACCCGGGTCACCTGCCTCCCATCCCACCCGGGGCCCGGGTCACCTGCCTCCGGTCCCTCCCGGGACCCGGGTCGCCTGCCCCCCGTCCCGCCCGGAACCCAGGTCACCTGCCTCCCATCCCACCCGAGGCCCGGGTCACCTGCCTCCCGCCCCGGCCGGGGCCCGGGTCGCCTGCCCCTGCTCCCTGACACGGGCCGGGGCCATCCCCGGGCACAACAGACTCCCGTCCAGCTGGGGAAACTGGCGAAGGGCATGGTCAGGGCAGAGCGGCCGCAGGGAGCAAGGCTCTGCAGACCACAGGGGGACAGACCCTGGGGACCGCTGACTACAGCGTCATCCGAGCCTGAGATGTAGACTGACCGACCACGTTATTTCACCTCTGACTTGACATGGCTCTACTCCTGACTCGTGAAAACCAATGCTTGACTATTGACATTTAATGTACTTAACACAAATACCAAGCATTCATTTTACATTAATTGTCTTTAAAACCTGGGAAAGGTAAGGGCTCGCTGTGAAGGTCTGCATTCAGATCGCCTCTCTGCAGACAACGGGGAGTCCCGAGGGCCCATGGGAGGGGTTGGCTGACGGCGTCTGTCTAATTTCAAGATTCCGGAGTCAAGGTTTATTGCTTCAAAGAACCATCGGCTGAAAAGAACCCAGGTATCTGATGGCCGACTGATCAGCGACTTAGGGCCCCCAACAAGGCTCCGCCGCCTCCACCGCCCCTCAGCCAGGGCTGGGACTGAGAACCGCGTCACGTGAACACGGTTTATTTGTCCGGGTCTGTGCGAGGTGACTGAGGCCACTGACGAAGACGAGGGCCACAGAAAAGCCGCCGCCCTGGCCTTTTGGGGCACTGGGAGGGCCGCGCTGGCCCGAGCCGCCGTCGGAGCCCTGGGCCCGGAGGCAGCAGGGTCCCTCCGCGTCCTGTCACGGAGCCCAGTCCCCGGAGGCTCTACCCCGCTCCCTTCGCGGCCACGCTGGGCTCCGTGAGGAACTGTCACCCATTTCACAGCGGCTGTGAAGCGCCAGGTCTGCCCGGCCAGGTGTCTGGAGGAGGCGGACGGGAAGTTCACTGAGGCCCCAAGAGCCAGCGCAGGAGACGCCCAGCAAGGAAAGCAAGGCCACGGTGCCCCGCGGGCAGAGCGCGGCTCTCACGCCCTCACCCGGCGGCACCAGGGGCACCCGGCACGGGGGGCCACCCCTAGACGTCGACATCCCTGTGGGGACAGACGAACATCTACTGGCCACGGAAGCACCCGCCCCAACACGCTGACCTTCGCCGGGCACTTCGCGGGCCAGGCGCGTCACTGTGATCGACCCCGTGGCCCTCCGGGGATGCCCACGTGCCCCAGCACTGCGCTCGACCCGGGAGGAGGACAGGGAGGGCGCGCACGGCCACAGAAGCCCGGCCGGGCCGGCCGCGGCCCACGGCCCCGGAGACACGTCGGAGGGCCCTGGCTGCAGACGCCCCTGTCCGAGCACCTGCTGCGCGCTCAGCAGCCGCAGGGCAAAGCACGCTCCCCACGGCTTCCACCCCTGCGGCCCGCAGCCGGCCACGAGGCCACGGTCCGGCCTTCCCGGCCCCGCCACCGCAGTCCGGCCACGCCGCCTCTCCCCGCTGCCCCGAGCCCAGAACTTTTCAGCTTTCCTCAGGCTGCTTCTTCCACCCAAAGGCACTCTGCCCTCACCCTAGGGCGGCGACACCGGCCGTGATTCAACCCCTGAACCTTGGCTTAGCAGGAGCCGGAGGCCTCTGTCCACTGGGTCCCTCACTTAGAGGATGGGGGCAGCTCCCGTGGGCGGGGGGGGCCCTGGCACTGGCTTCCCCTTCTCGTGTGCAGCCGAGTGGGGAGCCAAGGCTGCACCCTGCCCAGGGGACGGCCTGGCTGCCATGTCGGTGCGGGCAGCGGAACCTGCCGCCTGGAGCCAAAGCCCCAGGACCGAGAGGCGCTCATACAAGGGACAACTTGTAATCGCCGCCCCAGTGAAAACAGATTTCCCCGCTGGCCTCGTGAAGGCTCAGCTGGAAGCGGAGTCCGGGCGCAGGGAGGGGCCGTGGGCTCGGCCGGAAGCCGGGTGCCTGCTGCGGAGTCCGGGCGCAGAGTCCGGGCGCAGGGAGGGGCCGTGGGCAGCCACCCGGCACCTTGTTCCCGCCACGGGGGAGGACGCCGAGGCCGGAGGGAGCTGGGGGGCAGGGCCTCCCGCCTCCTCGGGCCAACAGGGAAGCAGCCTGCGGTGCGGCGGGGACGGTGGTGACAGAGCACAGGCGGGTCCCTTCGCCTGTCGCAGCGGGAACCGGAAGGAACGCGGTGGCTCCCTCGGGCGGGCGGATCCCTTGGGTCCTCTTCACTCAGCCCCAGGCAGAAGGGAAAGGACAAGGCGACTGCATCCGGAGAGCCGGCAGGCGACCGCGGCATCACCACGGACACCCGGCAGGGCGCCCCAGCACTCGAGGGCCTGCCACGGGGGCCGGGGCCACGGGAGACGCGCCTGACCACATTCCCAAGCGCCCGTTTCAGGCGGCCGCACCCAGTTTTCAGTCACGTCGTCCCTTACGCCGTCTCATTTTACAGACGTATCAAGGCAGGAAAAAGGCAGGCCTCGCATCGTGGGGCAGAGTGAGCCCCCGGCCACGCCACGGAGCTGCACCCCGGAGCGCCCCGAGTTCCCACTGCCCCGGCCCCTGCCGGGGGGAGCAGAGCCCGCACCGCAACCGCGGTCCCACGGGAGACGGCCGGCCACCCCGCTGGTCTCCGACCCAACTTCCCAGGACCGCGCACGTCTGTGGCCTCCGGTTTCCTGGGTGCCCAGGACCGGGGGTAAGGGGAGGTGGCCGTGTTCAGACTCCATCCTCCAGCTCCGCAGCGTGCAGCGTCTGCTCCGCCCGCGGCAGGACGGCGGGCTGCGGTGCTCCCGCACCCAGAAGCCTTTGTCGCGAGCCCTCGCCCACCCCGCACTGTCCTGGGGCTCCTCCCCCCGCACCCCCCGCCTCGGCCGGCACACACCGCCCCGCGGCCCGGCCGCCCTCGGTGGCGCCCCACCTTCACGTGGTAGTGGGCGTCCAGCAGGATGTTTGCGGGCTTGAGGTCCAGGTGCAGCAGGGGTGGGGACATGCAGTGCAGGAAGTTCATGCCCACCGCGGTCTCGTGGATGACGCGGAAGCGCAGCTCCCAGGGCAGCGGCTGCGAGGCCAGCAGCTTCTCCAGGGAGCCGGTCTCCATGAACTCCATGACCAGCCCCACGGGCTCGCGGCAGATGCCGTACACGGGCAGCACGTAACGGAACTTGGCCATCTCCATCTTCTTGGCTTCCTCCAACAGCTCCATGCGCTCCCTGAAAGCAAAGCGCAGAGATGTGAGGGTCACGCGGGGGTCACCTGCGGCCACCCAGCCACTGACTCGAAGCGCCGCGGCCACGAGACAGCCAGCGGCACGGCCGAGGAAAGTGCCGCAGCGCACACACACCCATGTGCAAGGGCACACTCACAGGCGCAAGTGCACGCATGCACACGCAAACACACAGTGCATGTGTAAGTGCACATACACGTGCACACGTGTATGCACAAGCACGCACAAGTGCATGCACAGTGCATGTGCAAGTGCACGCTCACACACACACGCACAAGTGCACGCACGCACAAGCACACACAAGCACGCGCGCACACGCACACAAAGCCCACTTTAACGTCGCATAATAAATTTGTCCAAAGATCTCGGCCCCACGGCTGATCAAACACACCTGAGCATCGTGACCGGTGGGGAGGACAGAAATTCTAATCATCATCTGAAAACCAGGGGCGGCACTGAGCCAAGCAAGCTCGGGGCAAGCGAGGTCGGTGCTGACAATCCCTTCCTTCTGGAGGAAGGCAGAAAAGCCTAGATTCAACTAAGAAGTTGTCCTAACAAATTATCTATCTGATGAATGCAATTTACCTTCTTTTTTTAGGGCCAACACACTATCTGGCCCGATTACTCCTGACTCTAACTCCGCACTTAAATTAATGGCACATTCGTCTAAAGCAGGGGTCTGCTGAGCGCCACCTTCAAAAATTTTTTTAACTGTAGTAAAACATACGTAACAGTATTCATCTTGCTCACCATATGTGAGTGTACAATTCACACAAGGTCACGATGCTGTGACACCGTCACCACTACCAAACACGAAACCTTTTCACCATCCCAGAGGAAACCCCCTCGGCAGGTGTGTCCGGCCCCCGCCAAGGGCTTTCCGCTTCCTGTCGCTACGAAGCTGCCCACTGCAGGGGCCTCGCAGAAGCAGGTCACACGGTCTCCCAGCCACTGCCGATGTCCCTAACCGTGGCGTGTGGCGTGTGTCGAGCCGTCACGCCCCCACGCGGTGTGGAGGGACCGCCTCTGGCTCGTCCCTCATCTGCGGATGGACACTGGGCTGTCTGCGCCTTCCGGCTACCGTGGCCAACACCGTCCTTCTGGGCAGTGGGCGACATGTCCGCCTTCGCTTCGGGACACAGGCCTAGGCGTGACCGACAGGGTCACGGGGCAGTCGCACGGTCTGCCTGCTGGGCAGCGGCGTGCTGTGGTCCCCGGCCTGCCCGCTGTGTAGACAGGAAGCCAGCCTCCCGACTCACGCCCACACGGCCGCGTCTGCTTTCCCCTGCAGGAAGTGTGCAGCCCTGGTCTAAGGTCCCTTCCTGGTGCCGCCTGTGGGTGGCGGGCCACATGCCAGTGTCTGGGTCGGTGTTATCATTCTGGGTCAAAGTCTCCGAGTGCATTCCGGAAAAAAGGCGGACTCCTACGAGGACAGGGCGTGACCACGCGGGCTCTAGGCTGGTGGTTCCCAGGGCAGAAGGCACCCAGGTAGCTGGCTGAAATGCAGGGGCCTTGGCCCTGGAGAACGGGTTCCAGGTGGGTGCAGGAAACCTGCTTCCGTACAACGTTCTAAAGAAGAGGCCCAGAACCACCTGCCCAGACAGGCCCCACAGGAGCCAGGACCTGAGCAGCCCAAGGGCCAGCATGGGGCCATGCAGGAGGCAGGTGGGGGCCACCTCGGAGACCTCTCGGGCCCGAGCGTCCTGCCCATAACCCCACACGGCCTCGGGCCCACCGCAGGGTCTCCCGGAGCTTGGACGCACCTGCTGCCACTTCCCAGCCTGCTGGGGGATGCTCGCCTACCCACGAGACAACTCCATTTCCCATCGCTCTGCATCCTCGGAGCACACGACGTGCTCCCAGATGGCCTCACGGCCACAAAAACCCCGCCCAGCGAGGAGGCGGCCGGTGCGGACAGCCTGCAGGGCACCGTCCACCAACGGCTGCGGCCCCCGAGCTCGGCCTGCGCTCGGCTGTCACTGGGGACACTCCCATTCGGGCCCCGGGGGCTCAGCCCCTCTGCCCCCGTCCGCCCCTGCAGCTGAGAGCCAGGGGGACGATCCCCCTCGCCCAGGTGTAGACCACCTCTGGGTGTAGACCAGCGGCGCTCACCCCGGCGTGACTGCCCACGGGGGACACTGAGCATCGAGGCGGGAGACGCGCTGTTGCCGCGTGCAGTGGATGGGGCTCGGGGCGCACAGGACGGCCCCAGGCACAGGGACCTGGCAGCGGGGCCAGCAGCGCCACGCCTGAGAACCCCGCGACCACCGGGCTGATGCATTTCCCACCAAACGCAAACACACCGCTGCAGCCCGGAAGCGCCCGCGTGAGCGCCGCCGGCGCTGACCGGAATTCTCATCCGTGTCGAATGAAGATTCGTTTACTGACGAGTGTTCACCCAGCACCCTCTACGCGTCAGAGCTGATGACAAGGCAGACCCTGCGCTGCCTTCACCGGGCTCGACTTCTAGGAGAGGAGGAGGGACATTTCACCGCGGGGACGCGGCGGCGCGGGAGGCCCAGGCGGGGCGAGCATCGTTGCGACCGGACGAGGGGCCCGATCACCCAGGCTTCCCGCTTCGCGGGAGCACAGGGGAGCGGCGGGGCGGGGTGGGCGGCCGGCATCCCTACGAAACAGAGCTGAGTGCGGAGCGGCTTGCTCTCCGCCCTGCTCACACAGCCAACCCGTGGGAAGCGAGATGTCCGCAAGAGTGCCTGGCGCCCTGTGGGGGCCCCGCCGGCCTGTGGGGGCCCTGCACAGGGCTGAAGAGCCACGCCCCCTTCAGCAGGACCTCTGTAGGTTCCGTGCCCAGTGGGGGTGACGAGGAGGCAGAGGCCAGCCCTGCGCGATAGGCCTCTGGAAGGCGACAGGCTGGGGCCAAGGTCAAGCCTCGTGTACAAGGCAGGCGGGCATCCAGGGGAGAAGGCAGGCCAGGCCCCCGGCCGGCCCCTTCTGCCTCCCGCGGGGCCCTGGGTGGCTGTGTGCACGAGGCCAGCACCACGCACGCGCGGCCGGCGGCCGGAGCCCGTCTGCTGCTCTGTCAGGAGCCAGGTCTGCGACTTCCAGGCTCCTACAGGTCGCTCTTTCAACGCGGCTGCCTGCCACCTGCCCTCGGGAGCAATGGGCGCCGGTGTTCACGGGCTACCGTGAGGTCGGCCACTGGTCCACGCTCGGCGGACAGGTCGAGAGGGAGCCCGCTCCACCAAACGACAAACGGGGTTCAGGGAGCGAAGTCCGGCGGCTGGAGGCCGAGCCTCTGCACAGCCACGTTTCCTTCCACGCGCCCAAAGGGCTTACAGCACGAAGCTCAGGTGGCTTCTGATCGCCGAGCTGCTGCGCCCATTGGCGGCTCCCGCAGCCAGCGGGCCGCGGGCCACACCCCCGCCGGTTCTCCGGGGCCCTCTCCCCTGCCCCGGACCCTTCCCACCCGACACACCCCCATCAGTTAAAACAGAAATAAAAGTGCAAAGAGCCACCACGGCCGGCCTGCTCCAGAAAGCTGAGCTCGGCCGGGCCACTCCGCACAGGCCACCGCACCGAGGAAAACCAGCCACCCTGGAAAACAGGGCGCTGTCTCCGGGGACGAACCGCCTTCTCTGCGGCAGCTGAGAGGAAAGGCCTTCGATCAGAGAAGGCCCTGCTGGTCCCCACGCCTCCCTGGGGCGAGGACGCGGCCCCCCACCCTGGCCCCCCCGGCAGGAGGTTCCAGGGGACCGGAGGCACCTGTCACAGCACGTGGGGCTGGCCAGGGCGCCCTCCCCACGAGCACAGGCTGTGAGCAGACGGTCAGCACAGAAACAACGCTCGTCTCGTCCACCGCCCCGAGTCACCCCAGACCCAAATCCTCCCGGCCTTTCTTCAGTCGCTCCTGGGGTCCCCTGCTGGGACCACCCACCCCTGCTGGGACACCTCTGGCTTTGGGAAGCTACAGCCCTTCCCACTGCAGTATTTATAATTCGATAAGCCTGAACTGGCTGCTGATAAAGACAGGAAAACTATCCCCTGCCCGAAAGAAATTACCATTCTTTTTTTTTTTTTTTTTTTTGGTCAGTGGCAATTACTTTTTGAAATCCCTCCTCCTCCGAGCAGTGTTTCTGGTTTACTCTGACGAGCAGACAGAAGTAGCTGCAGATCCACTGCTGGGATCACTTATTCTTTTAGGGTCTGCAGAGAGCCCCACAGTCCCGCGATCGCCAAACTCCACTCTTCACCGCCGGCGGTCACGCTCCGGGCCGCCCGGACCCGCGGACTTCCATCGTGATTAAAGCACCCTAAAACTGTGCCATGCTAAACCCACGGCTGCAATCAGGCACGGCTCAGGAGGATGGGTGCCGTGCTTCTCCGAAATCACCTCCTCCTTCGCCCTTTGGGGAAGGGCTGCACTTCGGCTGCCCAGCAGAGATGGAGATGGCGCCCCTGCCCCCGCCCCCCGCCCCGACCCCAGGACCCCTTGGTCCCGGAAGGAAAATCTCTGGGCATTAACAGGGCTACGTTGGGGCTCAGTCGGTTACAGATCCTTTTTTGACAGCACGTACTTCCACTCTTGCCGCATTCGGGGCTGGGCGAGGTGCCCACCCCAGGGAGGGCGGGGGTGGGGAGGAAGAGGAGAGGCAGCAGACGGTCATTTCTAAGGCCTCGGGCCCCGGCTCTGCCAGGAATTAGGTCCTAAGACCGGAGGCCACGGGAAGGCTCCCCTCCCCTTCTAGAAGCATCTCCTTTGTCTGCAGGATGTGGTCCTGCAAAACCAGGAAAGCAGCCAACTGGGGGGAACGGGGAGGTGAAGGACGAGGTGACTGTCAAAGCCCCTGGGGCGAGAGCCCCGGAACCGCGCTGGGGAACAGGCGGCCGGGAACGGCTCCGCGCTCGCGGGCCGAGGCTCCCAGCGAGGCCTCCCCTGCGCTCAGCAACCCGGTCAGGTTCCCAGGGAGCCGCCAAGGGTTCCCACACTGCTATTTTTAAAACTGACAAGAATCGGGCTTGTCCGACTGTCAGCCGTGAGCTCACAGAGCCGGGGGCTGCTCGGGCTCGCCCCGACGAGCTGGTGCCCGCGGCGCCTGAGCTGCTGGGCTGGCGCCTGGCCCGGCCGCAGTTACTCAGGGCTTCCTCTCAGCCAGCGGCCGGGGCTGGAGGCAGGGGGCTTCCAGAGCCCCCTGTCTGGCCCAATGGCAACACCCCACCCCTAGACTCCTCCCAGGACCCTCTAAAGGGAGTCAGCCATTAGGAGCAGAGCAACACAGCAGCCACGACCCCCAGGACTCTCAGGGGTGTCCGGGGATGGACCGCCCCTGCTTTCCCATGGTGAGGTATGCGCTCACGTGGCCTGGGGTCCTGTTGTCGCTAAGGGTGGCGTGAAGGCTGGGGCCAGGGCTGCAGAAGGGAGTCCCCCGCCTGCCTGGGGGCAAGCAGCCAACGAGAAGAGAGTCGGCCTGGCCCACACCTGTACTGGAATGGGTCCCGAGGTCACGAGCAGAGGGGTGAAAGCAGCCCCCTCCCGCCTGGGAAGAAGCAAGCTGTGCTGGGAGCCGTCTCCAGAGACGAGGCCAGGAGCCTCCAAGGTCTGGTGGGAGGCTGAGGAGAGCTCCTTGTCCTGTGGTCGCCCAGGACAGGCCCGCGGGTGAGCTCCCTGCCGCAGCTCCCCCTGGGGCGCTCTGCCGTGTCTTCCTGTCTCTCCCTGCCCCCCACGTCCAGTGCCAGTTTCAGATCACCCCTAGGAAGTGCCCAGGGAGGCTGCACCCAGCTCCCAGGCCCTCGCAGCAGGACCCAGAGGTGCCACCTTCACACAGCTGAGTCCAGACCTAGCCCAGAGGGGGAGAAGGCTGGGGGCTAAAACCAGGAACCCCGGGAAACCCTAGTCCCCTCTCCAGGGAACAGCGTGCAAAGCAGGAACAGAAACAGGCCGAGCCGAGCCGGGACTCTGAAGACTGCAGTGCAGCCCCCCCATCTCCTCCCCGCACCCCAAACCGCAGCGGGAAGAGCGCACGTCTGAGGAGAAGCGCGAGCTGTGCCCAGGCGATGCTTAAGCTACCGGCGTTTTCTCTGACCGTCTCCCCGACCGGAGAAGCAGCTCTGCTGCGCAGCCAGAGCTCGGCCAGCCGTGCCCGGCGGCAGAGGGCAGGTGAGCAGCTTCCTGCTGGGCGATGCTGACCTCCACCTAGCCGCCCAGTGCGTGCCACCACCTGCCTGGTTGGGGCAGGGCAGGAAAGACTTCCAGTTAAAGGACAAAACACTTTTCAACCAGGCTATGCGAGATCACAAGTGACCCGTCTCAGGTGGAGAAACCCTACCTCCAACTGGGCCACCCAGGAACCAAGGGCCTGGTGGCTGGAAATAACAGATTCTGCAGACGCGGGCCGATGAGTCAGCCTGGGGACGGGTGTGTTTACTTTGCGCTTCCAATACAAGGAACTGGTGGTAAAACCTCCCCCGATAAATAACACTCACGTCCGCCAGAAAGCTCCATCAGGCGAAGGTGCCCGAGAGCGTAAAAAACGCCCCACTGGCAACAGTCTCCACTTTCAGGATCTAACCACCGCTGGCTGGCAGTCAAAGCCGTTTGCATTTCAACAAGATGACCACAGCGCCCCTCCCGGTCCTGGCGGGCCCCAGGATCCCCGCACAGTGAGGGAAGAGCCTGGGAGGCTTCACAAGCGCCTCGCCCTTGACTTAGTGATATTTCCGTGACAGTTGCCACCGCTCTACTGAAGTCCCCCCGAAACACTGGCTTTCAGGCTTACGGCAGAAAGCCACCAATCGACTGCACGACCTCCTCGGCCAGGACGAAAACACGCAGGCCTCTTCTTCCCAAGCGGGCTCATCCCTGCATACACACCGCCGTCCTCTGTCCCCTAATCCTGGGGACACACACTGCTACCTGGGGCCCCGCCAGCATCCCACGGTGAAAAGACGCCCCACCACCCACTGCCCCGAGGATCAGAAGCCAGGTCTCCGGGACAGCAAAGGCTGGGCGGGGTTGCAAAGGGGCTGCTTCTCGGGGTCTGTGTGTGCCGGGGCGGGTGCGTAAGGGGGTTCTCTGTGCAGGATACAAACCAAACCTAAGTCCCACACAGAATGCAAGCTACACCCAAAGAAAAGTCACTCGAATGTGCTCAATCGAAGCGTGCGTTTAAATTATTAAAACGCAACCGCAAACAGCGAAAAGCAAGCCGGAGAGCTGCTTCGCGGACCCCCCTCCCGCCCCCACTCTCGGGATTACGCACAGACCGCAAGGGACCGAGCGCGAGGAGCCCGGGCGGCCGCACGGCCAGGCCAAGCCGGCGCTTCCGACCGAAATAATTACCGTCTTACGGCAATTTGTGCCCCAGCGAAAATTACTAAGTGAGTCGAGCGGAGTCTCGCGCGCTCACAAAGCCCGGGTCGCCACACGGCAATTTCCTAAGCCGGGCGCAGACCGCAGCGCGCGGGTGGGTCCCGGGCGGCCGGACGCGCCTCCGCGGGGCGCTCGCGACCCTCAAACGCAGGCCGCAGGGCGGCCAGGGAACACGCCTGGGCACCTTCCGCGGTCCGGGGCAAACGCGGACCCGCGAGGTCCCCGCCGGGGCTTGGAGGCCTCGCCCGCGCCCGCTCTTCCCTCCGACGCTGCCCCCCGGGCGACGCGCGCAGGGAGAGGGGGGCCCTCGGAACCCGAGCGCCGCCGCGACCCCAGCCCGACCCCGCCCGGGCCGCTGACCTGTCGTCGACGTGCAGGCTCGGCGAGCACTTGATAGCGAGCCACGTCTTCCAGTGGACATGGCGCACCTTGTACACCTGCCCGAAGCCGCCCGAGCCCACCTTCTCCCAGCTCGCGAACTCGCCCGCCTCGAAGGTCCGCAGGAGCCCCAGGGCCCACGGGCTCCCGCTGTCGCCCTCCATCGCGCGCCTCTCGCCGCAGACCCAGCAGCGCCGAGGAGCCGCGACCGCCCAGGTGCTCAGGTGTGCGCCTCGCCCACGACGTCACTTCCGCCGCCGGCCCCGCCGCCGCCGGCCCCGCCCCCGGGAGCCGGGCCCCTGAGCACCCGCCGAGGGAGCGCCGCGCGGGGTCGGGAGCAGGGCAGCCGCCCCGCGGACCCGCGCGTGTTAACGGCGCTGCAGAGTGCGTGCAGTGCTGGGAAAGAATTCGCTCTCCTCCCCAGTGCCGCCATTCCTCCACACTCGGCAAAAAATAAAAATAAAAAAAAAGGAACAAAGACGATATTGCACCCAGATATGGACTTTGATACGATCCACCGATCTTACGCAGATTTCCCCAAATTTACCGGTCCTCGTTTGTGCATATTACGTTCTATACACTTTATCGCCTGCGTGGGTTCGCGTCTCCACGCTGAACATCCCATCACGCACAGACCTCCCGTGGCCCTTTGTCGCCGAAGCCCCAACTTGTGTTATTTCAAACATTTGCTGTATTTGCACACAGAAATCATCTAAGGTGAGATCTTTTGGAATTGGTTTTTTTCACTCAGCATAATCCCTTGGAGATCCATGTCTCTCTCTTTTACACTGAAGTTTTCACTTTGCAAGTAACTTTTTAAAGTTACCGCAGCAGCAAGTCTAAAGTCCGCCCCTCCCTCCCAAAGGCCGCTGGGATCCCCTCGTCCTTTCCTAGAAAACGGAGTCTTTTTACACCTCTGGCGAAAAAAAGTTCCCAGCCGGAATGCACCCCACTCTCAGAAAGATATCTGGGTCAGAGGTTGAGCAGTGTAATTGCAGACTTTCACGCCTAAAAACCACTCATTCCTGTGAGTCTGTACGGTGAGCAAAGGCTTATTCCTGGCTGACTGGGATGAATAATGAGGACTGGATGGGAAGATGAAAGAGGGAGCATTTTAATGACATTAACTGTATTTTGTGTTAGTCACTCCAAAAGGAGAGGTTTCTTAGCACGCACATGGAAGCCTCAGATGTAGCTCCTGCAGCCCTTACCTTCCACCGGGCACATAACCATCTTATTTTACAGCCAATAATCGAGCTCCGTGTCTGCTTTGTTATCAGCCCTCCCCCCGCCTCCGGGGCTCCCATTCCTGGGTGCTCACTGGTGGGGACGTGACTGGGCTTGCCCCGGCCGCCCAGGCGAGCCAGGCAGCCTCGTCCTTTTCCACATAATCTTGCTATTAAAATTGATCTTCCTGAGACTGGAGTGGCAAGTGGCTATTTCAAGCTTGTTTGAAGCAAATGTAACTAACATTTGAACTAACATTTTTAGAGATAATTGAGATTTTGAATCTATAAAGATAACTCAAAAGTAAATATTGTCATTACTTAGTTGGGAAAAAAAGAATTGACTCCAAGTGCATCACACGCACGGTTTCCTAGGTCAGGGCAGGCGCTGTTCCCTTGGCTCCCTGCAGACTCGAGTCTCAGCTCCATGGAGTTGAGCAGCGTAGGGGGCCGACAATGACTCCAGTCCAAAACACCCCAATTCTGTTTATTTAGCCATCTGCCTGCTCCGCTCGACAAATATTTATGGAACATCGCTGTAGGCTCAGCACTGGGCCCGGTGGCCAGGGAACCGGGGACCACAGAGACCTCAACCACCAGTCCATACCTGCAAACAGAGAAGGGACAAAGATCGCAGCGGGCGGGCTGGGTGGGACTGGCCAGGCCCCTCCCCCGGACTTGGCTGTGTTCCCTCGCACAGGCCCCTCAACCCACTCTGCAATCAGCTTTTGAATCTGTTAAAGGAAAACAAAGTCCCTTTCAGAAACTGTGAAGACAGGAGGGGGTCTAAACCTTCTGGGATTATAGGAGAGTAATTGTGATTTATGTCAATGGTCATTGGTCATTGGCAGGTAAGGTGACATTTCTAAGAATAAAAGTAATTTCCAGTGGCAATAATTTAATAATTATTTTAGTGTTGTGTATTTTATAATGCAAGGGGATAAACCTTCATGGTTACTCCATGGCCATCCAGGAAACCCCAAAGATAGTCCAGATTTAAAAGATCTCTTCCTATTTTTAACATAAAAACTTTGTATTACATGAGACTCAAGTGTCCACAGAGAATATATTTAGTCTTATTTTGTAGTGCAGTGGCAGACTAGGTGAGGAAATTTTAAATGAACACAGCAAATCATTTGGTTGGAATGATTTAATCATTTCAAAGGCACAAAATATAGAGATCTGTCATTTTCGAACTATTTTATCCCTTGTAGGCTTAAAAAAAAAATCCTAAAATAGCAATTACGCATGAAAGTAAGCATCTATAAACTAAAACTGAAGGCTTACAGCGTTAGCTTTAAAATACTATACATCTTATCAGAATATTAAATACGGCAAAATGTATATTAAATTTCCCATCTTAATGAGCTGTAGCAATCTTCTTAATAAACAAACCTGATCCATCATTTTGTAAGCATTCAAAGTCTCCCAAATGATTGAGCCCACAGCAGTGTCAATAACACATCCATGGAAACTTTTATCCAAAACAAAGTTTCACTTTTTAATACATTTTAGGTAAAAATAAAAGTGGACCGATTTAAAGAAAAACATGATGCGATATGAGTTCACTTATATGTGGGATCTAAAGAACAAAATAAACAAACAGAAACGGATGCATAGATAAAGAATGAACCCGTGTCAGATGGGAGGGCTGGGTGAACAAGGCGAAGGGATTACGGTGCAGGAGTTGGAGTTACATAACAGTCGTGCGCGCGCGCGGTGCAGCATAGGGACTAATCAATCCCGTCATCACTATGCATGGTGCCAGGGGCTACTAGACTTTTGGGGCAGGGGAGAACCACTTCCTAAATCTTATACATGTCTAACCACTGTGCTGTGTACACCGGGAACTAAGGTAATATTGACCGTCAACTCTAATGGAAAAATTAACAATTTTTAAAAAGGAAAATATGAGAATGGTGTAAGGTTTGCATTTCCGAGTGGGAGGAGGCCATCTGCTAATGAATGCGCCACCTGTGAAGCGCCAGGGTGGTCTGCGCCAGGAAATGGGTCGGCAGTGATCGTGAGCCCCCAGCGCGCACCGCAGGGGCTCCAGGCCAGGTGATGGGGGTGGGGGCGCGGAGGTGGGCCCGGAGGCCAGGACTCCCGGGAAAGCGACAGCCACCAGCGCGCAGCGCGCTGAGGGGAGGAGGGGAGGGCCCGCGGGGAGCGCAGCGCCAGACGCCGGGCTCCTGCGGGCCTTTCCCTGAGACTCCCCAAGTCCGCTTGCGCCTGCCTTGCGCGCTGGGCCGCACGTCTCAATAGGCGCCCCTCCTGTCCAGGTCGCCGAGTGTGCCCGGCTCCGAGGGGCTGTCCCCTGCACGTGGCCATTTAGCACTGTGCGCTGACCCTGCCGAGCTGGGCCAGGGCCGGGAGCCGCCTCCGCGTGCCGCCCTGGGGACCGGACCGACCCTGCAGGCCGAGCAGAAGGCAGGTGCGCGGACTCTGCTCGGCGGGCCCCAGCACGGTGGCCTGGGCGCGTTTGCCGGTCCCCCACCCGGGCGTAGGGGGTCCCCGCTCAGAATGACCGCGGGGCTCCAAGGAGACGGCGCGCCGGCGTGTACCGGGTGAGCGTAACAGTGCCGGCTACTGTCACTCCTGGTGGGCGTGCTGCTGAGCGAGCTGTGAACCACCTTTGTCCCCCTTAAGGTCCCCGGAGCAGCGCGCCCCCGACGCAGCCCGCGGGGCGAATGGCTCGCTGCGGGCCTGCAGCCAGCCTGGGGCTGACGGAGCTCCGGGCTCGGAGCGGGGCCAGCCCCTCCGGGGTCCTCCCGCTGGACCTGGCCGCGGGGACCGGTCAGTGGGGCCGGGCCGCCGTGGGCGCCCCGCCCGCCCCGCTCCCTCCCTGTCTCCCCGCCCCTCCCCTCCCTCCTCCCTCTCCCCTCCCCCTCCCTCCTCCCCTCCCCCTCCCCCCCCTCTCCTGCCCCTCCCACCCCCACCACGTCCCCCTCCCTTTCCTCTCCCCGCCCCCGCCCCGCCCCGCCCGGCGCTCCGCCAAGCCCAGCCCCCCCTGCCCGGCAGGCTCCTCCCCGGGAAGCAGGCCTTGTTTTCCTTCCCGGGACGAGTCCCGCTGCTGCTTGCTGGGCCGCTTTTGCGCGTTCCCCGCGTGATTCGAGTGGGATTTGCTCGAGGAGCGTCACTTGTTCAGTTCCGCGCTTCTGCCCTCGTTAATTCCCAAAATGTGATTCGGGAGAGCAGGGAGTCGGACACGGGACCCCTGGCAAGGGTTGCCGGAGCCGCCCCTGGAGTCGCGGGAGACAGGAAGTGGGGGGACTGACGCCCACTAAAACTTTTCTTGAGGACATATTTTCTGTCACATAAACCTCCCTTTTCAGAGCTGCCTCCTCTGAGCCCAGGGGTCCCACCCCTGTCCTCCGTGTCTTCCTGTAAGATCATTCCTTCCATGCCCTGGGGACGCAGCCCGTAGAGACTGGAGGCCTCGAGCCAGAGAAGCGCCCTGAGCAGGTGCTTGGTGAGTGGCAGTTATAAAACCCCGGCAGTGCCTGAGCCCTCACCCTGCGCCCCTGCCCTTAAGTGTTGGGGCTCCTTAAAGCCAAGCCCTCTTCTCCCTCACTAGCCACCCACACTCCCCGGTGACCTCGGCCGGGCCACTGTCTGAGTTTCCATCTACTCGGCAAAGACTCCTGCCTTTTACCTCCAGCGCCAGACCCCCAAAATTCAGCCTGGCGCACGCCCTCAGCACAACTGAGATGAGCCTCTGTGATCTTCACCCCCCAAACTGGTTCTTCCCAGACTCCCACCTCCGAGCGTGAACTGCCTTCTACTGTGAAGGCTGGAGCCCAAAGGCGTCTGCAGCACCTCGTCGACCCCTAGAACCAGTCCATCGCCAACAGCCCACCCTCGACTCGGAGAGGCGAGCCCGCCCGGCGTGCTCCTAAGGACCCCCGTCTGGTCCCGCCCATGAGCACAGGGCCAGAGGGTGCCCAATATTGTGGATCAAGCTCTGAGTACCCGTGACCCCGGAATCACAGCCCAGATGTCCCCAAGCTCACCCTCCAACCGCAGCACACCGGTTCACCCTCCGGGGTGACTCCACTGTGGGTACGAATGCCCCAAGGCCCCAGGTGTGGCCAGAGAGGCTGTTTGCAGGGGACGTGGGGTCCCCCGTGGGCCCGGGAGGCCCCCCCAGGCTGGAGAGCGTGGAAGTGCGAATGCCCAGCTGGGAGCTGGCCCCTGGGTCGTGAGGCGGGCTCTCACGGCAGGAGGACAGAGCGCATTCTGACGTTTTGCCGGCTCGACTGAGGACTTTCGACAGTTTGGACACGGGGCACGTGGGCCTGAATTTGTTCCCTTCCCCAGCAGAACTGTCAGCACGGTCTGGTCACCAAGACGCTAGCTCTTCCCTCGTTAGAATCTCCTGATGGAGCTCGGTGCCCCATGCCAGCCCGTGGCCTAAGTCCTGGTCATTCCCAGTCTGGGTCAAACACAACTCCCCCTCCTTCAGGATGGCATGCGCCTCTCTAGCGCCATCCCCTAGTCTCTACTGCTCTCAGTCATGCGCCTTGCTCCCCCCACCCCCACCTCTCACAGATCCTCGGACTCAAGCTCCCCAGGGCCTTTGCACAAGCTGTCCTGTCTGTCGGGAAAGGTCTGCTGAGGTCTGGCTCACCCCTACACTCAGCCCATCTCCCGTCTTCCCCCTGTGCTGGCTGGGAAATTATTGCTTGGCTATCACCATGGGAACATGGCTGTTGCCATGGGAACATAGGCTATCGCCCATAGGAACATAACATTCTAATAACAAGCTTTCTGCTTCTGTACCCCCGCTTGCAGACCTGACCTGTGGGTTGACAGGTAGTGAATAGACGAAAAATAGACCTTTGTATTTAGACAGAATGAGGAATGGGATTTGGGGCTTAAAAACCCCGTACCTCTACATTTTGGGGCTGCTTAATGTGGGGTCTGCGTACCCCTGACAGACCCAGCTGGCTGAATAAAGAGTGTGTTTCCTATAACTCACTGAGTTCTGGTGGTCTGTGCGTCTTTTGGAGGCAGGTGGCTCCAACACCCCCAAGTCCCAGACTCAGCCAGAGTCCTCTGGTACCAGCTCACGGGCGGGTGGCTGGGTGCATTACTGTGTTTATTGGGGGTGCTGCTGATTGATGCCTGGCTCCTCCACTCTGGGCCCCTTGGGGCAGCGGCTTCTGCACTCCTCCGGCAGAGGCGCTTGGATGGCCCCACCCCGCCCCCTGTCCAGGTTCATCACTGACCACCCCGCCCGCTCTGTTCCGGCCTCACTGGCCTTTTGGCTTTCCCAAAAGCCAAGTGCCTGCCTTCCTCAGACCCTCTGCTGGGTGGGCTCCTGCCTCATCCTGCGTGGGCCACACCTGCGTGGGCCACACCTACCTTCGCCTCTTTCTGCTCAGTGTTACCGCCTCACCTACGCCTTCTGAGGCAGCCCATCTAAACAGCACCAGGCCACTCCGACTCCATGCCACCCCATCTCTGCCGACTCCCCCTAAAACGCTTGATGCTTCGTTACTCAGGGGTGAGTCCTGCCGGGGTGGCCTCCAGGATGCCCCGCGGTGCCCGGGCAGACCGGAAGTGCTCCCTAAGTCAGACGTTCCCAAACGTGCTCCCCTCTCTCTACAGAGTCCCTGGGCTGAAAGGAGTGGTCAGCAGTTTCCCTTATTAAGTTAGGATCAAACAACTTAAGATTTATGAGAAAACGATCTGGCGGTTCCTCAAACACTTAAGCATAGAATTACCGAATGGTCTAGCAATTTCACTCACAGGGAAATACGCCAAAAGGACTGAAAAAATGCCACGGAACTGTCCCCTTAAAAACGGTTACAACGATACATTTTATACTTTACCACAATTAAAAGGTTAATTTTATATGATATGAATTTCGCTTTGATTTTTTAGAAAAGTATTTCTGTTCTAACAACTTAGTAGCTGTTTTGTTTTTTTTTCTTTAATAATTCACATAAATTGAAGAAAAAAATTTGCCATTCTTCGGGAAGCACAGTTACGGGATGGCCGCACGGCTTCCCACACCCGGCATCGCTCGGGACCAGGCCGCCCTCGTCTCTTACCCCACACTGACGTTCACAGCGTGATTGCTCTTGAAGGCGGCGATCACCTCGAGCCCAACTTTGCAGAGACAGGGCATCATCCAGAGGAGGGATGTAGCACAGTCTCATGCTGCAGGTGTGAGTTACCTGGAGTCAGCCTCCCGCGTGGTCCCTGACAGACTTCGCTGGTTCCCTACAAAACGTAACCCCCACGCCCCCGGCGGCAGCTCTGTGAGTGCTCGGTGCTCACGCACGCTGGCGGGTTTGAATCACAGGGCAACGTGAGCCCATGAGACGACACGAGCCTAGAATTTTTAAATGATGAGAGAAGCCGACGGCAACCGCGTCACACAGGGAGACGGCGGCTGCGTGACGGGGGAGAGGTGGCCGCAAAGCGTGGACCGGCAAGGAGGCCGGAGCCTCTGGGAGCTGGAGCGGGCGAGGGGCCCCCCGCCCCCAGCCTGAGCTTTCGAGGAGCGGGGCCTGTGACACGTGGACTCCAGACTTCGGGCCTCCGGAATTGTGAGCAAATGCACTTTGTTGTTTGAGCCTCCGTTCATGGTGCTTTGATGGGGCGGCCCCAGGAAACTAGGACACCCACCTAGATCGATGTCCTCGTCACAGTTACAAGGACCCTTATTTTATCCAAAAACAAGAGACAGTGATTTTCTCCACGTCCGTGCTGGACCTGCAGCCAGCCGACAAGCCCCTGGGGGCCTGTGATCATTAGCTTCACACGTCAACGCCTGTCCCGACCTTCGGGCGGAAGGCACAGTGCTCCTCCTGGTCTCTAGCTTGCCGATTCCCACTGCAGATTTTGGGACCCGTCAGCCTGCGAGACGGCGTGAGCCGATTCCTGATAACACGCACGCACAGACGCATGCATGCACGCACGCGCACGCACGTCTGCACACACACGCACGCCTTATTGGTCTGTCTCCTGGGCCTTAAAGCGTTTCCGTTTCATGTTAAGCCTGTTTTCTAAAGCTAACCAGTCTTTTTACTGGCAAAGCCGGTACACTCCCCTTTTTGCCGGCTGTTTTGTGGTTTATGTTTTGTTTTTGTTTTAACGCCATTCCCAAGCCAGCACCGTGAAGGCGCTGCAGCAAACGCACGGGCAGCCTCCCGTGCTGGGACAGGCCCCTGGCAGGAACGAGCCGAGAAATCGGTTCCCTCCTCCCGAAGCTGCACGGGCCGCATCGAAACGACGTCGGGACGGGCCGTGCGAAGGCTGGGCCGGCCTCCCTGCCCTGCTCCCCGCGGACGGAGGGTCCCCCTTTCTCTGCCTCCTCTCCCCGTGCCCCCTGCCCAGGACAAGGCTGCACCCCCGCCCCCCGGGGAGTTGCCGCCCCCCCCCAGGGCTGTGGGGCCCGCCCGCCTGCCGCTCTGCCAGCGGGGTCCCTCCGATCGCTGCTGCAGATCAGGCCTCACCAGTCAAGACGCTTCTCCCCAAGATGTCTATGCGGAAAGGAATTCTCCCTGGGTGCTTCTCACACACACCCTGGCGGCTGTGCCAGGTCCTCAGGGGAGCGGTCCTGCGGGGTGGCCACCTGCCATCTGTGGGCCGAGCGTGGGAACTGCAGCCACGTCTGCTTGGGAGTCAGGATGACTCCCAACCAGCCACTCGACAGGTACGCATGCCGGGCGCTGTCCGCGTCACAGAACGTCCTGCCGCAGTGAAACCCCAGGTCCCCGGCCCGAGGCAAGCAGGCGGCCGGGGCCGGCCCACGGCATCCCAGCTCTGCGGGCATCCCAGCCCTGCGGGTCGCCGAGTGCTCCTGCCTCAGCTGCCCGCTCTGTAGAACGAGGAAGGAGAAGCCGGGGTCTCTGTTTCACAGAACCGGGGGGATTAAATGAGCCTGCGTGTCTTCAGAACAACGTCCGCTGCATGTCCCGCGCCCGGCGTGTGTCAGCTGCCTCCATTCTGGGCTGCTTTCATGAGCTTTCAGTGATGCACCAAAAACACCTCATCTGCCGCCTCTTCCCACCGAAGTAGACAAATATAATAATATCGAATTATATCAAATATTTAATTAAAGAGCAAGTTACAGGCATTAGCATAATGAGCCCCATTTCTGTCCAAATGTTATACAATTTGTAAGCAAAAGACTAGAAGCAACCCAAATGCCCCTCGACGGGGCACTGGGCGCCTTCCCACCACTCGCCCACATGGAGGAGTACTACGCAGCCAGGAAAAGGGGCACAGTCTCTACACACAGCTCGGCGGCGATCACAGGTCTCTGAACAGATCGAGGTGGAGGGGAGCAGAGCACACACCGTGCAATGCTGTTTACCCAAGACAGGCGGAAACTAGCAACGCAGCCGGCTGTCCGTCCGAATGCGTCATCTAGTTAGCTAGCTGTCATCTACCTGTCATATCATCCCTCCATCCGTCCGATCTGCTTGTTTTAAAAGCCCTGGGAGAACCACCCGTCAGTCCAGTGGGGGCCAAGCTCACGGATGGCGACTAGAAGGTTCTGGGATGCAAACGCAACATGATTGATTCATCGCGTGTGTCTTGTTTTATAGATTCGACTTTGGAACCACACACATATTTTGTATATTTATAAAACAAATCAACTTAAAAAAAAATCAATCCCTAAATATCAGGAACAAAATAAGACAAATGAACCAAACGTGCATCCATTGGTGGCCTCCAGACGGAGAGATGGAACAGGACTCGGTGGCCGAAAGCGTGGACAACGGAGCAGGCCTATTCCGAGCGGCTTTAAACCGTGGACGTTTGAAAGCCACTCCTAGTGGAAAATTAGACTGAGGATGAAAAGAACCACAAGAAAGAAAGAAAAGAGCTTTTCAGTCATCGTGCTGTGGGCGTTGCTGTTTGGAGACCAGTGTGTGTTGAAGGATGAAGGAAATGTGATATTCAAACTCTGCCATGACCTGTGTCACGGCGAATGGAGAGTTCGTGGCGAGAGGACGGAAGTTAAGGAGTGCTGAACTTGAAAGGGACTTGCCAGCACAGAATAGTCAGCAAAATTAACAGAAACGGATAATGCGAACCTGCTCACTTGAGCTTGTCGCCTGTCCTAATGCGAGTGCGCGTTTGGGGACACTGCTCTCTTCCCGCTGTGTACCTCCTGCCAACGACCTTTATGTAAACGTGGAAGTCCCACGTCTACCAAAGTGAGATGCGTTATTTCACACGGTGAACCTTTAGGCCATTCGAAGACCAAAAGGTGTAACCTATCGTTCAGTTTATCGACAGTTTCTTAAAATGCCAACCCCTCCCCAACTGACCGGTTGCTTCTACCATAAACAACAATGGGATTAGCATGAGTTCTCGGTTTTTATTATTAAAGGCCAGCAGAACATACTCACGTTTCTATAATCATATCACCATTCAAAAGTTACGAAACACTAGCTCCAAGTTATACATGGAATCAGTCCTGCGACAATGCAGGTGTCCGTGCTTTCGGCCACCGAGTCCTGTTCCATCTCTCCGTCTGGAGGTCTGGGAGGTGCGTGCAGTAAAGTCGCCCCCACCTACCCCGTCCCAGCACGTGGGTCAGGTGACGTCCCGTATGCTTATGACTTTCTGAGCTGGAGGGAATGCAGATGAAAGTGACTTTAATTCACGTGATCTTTAAATTATTTTCAAACGCACCTGTGCTTTGTGACTCGTTTCATTTGTACTTTAAAGCTTAAACAAACAATGCATTATTTAAATGCTCGTTTTTAATTTGTTGAGGGAAAAGTCAATATTATTAAAGAACATGGCTCAAATATATGACCTACCTAGGGGGAAGAAAACTTGAGGTGTGGCTGTGGAATCATGAAATAAACAATTCACTGCATCAACCTTTACGCTCAGAGGCCCCCGGGGCTGACGCAAAGGCGGCCTGCTTGGCGGTGCGTGCGCCCGCGCTTACGCCTGGACGGGACCCAGCGGCTCCCACTCAGCCGCCCTGGGGCCCTTCGGGCGGCTGTCAGCAGGACGCACGCTGACCCACTGTCCGCCACACGGAAGACCCACACGTCCTGCGTCCGGGCCTCTGGGGGCCTCTGCGGAGGTGGCCAGCGAAGCGCCTGGGCCCGGCAGCCCCACCTGTACCCGAATGACTTTCAGGTTCGGCTGAAACTGCCGAGACCTCGGGGGACATGTCGAGTAACCGGAACGTCTTACGGATTCTGGACTGGGGAGAAACCCAGACGCCATCGGCAGCAGGAAGTACAGCTGTTCTCGGAATACATCGCGCGCATCGACTACTTGCAACAGGTGATCTGAGAGCCGGCGATGGAGAACAGGTCAGAGCGCCTCTGGCGTCACACAAACGGAAGGGGCGCGGAGCACACGCGGCTTCCCCAGACCCCAGGAGAAAGGTGCCGGGGGCCCCTCGGGCTGCGGGGCGCGAGCTTCACGCCTGGGACACCGAGCTGGAAGACCCAGGTCACGGATCCGGCTCCCCAGAGCAGCTTCCGGGGGGACAGTGAGGTGGCACAGGGGACAGCGCGTTTCCCACCGTCCTGCTCCCCTGAATGACACGACGTTACGAATTCACAGGCCCCAAACGAGTTCTCGTGGTTTATTATTTCAAAATAACCGAGGGGCCCGCGAGAGCGTGGCGGCCACTGCGGCTGGACCAACGTCCCCCGTGGACGCAGCTGTGTGTCGGGCCAGCGGGAGCGCCGGGCGCTCCCCGTCGTGACCGGGGCGGACGCGCAGAACGATTTGGAGTCGATGACGAGGCCGAGCAGAACGTCGTATTTTTGCCTCATTTCCTTCACGTAAACAAATCCGCAGCAACTGTCCTGAGACAACCTGAACCCACCGTGCCTCAGACGGCAACCCCGTAAGGCCAGAGAGGTCCACGGACAACGCAGGAGGGACTCCACTTTTATTCAGAGTTCTCACTCACCATGATGGGAAGTACCATTAGGTATCTGTTTTTTAAATAACAGTGCAGTACCCTGGGGCCGCACAGCCTGAATTAGGTTCTTTAAAAACATCTGATGCATTCTTCCCTACGCACAAAAACAAACTTCTTTAAAAAAATAAAACTGTGATTTAAAAGGCCTTTATTTCATAGGGAAAAGGAACAAAAGATAAATGCTAGCGGATGTTTAATCGTGTTTGGATTTTTTTAGTTGGTCATTCGCCCTTTGTATTCTGCAAATGCAAAAAGAAATCGTCAGTGATTTTTTAAAAAATATTTTAGGAACCCTGGCCTTCTGGATAATGGCATGGATTCCCGGACCCCTTATATTTGAAGAATGGAGACGATATTTTAGAAAGCCTATCACCTCTTGCCAAGTTCTTTTGATGAAACTATTATGTAAAAAGCAGTTAATTATATACATAAATAACATAAAAATAATTATCATAAGTTAAAAAGTCGACGGTTCAGCTGAGAGGAGAGAGCTGGGAGTGTCGGAAGAGCTGTGTGACCGTGACCGTGACCGTGACCGGCAGGAGACCTGAGGCCCGAGTGCGGCCTGGGCAGAGTTCAAGTTCGTGGGGCGTGTGCTGCACAGAACACATTCTAGCCCTACCCTCCAAACCTCGCCATCGGAACGGAGTGACGTTGTGAGGAGGCTGCGTTTTGCAGAACAAACTGTCCTCAGACGCAGCAGCAGCGGAAGGTGACGCCAGCCTTGTCTACCCGCCGCCGCCCCAGTCAGCATTGCTCCAAGATGGTCTCCCAACCCACAGGGGTCTGGGAGCCGGGGCGACCGAGGAGGGCAAACGCGTCACTCCACTGCGGAGGGCACCGCAGACCCTCGGGGAGGGGACCCACGCCACTCTTCCCGCCCCGAGTCCCCAGCGGCCGGCCCTGCGCCGCGCCCGCCGCCCCGGGACAGCCGCGTCCGGGCGGCGGGCTGTGGTCGGTCCACACGCCACAGGTCCGTTTCATTAATGCTCCCACCAGTGAACGGGCCGCCTCCACTCTCATCGCTGCTTGGAAGAAAATTCTACCTTTGTACTTCAGAAAAACTATGCTTTTTCAGTTTGGCAAAGAGCCGAGCTTACTCCCTTTATAGAAAATTGGTCTTGAAACATCAACCTTTGGAACTGAAGTTTAAACAGAAAGAGACAGGAGTCCCTTCCCTGTTCTTCAGAGGATTTGAGCAGAACCTCGGTCACAATAAATACACGTGCATGGCACGGGGTCCCGAGGGGACGCCACGGTGCCACCGGCAGGGACGGCCCGGGGCCTCCCTGTCGCACACAGCTGTGTGCCCTCCGGTGTCTGCCAGTGTCTGGGCAGCTGTGTAGAGCTGGACGTGGACCAACTGTCCTACAGTGCAAACGACTTTAGCTTAAAAAAATAAAACATGGCCACAACACAGTCTAGAATACATAACAAATGCTTGAAATACAGTGAAAATAAAGAAAAAAAAATTGATCCTGAAAATCAATCCACATAGTAAATGACGAAGAGGCCCTAAGCCTGGCTCGCTGACCTCATGTGACCCGTGAGGGACAAGCTGGCCAGCTTCACACCTGGTTTCAGCCCAAGGCTTTCAAGCAAATTAGACTCAACTCAGATTACAAAGTAGAGACCAAATGTTACCTTAGCTCCACCTGCTCATTTGCAAAATAAAAAACCCAGAAGTGGACGGAGCTGCCTTTCCTGGGCGGTGCCCGGCCTGTGAGGAGTCTGCGCTGACCATGGACCGTGAGATGTAAGACGACCGCTCACGCTCCTAGTAACGCAGCACTCGCCTCCTCGATTCTGCTTCTTGCATTTCGCTTCCCGAACCCCGAGCCCGTGTCCCCCAGACCCGCTTCGCTGGGGAGGCTGGGGCACGGCCAGGGCCCCACAGCCTGGCGAAGGCGGAGCCCGGCCTGCTCCCGCTGGCCACCAGGGCCGGCCGCCCGCGCTGCGCCGAGCTGGCTGCTGGGGTGTGGGCGTCGCTGCGAAAGCCGGGCCGACCTCGCACGGCAGCGTGCGGGCTGTTCCTCGTCTGGTGTCCAGCGAACGCAGCTCGAGAGCAGTGCGGGAGCCCGGCCGGGCCCCGCTCAGTAGCCGTACATCTGCGGCTGCGGCTCGGCCGGGCCCTGCGGCTGCGCCGGCGGCGGCGGGGCGGCCTGCGGCGGCGGGGGCGGCAGCACGTCGGCCTGCGGCACCGCCCGCCAGGACAGCTGGTGCTGGTCGCCCAGCTGGCTGCCCAGGGGCGTGATGGAGTTGACCAGCGTGGTGAGGTTGATGAAGTGGGCCACCGACTGCGGGCTGGAGGCCTCCGGCTGCGGGTGCAGCTGCACCTCGCTCTGGCGGCTGTGCAGCATGGCGGACCCGCCGACGGTGTCAAAGGTCACGGTCAGGATCGAGTTGTCCAGCTGCAGCTGGCGCTCCGGGGTGGCCAGGTGCCCGACGGCCACCGGCTGGAGACTGGTGAACTGCGTCCCAGCCGCAGTGGTGATGGGCGTCACGGTGATGTTGGTCAAGCCGACCGAGCTTGACGGAGTCGTCACACTGGGGTCACCCAGAGTCACCACCACCTGGAAGGGCCACACGCAACACAGAAAGTTATCAGCTTCTGTGAGACAGAAGGCCACAGAAGCGTCTCTGGCCACACCTGCGACGGAGGCCAGGCTGTCACGCCGGACGGACCCTACGCCCACGGGAGCACATGCGCAGCGTCTCTCGTGACAGATCGGACCAAGTTAATTTTGTCCCAGAACAAAAACTCTAGTGACAAGGGAAACGAGACACAGAAATCATCATCAAAGCCGTCTCGGTTCTCATCAGAACCGAGAAACAAATGACTTCACCAGCCAGAAGAAAGTCAGGAAGTTCTCTCTCCCCCGCGCACCCGCCCGTCCAAGCCCGTGAGCAAGCTAACGGGACAAGGGACGGATGGCCCGGACCAACAGCTAGTAACAGAGAGCAGCATCCCTCACGCAGAGGGACAGGCCAGACAAACAGAAGGGTGTCTGCAGCCGGGGCTCGCCTCCGAGATCACAGAAGCGCACCCCAGACTCATGGACGAGAGACCTGGGGGGCCGCGAAATGGTGGGATGGAGGGGGAGCAAATCGGGGATCCCATTACAGGAAGCAGGCTGGTGGCCCCAGGCGTCCTGCCTGCCGCCGGCCCTCTGGACGCCCTTCGGTGTGCAGGGTCCCCGCTCCCTGACTGGTCAGCAGAGGCCCCCGGCCCGAATGCGCCAGAATGCCATGCTGCATTCGTGACAGGCGGGACGCCGAGGTCCGCACTGGGAGACACCGAGGGCGTGTAAGGGAAGTACGGGACGAGGGCTGACGGCACGCACAAGGTGCACACGCAGACCGGGCACCGGCGGCCCCGTGCCCAGGCAGCTGCCGCCCAGTGACTGGCCCCGACCCAACACGAGCAGCATGGCCACCTGCTGGATGCTCTGGACGGCGGAGTCCGTCTCGTCCCCGACGCCGCCTGTGAACGGGGGCTCCTTCTCCGCGTACTCGCTGAAGGCCGCGTCCTCGGGCCCCGGCGCCCCCGCCTCCTCCTCCGGCTTCTGCTTCCTCTTGTGCGTCCTGCGGGCGGCTTTCGCGGGCTTCCCTTCCGCCACGTCCTCCTGCTCCAGGCCCAGCTCCGGCTGCGGGAAAAGCATTTCCATCAGTGTTGGGGTCGACAGGTTCTGTCCCCACTGGGGGCACCAGTGTGGTCCCAGCACCGTCCCTGGACACACTCCCAGGTCAGCAGTGAGGCTCCTGGGCCACTGAGCCGCCACAGGAAACAGCGTGACCACAGCTTGTCTGCCTACCTGCATTTCTCATGTCTCAGAACTGGGGCATGTTCCTGTTGGCTTCAGTTTTTTTTTTCTTTTTTTAGGCGACCCTTGGTTGACCTCACAGATTGCAGGGACCTTGTCAGCTTATAATCCCTTATTTTTATTTATTTTTTACGACTACAGCACCTGGTCTTCCTAGGTGGTCTCCCATCCAAGTACTAACCAGGCCCGACCCTGCTGAGCTTCTGAGATCAGGCGGGATCGGGCCTGTTCAGGGTGGCATAGCCGTAGACGGTTTTAATTTTTTTAAGTAAAAGCAATTACATACAAGTCATACTTCCAAAAGCCACATTTTGAGCTAAAATACAAACATTTCTAAAAACAAATTTAAGGTGCCCTTTCAGCCCGGTGAGCTCAGCCTGAGAAGGACAATGCTTTCACGTCAGACTCTCGGAGAATCGATCCTGGACCCTGGACCCACAGGGTCTGACGGGGGCACGGCCATTGTGGGTCGGGGGCCTCTGCGGCACTGCAGGGGGCGGGGACAGGTGTCCTCCTGCTCACCAGCACGGCCCAGCACCTGAGCACCGCACTCCGAACGGTTAAAGAGAAGGAGGTATGACGGCAATTTGAAAGTCACTGACCACTGACATCGTGACACGTTCTCTTTATGATTAAAGGAAATTTTTATAAAGATCTTGACTAAAAACTCCTTTAAGAAGTTCGTTCGTGTAACACACTTCAGGTTGCTCTGCTTTTAACAACCTAGTCATGCCAAGCTTTTCCGGAAACCACCCGCGACGGTTAATTTAAGTGTCGCCCTGGCTGGGCTGGGGTGTCCAGCTGTGTGGTCGAACGTCAGTCTCGCTGTTGCCGTGACGGGGTTTTTCAGAGGAGGTTAACATTTACAGCAGTGGACGCTGAGTCAAGCAGACTGCTGCGTTGTGGGTGGGCCTTATCCAATCAGGTGAAGGCCTTGGGAGAGAGGAGACTGAAGTCCCTGAGGAGGAGGGAACTGCAGTACCGCGTCCTCCCTGGGGCTCCAGCCTGCCGCCTGCCCTGCAGATCTGAAACATGCGGCCCCCGCGCCAATGAGCTGACTCCTTAAAGTAAATCTATCCCCACGCTCTGCACGCACGCACGCGCACACACCACTCACTGTTTTCTCTGGAGAACGCTAATCCTCGATCTCGTCTCCAAGATGAGACGAGTCAGGAATCATGAAACGGAAGCACTGGGAAGTCACAGAAACTTAAATGCCCTCGAGAAGACTGACCGGTGAGAGCTGGGGTGTGGAGACAGGCGGGGTGCACCCCACGGGGCTCCCCGAGGCGCCCCGCGCGCGCCCGGCCCTGGGGGCCCCACCTCCGGCAGCGGCCTCCGCCCTCGGCGCTCACCTGCACGATGCCGATGGAGGAGGCGTCGATGGTGGTGGTCTCCGGGAGGTGGTCCAGGTCGTCGATCCTCACGGCCAGGACCTGTGGGGAGCACGAGGCGGGGGGGGGGCGGGGGGGGCTGATGCCGTCGCTCCTGACGCCCCCGCGGGCCCCGCGCAGCGCTGGCCTTGGAACCCGGTGTCCGGAGCCCCGGCGCACGGACGGCCCCCCACCCGCCGGGCGCCGCCTCGCGCCCAGCACCTCCTCCCTGCTGTCACCCCGCACACGTGCGCCTGTGGTGAGCGACATTTCAGCGAATCTCCTCGTCTCAAAGCAGGCGCAGGCGGGACGCGGCGCCGTGAGCCTGGCCCCGTGCCGCACGCGCTTCCTTCCTAATGTCGCCGCCGTCCAGGCGCTCTGCCCGAGCCCCACCGCCTCCCCGTGCGCCGCCCTGCCTGGCCCTGCGCTCGCCCCCCAGGCGCCCCTGCGCCCCCCACCCCCGACCTGCTCAGGGGCGTCCCACCCGCTGCCCTCGCTGCTGCGGCGGCTCAGGTGGGCCGACCCGGGAGACGACGGGGCGTGTGTGCAGAGGGAAGGACGCGGGGAGACGCGGGGAAGGAGAGCAGGCGCGGAGCAGGGGCTCGCCGCGGGAGGCCACACGGGGCCAGGGAGCGGCGAAGTCTGTGCGAGGCCTCCTCACCCCCGCGCGGCGCGAGCGCCTCCGCGTTTCCGCCCGTGGAAAGGGGACAAATGGGAAGCTGAGCACCGCGCGGCGGGCGCGGCCACGGGAGGAGGACGGCGGGCAGCGTGGCTGTGGCCTCGCGCTCACGCCGAGGGCTGGGCCCGCCTCCGACAGGGCGGCGGCGTGGCCGTGCACGCGCCGGGGCCACGTGAGTGCCGACGGGGGCACCGGGGACCCCGCGTGACCGCGACGCGGAACACTGAGCAGAGCCAGCCGCCGGCCGCGAACGCGTCCGCTCTCAGTCTCCGCCACCGTCCCCGTCCCCGTCCCCGTCCCCACTGCCGTCACTGTCGCCTCGACACCTCTGCCACCGAGTGACGTCTGCCCTAGTCGCACAGCGCGCACGTGGGAAGAACCAGCACAGAAGCCAAGGGACCCCCGGCGAGAAGGCCAGAAAGGCTCTCCGCGCTCCCACGTCTCTAACGAACGTCCATCTGAAGCGGAAAGCCCGCGCCTCGACGTCGTCAAACTGACCGACCCTGCACGATCCCGAACGGCGACAGTGGTTCACGCCCAGCAGCTAACGTGCCAGTCCACCTCCGACGACCCTGCCCGAGCCTGCGCTCAGCACCCGCGCTCAGCACCCGCGGGCCGGGCCGCGAGGCCCACGGACACGCGCTCACGCCCGGCCAGGCCCCCTCGGCCGCGTGCTCCGTCCGCCCTGCACGCGTCTACTCCCTTCTTCCCACTTCCCACCCGAGACTGTCACTCGGGCTGGCTGACGCCCTGTGCTGGTTGTTAGCAGACGCCCACTGTGCATCCGAAGCAACGCGGAATGAAACAACGGCAAGCTGACCCAATGGGAGGCCCAGAGAGAACACGCTCGAGGCCGGAGGGACAAAAGGGGCTGCGCGCAGAGCCCCCTCCGCCTGCCAGTCCTCCCCTCCCGGGGCGAGCTCCTCCTGCGGGGGGCGTGCCTGGGGAGTGGGGATGGGGAAGAGGCGACCCCGCAGCGCCATCGGTGAGGAAGTGGCCACTACCCCAGGAAAAGGGCCTCACGGGATGAGCCTGTCCAGCGAGGCCTCTGCGGTTGCCAGGCCGGCCCCAGCCAGCAGCGCACACGCCCGTGACCACGCGTGGCTGTAGGGTCCCGAGGGACAGAGCAGCGTGCACCGTGGGCCCTCCCGTGCCGCCGGGGGAGCCTGCAGTGCACTCGGGGCCGCGCCCGGGATGGCGCCGTGGCTGCTGGCGCTTTAGGGTCCTGTGCTCGACTTTCTCTAGGGCAGCTGAGGGAACCCCAGCCCTCAGCGTACGCGGACCGGGCGGCTCGGGGGACTGGGGAGCTGCCGACCGCGCACCGCTGGAGGGGACCTGGACGGGGGCCTGGACGGGCTGCCGAGGAAGACACGGCGAGGTTCTGGAAGTAGACGGCACAGTCGCCCTCCCCAAGTTAGGGTGGACCGTGCTGTGCCAACCACCGGAGTAACTCGCGCTCATTAACCTACCGCGCGAGAACACGAGGCAGTGACCCACGACTCAGAGCAAAGACCACCGTGTCACCGCCTCCCGCCCTCCCTGCCCGCCTCGTGTACGCCGAGTGGGTGCTGCGGCCGCACACGCACGGCACGTGCCGCACTTCCTCAACGAGCGGCTGCTTTACTCAGAAACCTGCGAACGTTTCGGTGTCGAGCGCACTGTTAAACTGTCGCTAACTCCTCCCGCTCCTCTCGCGGGACGGCGAGGGGCCCAGGGACTCAGCTGGAAGGCACTGGGGGCCACCCCCACGCTGCCTTCCAGAGGGCATGGGGCAGAATCTGAACCCGCCGCTCGTCGACGGGTCGGAGGGCAGCGCCTTCTAAGGCGAACGGCCGCACCTCTGGGATTCAGGGAGGCCGAGTGCCATTTCCTGGCTTCTGACCCGTTCACCGTTTGCCCCGAGACAGCTCGCAGATTATGGTCCTAACCTGCCCCCTAAAGTTTGCCACGGAATATCTTGCTTTTAGTACCATTTTCGCATTGTTCTAACATACTGATAGTCTTTGAAACAGATGACATCGTCCTATTTACAGCATTGTTTTTAAGTACAGTGCATTCTTGATCACTGAAAATGTCAAACTCCAGACAATGTCGCGTTCCTACGTGTGACGTGAACATTGTTCGTGAACAGCTGTTAGCCAAAGTCTCAACTGATAAATGTGATTCACGTGCATGGTTATGTTACATCGGGATTAGAGACCAGTGCTGTTTAGGAATAACTTTAAGAAGTTTTTATAGTTTGTTTTCACAGGGAAAACCAGCCGGATTTGCTTCGCCCTCAAAGAGCACGTCTGTGTAAAATTAAGTTAACACCGGCCGCGAGCTGCACCGGTTTCCGAGGCGAGAAGCGGGCTAAGCGGGCACGTTTCCGCTTCCGCGGCCTGCCTCGCCACGCGCTCTCGCTGACTGCTCACCGTTCGTAACGCACGGCTCCGGCGCCGACGAGCCGGCCGCGCACCTGTTTTCCGGCTGGCATGCTGCCTGTTCTTCTGCACCACGGACATTGCGAGTGTCACACTGCTGGTGTTTCTGTCCCCGGCTTCCTCCCCGCTTTTGTGCTTAGAGCGTCTTCCCCTTTCTGTGATCTGACGGCCACTGACCTGCATGCCCTCCTTCCGTTTTCCAGTTTGCTTCTTTTTAGAGCACAGTGAATGACGTCGTGCCCCAGACCTCCCTTGAGAACGAGCTTCCGGGTGTCCACCTGCCTCTACACTCTCCCTGGGTCCTCAACGCAACCCAGTGATCAGCCCCCCAAATACCACCTGGAGGCGCCCCATTCTGCGCATTTTATGAGCCACTCCCCGGGAGAGACTGGGGAGGGGGCAGGGCGGTCTTCCCTCTTCGCCCTGTCGCCCTGTCACCGCAGGGGGGATTAACTAGCCTTAGCAACAAGCAGGGAGGCTCTGCTCACTCCCTCCCTCACTCAGTGCCTCCCCTGTGACCCAGGGGCACGCGAGCCCAGGCCTCGAGGGACTGCAGGTCTGCAGCGGGCCGGACTGGTCCGCGA
Source organism: Rousettus aegyptiacus (assembly GCF_014176215.1). Taxonomy (NCBI): domain Eukaryota; kingdom Metazoa; phylum Chordata; class Mammalia; order Chiroptera; family Pteropodidae; genus Rousettus; species Rousettus aegyptiacus. Next base: position 632,922 of record NW_023416307.1, on the reverse strand, counting down.
GCCAGCATGGCAGGGCCTCTGGGTGGCAGAAGCTGCATGCGGCTGAGGGCCGGGGGACCGGGGGGCCAGGCGGGGGTGGGGGGCCGCTCACCTCAGGGTGCTTGCGCCGCATGTGTCTGCTCATGGAGGCCCGGGTGGACACCTTGGTCCCGCACAGCTGGCAGCTCTGGGCCTCCACCTTGTCGTGGGTGAGCTGCACGTGCTTCTGCAGCATGTACTCGGTGACGTATTTCTTGTCGCACACGGAACACGTCCACTGCTTGCCCACTGCTCACACATGCGTGTGCAGGGACACATGCACACACACACACACGCACAAGGACAAAAAGAAAAGCACGGGTCATGAGCGGGGACGTCCCACAGTCCACAGGACAGGCGGGGAGGCTGCCTCACCCTTTGCACGGGCTGCGGGGTTCGTCCGCCAGGTCGGGGCCTGGGACCAAGCAGCACGGCTGGGACGAGTATGGGGGGCCCCCTCCCTCGCTGAGAGGGGGGCCACGTCACCACTCTGGTACCGGGAAGTCCGAGATTGGGTGTCAGAAGTGGAGGTGGGCTCATTTCTAGGGGCGCAGGGGCCGCCATTACGCAGAGTGGCACCCGACATCCTCAAACGGTCCGCACCGCGGCCTCGGGCTGCCCGTGCGCCCGGCGCACCCCTTCGGGCTGCGCCCCGCTCACCTGTGTGGATGAGCTTGTGGGTCTCCATCGTGTTTCTCTCACTGAACGTCTTCCCACACAGTTCGCACATGAAGTCTTTAATCCCTGCAGGGGACACATGAGTGTCACAGAGCCTCAACGCACACGGGGCGTCTTGTCCCTGACCTGCCTCGGCACGTGGAGAGGCCGCAGGGGACGGTGGACGGCAGGAGCAAGTGCACGCTCGTGCCCACGCTCATCAGAAAACTGGCGCCTGCGGCCTGCCCCGAGGGGGCTCGGCCAGCTCCTTCGCAGAAAGGGTGGCAGGTCGGCTTTGGCCCAGGCCTCGGGGACTGCCAGACGGTCTGTGCTAGCGGAATCTGACTTGGTGAGCTTTACCCTGCGCTGGATCACGAAAACCGAAGGCGGAAGCCACGCGAGTAACACTGAGGCGGCTGCTTTTACGGTTCTGCCAGCTTCATTTCAGTCCTGGGTGGCCCGTCAGTCACTCGGCCTGGGGAGGTCACCTGCAGCCTGGTGAGCAAGCGCCAGGTCACCGGACTGCGGCACACTCCCCAAAATGGCAAGAAGGTAGATGCTGAGGAGGCCTTTGACACAAAGGTCCACCCAACTCGGTCCTGTGCGGATCCGTCCCCTGTAGGCACAGGGCCCTGGGCTCGCTGTGGCTGGAGTAGGGACAGGCGGGGACAAAGGTCACCCTCCTGCTCCAGTGGCTGGCGTAGCGACAGGCGGTGTGCAGTGCGGCGGAACTCAGAGGGCCATGACCCCGTGCTGGGGCACTGAGAAAGACCCCAGAGGAGGTGGTGGCACCCTGGGCGCACTTCCCCAGGAAGGGGACAGCGCGGTTCCGCACAAACCCAGGGACAGTGGCCTGGCAGCCCAGGGGACCCACGCGGGGCTGCGTGCTGGCCCGGACGGCTCGGGCAGTGAGGGAGGAGGTGCCCGGGGAAGCTGGGCCAGGGGCCACGCCGTGCTGCGTCCATTCTGCCGTCCGCATTAACTCTCCCCCTTGCACACACACTCGTCCACGTGTCAACGCTGAAAAAACGAGACCGTGTTGACTGCTGCAGAGGCTTTGCCTGCTGCTGTTCATGAGCTTCTGTGCAAACCAGCATCTTTAATGGGTGCACTGTTTTCTGTGGATGCATAATGCAGGCTCGCGATGGACACCTGAGATGTCCTGGCCGTCGCCCATCCCAGATGATGACCGCTGGCGCCACGCCTCTGGGCCCCCTTCTGGTCACCCATGGGGAGCGGCTGAGCAGCAGGCAAGGACACTGTGAAACCCGCAGGTTCTGCCAAACGCCCGCCGGGAGCGGCTGAGCGGCAGCGAGCCGGCCCCTGCGCGTGCGCAGAGACTGGGGAACGGGCGCCTGCGGGGAGCGGGGCTCTCGGGGCGCGCAGCGGCCGCTCAGCCACACGGCCCGGGGGACGCGGACGCGGACACCGGGCTTGGCGGGAGTTAGAGCGGAGAGCCGCCGGCGACCCTTCCGCGCGATTCCCGAGGCCCGGCCGGCGCCCCGCACGGCCGCCCCGGCGCGCGCCGCGGACTCACCCGTGTGCCGCTTGTAGTGCTTGAGCATGTTGACCTTCTGCGCGAACTTGCGGTGGCATTCCTTGCACTCGTACTCCTTGATGCCCTTGTGCAGCTTCATGTGGTGGCGCAGCGCGTGCTTGGTCTTCATGCCTGCGGGGCGCGCGCAGGTCGGAACCGCCCCGCCCCGCCCCCGCTGTGGACTCGGGGCCCTGCCCTGGAACACCCCCCCCCCCCCCCCCCCCCCCCCCCCCCCCCCCGCCCCACGCCTGCGCCCAGGACCCCTACAGTGCCCACACGCTAGACCCCCTCCCTCCCCCCCAGCACCCCATCCTGGACCCAGTGCCCGCACCCAGAACCCCTAGTGCGCATATCCTGGACCCCCTGTGCCCATGCCCTGGAGCCCCCGCGCCCAGGACCGCCGGTGTCCTGGACCCTGCCCCAACCCCTGCCCTGGAGCCCCCCGACCCTGCCCAGGATTCCCACAATGCCTGCACACTGGACCCCCTGCGCCTGCACCCAGAACCCCCCCCCCCCCCAGTGTTCGTATCCTGGACCCCTCGCCCCCTGCACCATGCCCCGGACCTCCCCCTCTGACGCCCATGGTGCCCGCATGCTGGGCCCCCCATTCGTACTCCGGAACCCCCACACCCGCATCCTGAACCCCCCAGCAGGCGCAAGCCTCGGTGCCTGCAGAACAGACCCAGGGAAGGATGGGCCTCGGGCTGGTCTGAGAGAGGACCCCCGCCAGCGGCCAGGAGGCAGTCTCGCCCTTGGAGGCCCTTAGGGATTTACTGTCAACGGCTGGACAGCTCGTCTCTGCAGGGTGACTGCCCAGGTGGTCAGCGCTTCCAACACGGGAGCTGTAAATGCCCAAATTTCACCACTGTGACCCAACCGAGTTATCTGGGGAGAGACGTACAAGCCTCCTGAGGTCGATCTTGGTGACAGAAGTGTCATTAAGATTAGGAATAAGGCCACTGAACGTTACGTGCTCTGTCATCTAAGCATAGACATTCAACCCACCTTTAGTTTACTGTAAAGTCAACCTTTGCAGAAAGGGGAAGTCAGCTACGGCTTCACTCTCAGACCAGTGGGGAAGGGCGACCCAGCGCAGGGTCGCGGCCCAGAGACACCTACTAGGTGGGCGAGGAGGGGCCACCCTGGAGCGGGGGGCAGCGGACAGGTCACTGCTAACTCGCCGCCACCCAGAACCTGGCCTGGGAGGTGCCACGGCAGGTGGGGGGCGATCACTGTTACCGCCCTCAGTCAGGTGGTGGGGGACGACTCTGCCCACAGAGTCCTCGCGTCGGCTGGCCACGGTTCCCTTCTAGGGCACCCGGAAACCCTCTGCACGGTCCGCGGAGACGGGAGCGTCAGCCAGCTCCTGCCGGCTCGGAGCGCAGGCCTGACCAGCCACGAAGCTCGCGGGGCGGAGCCAGCGGAGGAGGCGGGAGTCCCTGAAACGCCACCTGCCTGTCTGCACCCCACAGGGAGGGCTTCCCAGGCGACAGGCCGCAGAGGACGTGTGTGGGCCGGGCGCCGACTGCAGGACAGTGTTTCCCCTTAAACGCTCACGCGTGTTCGCGGGGGAGAAAAGCTACAGGTGACGGGTCTGGCCCTGAGGACTGCGCCGCAGCCGCCCCGCCCTTCCGGGTCACGCTGGTGCCTACGCACGACCTGGGCACACTCCAGCCACGCAGCCCGGGGCCCTCCGGGACCCCCTGCCGGCTGATATCACCCCGGCGTCAGCCCTGCAGGACACGCTGGAGCATCGCTCTGCTCCCAACAGCCCACACTACTCGTGGCTCGTGCCTGCGCAGTACAGACCCCGGGCTCCAACCGCGCCGGGCACTGCGCCAGGCGCCAGAGGCTGAGCAGCGAGCCAAACGAGGTCCCCGGCCTCACGGGGGAGGGACAGACAGACAAAGGCGCACTGTCACATGAGCAGGGATGAAGGGAAGCAGAATAAAGCAGGATGGGGATGGCAGGCATGGAGGTGGCCAGGATGCCGCTTCATGGGCGGCAGGGAGTAGGGGTCGGGAGGGGTCAGGGGAGCCCCCCCAAATGACACATTTAAAAAGTGACCTGCCAGAAGGGTGGGGGGTGGGCGAGAGCTACTTGGCAGGGGAACAGCCAGTGTGCAGGTCCTGAGGCCACGGTAATTAGGCCCTCACTGTCACAAAGAGCGTTGGGGTGCTCACACCTTTACGCGGCCAGCAGACCGGACGGCAGACAAACTCTGCCCTTCTGGCTGCAAACCTCTTCCCAGCTCCCGCCCGACTGTGCGGTTTACGCCCCACCCAAAGCCCCCCAGCGCGCCTGCCTCCCCCCTGGCCAGCACCGGCTGCTTCCCCGGGCTGTGCCCGGCACAGTGGCATCTTGGCTCTGACCCGTGAGGAGACGGTCGCTTCAGGGTCGGCGCCCAGAGTGCGCATGAGCTGAAGGCTCGGGCTGAACCCACCCGTCCTGCCACAGCTGTCCCTCCCACACGCACCTACACGAACTCGCTCTGAATCGTAAAACAGCAAATGCGCAGAAGCGACGTCCAAGTCCACACCCGTTCCGGCCGCCCCAAACCGGCCAGCACTGGTGACAGTCGCGTTTGCTCCCTTTAAAAAAAAATCTGTGAACAGCTTTGAAACATACGCGACTGCCACACAGTGGACATTTTAAGGTTCCCTACTGGGATTCACATTTATGACTGACTTTGGGGAAAACAGGTAATTTTTAAACACTTTTGATTCCAAAACCTGGCTTGGGGCCCTCTCTCTCTAAAGGCCGGGTGGGTGGTGGTCTTCACGCCCACAAGTGTCTCACCCAGATCTGCCCTGAGCGTTTCGTGGCACATAGAGTGTTTTTTTAATTTACTTTTTCACGTGAAGTGGTTCTGAACAAGGCATTTTCCTGTGCCCCCACCCGGATGGCTACTCCTCCACGTGGAAGGCCACCAGCGTGGCACACTGGCCCCCCGGCGACCGGGTGACAGGTGACGGTGTTCTCATTACTTCTAACAGCCTGTCACGTGAAAGTCCCAGTCAGGTCTAGAATTTCTAAAAAAGGAAAAAGGTGAAGGAATAACATGCAGTAGTGTTTCCTGTAACGTGATTTGTAATGATAAAAACCGCACACACGGTAACCCCTGACGTGGAAACAAGCGTCTGGTCACGGGCGCCACAGGTGGAACCCTGTCAAGACGCTGAGGAACAGCAGGGCACTTCGCCCGTCCTGACGTGAAAGGGCCTCTGAGGTGGGCTCGGAAGTAAACAGAAAGCAAGGTCGTGCTGGTGACGGGGACAGGGCAGAGCGACAGGCCGCCGCGTTAGGGTTACGTAAGACGGGCGCGGCAGCCCAGGCGTTATAGCACGTCCTGGGGGATGCTGAACTCGGGAAAGAAACCAGCAGACGCTAACTACGTTGCACACAGAAGTGTGTGCATCAGGGGACGTGGCTGTGAGCTGAGGGCTTGCCCAGGACACCCCTCCCTACCCTGCGGGGCCCCTGCGGGACCAGGTGTGGCCTCTCCTGGCTCACCCGGGGTGGACGCCCAAGCACAGCTGCCCACCCGCGAGCCTGCCCGCCTCCGCCCTGCTCTGCGGCGAGTGGGGCGGGGGCTGGAGGGGCGGGGACGGTGGGGGCTGGGGGTGGGGCCGAGCCAGCGCGGCCACCGCCGGGCCGGGTGCGGAGACTGCCGCAGAGGCTCACAGCGGGTCCCACGGGAGGGTGCCGGGGTGCAGGCGGCATGGCGACCTCACGCGGCTTGCCCGCTGCGTACGGCGGGCGCCCGTGCCACCTCTTCGACAGGGCAGTCACGCGCTGTCCTCACACACAGCTACTCTGGGGCGAGGGGACCGGGGCTGGGGTGCGGGGGGGGCCTCACTTTCTGCTTTCCTGTGCAGTTAATTCTAGGAAGGAAAAAAGAATCTTATTTTACGTGCGCTAGCAGGAGGTACCCAGTGAGTGGAATTATGGGGCGTTTGTGCTTTCTTCATACTTTTCTGTTTAACTTACAAAACACATAAAATGGTTTCACCATTGAATTCTACCAAATATCTAAAGAATTCACATCGATCCTTCTCAAACTCTTCCAAAAAACTGAAGAGGAGGGAGCACTCCCAAACTCATTTTATGAGGCCAGCGTCACCCCGACTGACGCCAAAGCCAGACAGACACTACAGAGCAAGAGACCCGAGAACGAGGCTGTGAAAATTCTCAACGCAACGCCAGCAAACTGAATTCAACAGCACATTCAAGGGTCATTCACCACGATCAAGCGGGATTCATGGCTGGGATGCAAGGGTGGGCTCGATATTCACCAATTAACACATGTGACACATCACACTGAGGGAGGTAAAGATCACACGCTCATCTCAGCAGATGCGGAAAGAACATCTGATAAAACGTAACAGATTTTCGTGATAAAAACTCAACAAATAAAAGAAACGTCCCTCAACATAACAAAGGCCACATCTGACAAGCCCCCGGCTAACATCATCCACAAGGTTCAAAGCTCTTCCTCCAAGATCAGGAACGAGACAAGGGCGCCCACTGCCACCATGCCTTCCCGGCCAGAGCACATGGGCTGGAAAAAAAAATAAAAGGCATCTAGATCAGAAAAGAAGAAATACAGTTATCTCTTGTCACGGATGACATGATCTCATACGTAGAAAACCTATGACCCCACTAAAACACTGTTAGACCTAATAAATGAATCAGGTAAAGTCATGGATACAAAAATCGACATGCAGAAACCAGCCGCGTTTCTACACAAGGTCAACGAATTGTATGAAAGAGAAATTACGTACGCAATCCCGTTTACTATAGCACTGAAGACGATGAAATACTTAGGAATAAATTTAACCATGGAGCGAAAGATCCGAAACGAAACCGTAAGACAGTGATGACAGGGACAGACGCGGACACACACGGGACGGCGCGCCTCGCTGACGGACCAGGAGCGATGGCCGGGAAACCGCCCACGACCCCCCCAGCCCCCTGCTGTGCACTGCAATCCCGATCACACTCCCAGCGCCCTTTTCCGCAGAAATAGCAAGACCATCCTCTGATTTGTCTGGCACCACAGAAGACCCCAAATAGCCACAACGGCCCTGAGAACACGGAGCGGGGGCGCCGCTACGCCGGGCGTGTCGCTACGCGTGACGCAGCCCCAGGGGGCAGAACGGTGTTGCGGGCCCGACGACGCGCCACGGACCCGTGGGACAGAGGAGAGGCCGGGAAGGGAGCCCCACGGAGCTCCCCGCCTCTGACGCGGCAGCTGAGAGCGCACCACGAGGCCCGACTCTTCGGCAAACGGCGCTGGGAACGCTGGACAGATGCATGCGAAAGGGCGAACACGGACCCCTCGCAAAAGTGACCCTCAATGGACCAGAGATTTCAATATAAGACCCGAAACACTGAAACTTCTAGGGGAAAACGTGGGGGAAAAGACCCTTGCTACACGTGGGGTCAATCATTTCTTGGGTGAGCCCCCCGAAGGGTACGGCAACACGATGCGAAACCAGCGGGCGGGGCTCCGCTGCAGGGAAGCGAAGCGCCAGCAGAGGGAGCCGCTGAGCGGACAGGGGCCCAGGGACCGGAGCAAACTGCAGCCTGTGTCTGCTGCGGAACTGACGCCTGCGGTGACAGAACCCACGCGACTCAACAGCAAGAAAGAGAACCCAACTAAAACACGTGCAGAGGACCCGAGGAGGCACTTCCCGCAGACTCACGAAAGGCCGACAGGTGCACGGAAACGTGCTCGCCACACCCGGTCGCCAGGGAGACCGAGTCAAAGCCGCGGAGGTGCCGCCTCCCCCAGCCAGGAGGCTTCTCCTAAGAGGTGAGGGACGACGGGTGCTGGCGAGGGTGTGGGGACAGGGAGCCCATGTGGCCTGTTCGGGACTGTGCAGAACAGTATGCACGGTCCTCGAAAAATGAAAAATTGAACTCCCGTGTGCCCCAACAGTCCCACTTCGGGGCATCTATCCGAAGGAAATGAATCGGGGTCTTGAAGAGACACGTGCACCCCACGTTCAGGGCTGCATTATTCGCAACGGCCAGACACGGGACGACGTGAGCGTCCACCAACTGACGCCTGTGCACGTAAACACACGTGAAGGTGTGAGCTAACCCTGCGGCCACGGTCACACGTGCCACACCGACGCGCTGTGCACCTGAAACTCACACGTCACATGCCGACTACCTCAAAAAAGCAAAAATGGAAAAAACCAAACCGTCACAGAAAATTAAAGAAACCTAACGGCAAAGCGGTAGGCCTGATTTGTGTCTGGAGGAGGGAGGTCCCACTGCTCTCCCCTGGGGACAGTGCTGGTGGCCGTGGAGACAGCCACAGGTCCCCTGGCCGGCCCTTCTGCAGTTGTTTCATTCATTTAAAAGCAACAGGTTAACAATTTACCATGAACTGGGATTATCTTTTAAAAAATTTTCCTTAAGCTTCACTTACTGATGTGAGACAGTCCATGCATGGGTTTAACCGAGTTCGCAGATCTAACGCGGGCCCCGCACCGCGGACCTCAGGCCGCCGCGCCACTGCGCAGGCGCGGGGCGGCGCCACGTGACCTCCCGCTCTCGCGCCTGCGCGCTGCGCGGCTCCCCCGCTCTGCGGCGGCCGGCCTGGACCCGCTCGCTCCTTTGCGCCCCTCACCTTGTTTTCCTAGCGCCCCCGCTAAAACGTTAACCCCACGTCTTAAGCGACTTGGGCCTGGGCTACATCCGACGGCCTTGGGGACCCCTCGCGTGTGACGTTCCAGGTCTCGCACCCGTTCCTCTCAGAGCTCCACGTGGCTGGCGGCAGCCTGTGACCGGGCGTCTGCGCCACGGCCTGGCGCCTACGCCCTGACCCTCCGCACCGTGGCCCCGGCGCCTACGCCCTGACCCTCTGCGCCACGGCCGGGCGCCTACGCCCTGACCCTCTGCGCCGTGGCCCCGGCGGCTACGCCCTGACCCTCCGCGCCGTGACCCCGGCGCCTACGCCCTGACCCTCTGCGCCGTGGCCCCGGCGTCCGCCACACGTACCTTTCCCGCACTCGGCGCACAGGTACTCCCGGATGTTGTCGTGCACGCGCATGTGTTCCTTCAGCATGTCCTTCCTGGCGAAGGACTTCCCGCACTGCTCACAGGCGTGGCTCTTCACACCTGAACAACAAACGCTTGGAAATCTCAGGCCTGTGACGTCGCACCCGTGGTTATGGTATGATGGCAGTAACGGGAGGGGGCTGGCCTCCCTACAGCTGGAAACTCAGTGACAAGTGAGCCGCCCCTTCCCTCCACCTGGGCAGAACCTTGCCTCGGGCTCGGTGGTGAGGAGTCGGGCCTGAGGACCCAGAGCCGGTGACGGGCAGGGAGGGCCCTTGTTGGGAAGGGGAGCAGCAGCGCACAGGACGGGGCGTGGCAGGGGAGGGGGGGCGATGCGGGACAGCCCACGACACCCGTGGACGAGGCCGGGGCCCGCCTCCCAGCAGGAACACCCACCCGTGTGGATGAGTTTATGCCGCTCCAAGTTGCCAATGCTGTTGAAGATCCGCCCGCAGATCTCGCACGGGTGAATGTACCTGGAACAGACCCGAGCCTCAGGCCACCCCGCAGCCCCGCGGCCTGTCCCAGCTCCTTCATCCACAAAGGCGAGGCCAGGAAGGTGCAGCGGGGATGACAAAGGACAGACACAAACATCTTCGGGCTCCACTAAGAGCTGAATCGTGTCCTACCTCCTCACCCCCAAGTTCACCTGTTGACGCCATTAATGACTGGTGTCCTTATAAAAAGGGGCATTTGGACACAAAGGAACACCATGCGAAAACAGGGTGAAGGAGAGCGGTGTGCGAGCCCAGGAGGCAGGCCTGGGGCAGGTTCTCCCTCCGCCCCAGCGGGCACCGGCCCGGGACACCGGATCTCGGGGCGCTGGCCTCCAGCACTGAGACAGCCCGTCTCTGCGGCCGGAGCTGCCCAGTCTGTGCGCTTCGCCATGGCCATGGGGCTGTCCACACCCCAGCCCAGGCTCAGAGCACTGCCTGCAGGCGGCAGCGGGCGCGAGCTGGCACTTGGGGAACCCGGCCACAGGTGGGGGGAAGGGCTTCTGGTGGCGCTGCAGGCCTGTGACGTGACCTGCTTGCGCTGAGCCCAGGAAGGAGGTGTGGCTGATGGCAGACAGCACGAAGGAGGCCGGGGCTCCCAGGGGAGACAGACTGGCGTTGGCGCACCCTGCCGCACCCCGCCCCGCCCTGCGGCCAGACGCACTTCTGCACGTTGGGGTCGGGCAGGTCCTCGCGGTGGATGACCATGTGGGCGTGGTAGGTGGCCTTCAGGGCGAAGCGGCGGTTGCAGATGCTGCAGCCGTAACCCTTCTCTTTGTGCACGTCCATGATGTGCTTCAGGTACTCCTTCCCGCGGCCGAAGGTGAGCTGCGGACCGGCACACGGCTCACACCCCGCTCTGCCCCGCACGGGGTGCCGAGACGCTGGGGGAGCCCAGCACCCCAGGGCATGCGGAGGCGCCCTGTGGGGTGGACCCCAGCTCCGCCTGGGCCCCCTGCAGGCCCTGGCCTCCCCTCCACCCGCCTGCCTCCCTGTCCCTTGCCCACGCCCATGGGCCCTGACAGGTGCGTGGCCAGTATGCACGTGCACGGGGGACCCGCACTCAGCAGTGGACTGCACGCTCCCGGGCAGCGACCACTGCCCACAGCTCGGGTCCCCTGGGGAACACCATCCTCCAGAGCTTGGCTCCTTCCTCGTCTGCGTGGGCAGGCCGAGGGGAAGGGCCACAGGCCTGAGGGGACGAGGAGGAGACGCGTCTCCACTGGGTCAGCTGCACGGCCGTGCAGGGACCAGTCAGGAGACTGGCTCTGAGGGGGTGGACAAGTGACAGTGGTGAGACCTACACGAACCACCCCCTAGGAACAAAGTGACACAGGCAGCCTCTGGGACACCTGGGACATGGGTGCCCGGCCCGGGCGAGTGGCCCCCGCACTGGGCAGCCCCGGGCCCCAGCTCCCCTCCTGGGCTCCCCACCTGACACCGTTTGCAGCTGTACTTGTGGGGCTCGGAGTCCGCGCTCTCGTCGGAATTGTCGTCGTTTTCTTCTGAGGAGATGCCGATCTTGCCGATGAACTCTTCCCGCTGGTGGTCGTCCATCAGCGCGATGTCCTGGAACGGTCGGGTGCCGGTCAGTGATACGCCTGGCGCAGCCCTAGCCGCTCTTCACGCCGCAGCGACGGGGTCCGCACGGGGAGAAGGCAGCGCCTGGCGGGAAGCCCCACCGAGCATCCCTCCTTGCTCCGCCTTCTCTCGCACTGGCCCAGCGAAATCCCAGCAGCACCCGGGGCTGCGGGCTCCCCAGGGCGTGCGCTCCCAGCTTCCCTGGGCCCTGGTACCACCCACGGTGTCTTCGTGTTCCCTGGACAAGTGTGTCTCCCACCCTCAGTGGTGACCGGAGCCCCCGCAGCCCCCAGTTCCCCCCGCCTCCTCCCCTTCCTCCCTCCCGCCCTGTCCTCGCTCCTGGAAGGACCTGGCGTGCTGACATTTTAATGGCGGCCCTCCCGCTGGGCCGCGGCAGTCACAAGGACTCATGTGGGGAGAGGCAGCGTGCCGAGGTGACCGGTGTCGGGACACTGCGGGCCCGTGGGAGCCACGCGAGGAGGGCAGCGCCGGCCGGCACCTTGAAGTGGACGTGGATGTGGTCCCTGAGCACGTCCACGCGGAAGAACTTGCGGCCGCAGATCTCGCAGGTGTACTTCTTGTCCCCGTGCGTCAGCAGGTGCTTGTTCATGTTGCTCCTGCAGGAGAACACCTGTGGGCAGAAGACCCGGACACGGAGGCGCCTTCACGGACAGCGGGCTCCGCCTCGCTCGCCACCGCCATGGAAACGGATTTCTGCTTTCTCTCGGAAAGGTCGAACACATCTGGTCATGTGGCGACATGGCAGCAGCTGGCCAAGTCGCCGCCGGCCAGCCACCTGCGGCCATCACTTCTCCGCGTCCGAGCCTGGCGGCTGCTGAGGACCCACCATGGCTCCCAGGGCCCAGTGCCAGGTGGCTCACAGGGACGGCACATGGCTGGGGGTTAAAATCCCCGCCTCCAGGTGGCGCGGAGCCCACCTGGGAGCCCCCTGGGGAGTCTGTCTGCAGCATGTGCTCGGCATACCTCGAGGGACGCGAGTCTGGTCCTAAGACACAGCTGACTTTCACACACTCCTCGGTCATGAGAGGTGAGTCCAGGAGACCACAAGACCCCAGAGCGCGTTTGTACCCGGACGGGCCTGGCACCGTGCAGACCCCGCCCTGCACCGCCAGACGGGGCCTGGGGCTCCCCTCGACTGCCAGGGAGCTTCTGGACAGTTAGGGGCTAGTGGCTCGGCCAGAGTTGGCCTCACTACCAGCCACCTCGGCCACACCTGGAATGGGTTTGCTCAGGAGGGTGATGTCACACGTCACTCAGGGAGCATCGTGGCCTTGGGGTTCTCGGCCCTGTCACTCAGAAATGCCACAGGGGAGACCGGCACCGACGGGCAGACTGAAGCCCCAACTCCCCACTTCCCCGGGGCCCCCGCCCTGGTCTCTGGCCCAGGACTGTCTGAGACGCCAACGAGCAGAGCGCACAGCGTGGGCGCAGGATGCGTGCCGGGGAAACGGCTCCAAAGGAGGAACGCTTACGTCTAGGCTCATTCGCTGGAGACCCGACTTGACAGCAAGAGACCAGAATGACGAAGGTACCAAGAGTGGACTCGGCAGCTGACAACCCAGGCATCCGCTTCACCCTGAACCGTCCCCCCAACGCTCGGCAGCAGGGCTGAGCTCTGGCTTAAGGAAACAACGTGCTCCGTGCTTCAGATCCCGGGACGGGGCGGGGTGTTACCTTGCCACACACGGGGCACCCCGAGGGCTCCTTCTTGTAGCGGACCAGGCTCTCGCCACTGGCTTCCAGGTCTTCTCTCTTCACTCGCCTGACCCCTGAAATCCCAGCGAGAGGGTGAGCGCGCACGGCAGCTCTGCTCCGGCCCGACGTCCCTTCCAGCGGAAGGGGACAGATGCCCACGGCGGGGACAGTGAGTGGCGGGCGGCCTCGCGTGGGCATCGGCGCCGACACAGGCCCAGGGAGAGGAGGGCACGCCCTGCACGCGCCCGCCGGTGACGCGGCCCTCGCCGCCGCTCCCTCGGGAAATGCGAGGGGAGTGCGTGCTCTCCATTTACAACGCGGACGAGGGACAAGGGGCGTCTGCTAGGGAAGGGGTCTGCGCCCGACCCACAAGCTCAGGGCAAAGGCAGGGCTCCCGGGGACGGCTTCATGTGGGCCAGTTTTTTTATAGAAAGGAGGCTAATGTTCATCCTGCAAATTAAATCAGTTGAATCGGGAGCAGGGTGCAAAGTCAGATGATAATAAATCTTTATGGTTACGAGGCATAGCTGTTCACGACTGGGATCAGAACAGACATTTAGAAGTTTGCATGAAATAAATCATCTTAGAACAAAAGAGAGACATCCTCGTCCTGTGGTCCTTCTGCACAGCCGGCCTGCTCTGGAGCACCCCCACGTAGCACGGGGCGAATGCCGGGTCCGAAGGGAGAACCCCAGAAGGCTGGGCAGGGGACAGAGACACGGCTCTCCACGGCCCCCAGGGACCAGTGTGCCAGGTCTGGGCAGGGACTTGCGCCTCGCTCTGGCGTGAGGGGGAAACCATGAAATGGCCGTGGCGGCATTAGCTCATTCTGGCGGAAAACGACCCGAGCCACGTGTCAGGGGTAAAACGCAAAATGCAGCTGTAAAACGAAAGCCCGTCTCTTCAGAAACACCCACTTCCGGTGGTGCCCGCGGCGGCCGACACCCAGGCCCCGCCGGGGACTTTAAAGCAGGGTCTGGGTTCAACCGTCCGCCAGCCGAAGGGCGTGGCATGACAAGGAAACTGAGGCAGAGCAGCACACCCCAGGCCACCCAGTCGCCAAGCTGGGCTGGTGAGGCCCCACGTGCCCCTCCCAGCCCCCCCGGGGGACAGTGGTGGGCGTCACGAGGCCACATGTCCACGTACGTGTGAGGGGCACAGCCAGGCTTTACGCAAGACTTAGTTTTCTGACTTTTTCCCCCAAAAAAGCATCCACAGCAGGTCCTCAAGTAACGTCACCAGCCATCGCCAGCCGTGGTACAGCTGGTGTCTTAACTGTGGTTGCACTTGAAGCTACGGAAGCTAACGAGATTAACTGAGGGCCTGCCTTGCTTGCAACTCTTCAGAAAATGATTTTTTTCAAACGTTTACAAAAAGGTACTTTGCTCCCTGAATGAGGGCGGTTAGCGAGAGCGCAGTGGCTTTTAGAGTAAAAATCAGGATTACCTACACCGAAGTGCTACTTCGGGGAGGCATGTGCGAGCAGGGGAGGGAAGCCGCCCCAGGCTTCGTCGCCGCACCTGCAGCTCAGGTGCTCCGGGGGCTTCTGCGCTGGTGCCTGTGCCCTCCCCCGGCGCGCTGCCAGCACAGCCACCCGCGCCCCACACCTCGTTTCCGGCCCTGTCGCAGGCCTTGCCCCGCCGCCGGCAGCACTGAAGTCCACTGTGCTCTTGCCCCTGACCTGAGACCCGCTGCTTGGACGGGCGGTGCCCGAGCCTGTCGCAGATGGCGTGGCCTCGGGACACAGCAGGCGGAGCCCCTGCCTGGTGTGCTCTGCTCCACACACGCTGGACGCGCACCCCCCGCGACCTCACACCTGCCTTCTGCCACTCGGTCACGGCGAGGGCGCTTTCTCGTGTTAAAAACGCCGAGAAAATGCTTTTGGTGCCTGCGTGACGTTTAATGCCGAGAAGTCTGGCGTCCTCACCTCTCCCTGCTGGGGACACAGGATGCTCCTGCCGGTCTCGCGCACGGCGGTACTGGTCCCCAGGCTACGCAGAGACTGTCGGAGGCCTCTGCTCACGGCCCCGCCCCCGGGGCCGCCCCCGCAGACAGGTGCGCTCACCTTCCAGGTGCCTCCGCTGGTGGTCCAGCATGACGTCCTTGCGGTAGAACATTTTGTTGCAGACTTCGCAGGCGAACTTCTTGTCCCCATGCTTCTTCTTGTGCTTGGAAAGGTTACTGTTGGTGGAGAAGAATCTGAAACACATCTCGCACTGGAAGGTCTTGTCGTCTGTCCAGGAAACAAGCAAACACACAGCGCCTCGCAGGTAAGTGGCGTTGAATTCGCACTGCGCACCGTGGCCGAGGGAATGGCGACGAGGGCCACACGGCGGAAGCAGCGTCACCTGCACCGTGGCAGCTCCGGCCCAAGCACCACCTGGAGCGGCTTGCTCTCACCAGGAGAAGCGACCACGGGGCTCTCCTCCCCACGCCCCCCCCCCCCTCCCACTTCTCAGGCACTCGCCGATTCCTGGATTCCTTGATTCCTCCAAGGAACCCGCCTGCTCTGCCCGGCCCGACAGTCCCCACCCCGCCGTCCCTGTCCCACCGCACCCCCTCCAGGTGCCCAGGTCGTCCCTCGGCTCCCCTGGAGGCCTGCTCCCGCAAGCGCAAGCCGCGGTGCCTGCGTTGGCACCACTCCAGCTGCCGGTCTCTGCCCGACCCCCTGGACTCTCCCCTTGCTTCAGAGGGTCTCGGGGCCTCGCCCCCAGCCAGAGGCCAGTGCTGGCCCGTGTGTTCCCTGCCCCGCCCCTCACCCCCATCATCTTCCTCCCCCTCTCTGCTCATCCCCCTCCCCACTCCACGCCCACTTTGGTCCGTGGCCTGTCACCTACACAAGCCCCAGAAGGCAGTCCACGCTGCCCACAGTTCCTCTGCAGTGGAACCCCAGAACTCCTCTCCCATCTGTGTCCCCGTGCAGGTGGGCATGACAGTGTGGGTCACAGTGCGCGTCCCCCTGCACAGTGAGGGCCTCAGGACACACCGGGTCTCACTTCTGGGCCCTGGACTCCAGCCCACTGGCCTAGCTCCCAGCCAGCAGTTTCCCAAGCTCACAAACGCCTGAGGTCGCACGCACGCCTGCCGTCTCTACGGCTCCGGTGCGCAGGGGACCCCACGGTGCGTGCAAGGACCCCCGTGGCCAGGGTCTCGGCCGGACCTGCCTCTGTGGGGCTGTCCTGGGCACTGCGGGTGTTCTGCAGAACCCCATCCCCCACCCATCAGGCCAGTGCCACCCTCCCCCCAAACACAGGCACTTGCAACCAGAACGTCCCGGGGGTCTCGGGTGACCCAACGTGCAGCTCAGATGCACCCACGCGGCCCCGTCCACGCGTCCTCCTCACACAACGTGCTCGGGCCGCCCCTCGTGGCTTTGTGACGTTCCACCCAGTCCGATTACACTTTTTACTTTGTTACTTTTGAAACCGTGGGTAATTTTGTGATCCTCAGTAATGTCGCTTTTTCCTTCTTTCTGCTACATTCCCTCAGCAAAGCTTCTTAGGGGTGGACTGCCAGAGCCCAGGGCAGCTGTCGCTTGCTTTGTGAAGGGTTGTTTCGTCAAATCACAAAGACCCCGCCCACCCTGGGCCTGCCAAACCCCTGCCCAGGTGGCCCTCCTGTGGCAGGTGCCCCCCTATCCCTGGGGCCTGCCGCTCCGGGAGATGCGGTGTGCATCTCTCCCGGCACATGGCGAGAGACCCCTCTAACCTCACTCCCGGCCCAGATGCAGCCCTGCCCGGCGAGAGGGGGCTGCCGCACAGCTGTCTGGGACCAGCCCCTCATGCCGGCTGGCTTCTCTGCTGCGGCGTCCACACGAGTGCAGACAGCGCCTGGTCCCCACAACCACCTCCCGCCAGCGACACAGCTGCCCTGAGGCCAGCGTCTACGTTTCGGTGAAACGCAGCTACCAGCACGTGCCCAGTCCTTGGGTTCCGGCAGAGGCCATGGGCACGGGATCACCCAGCGATCAGATGGGGGGCGGGGTTCCGGGGCGGCCGGGCAGCACGGGACCTGAGCACTGTTTCGCTGGAAGGCCTGGATGTGACCCTCCGCTGTTCTCCAGCACAGTCCGATGGCCACCTGCAGGAGCCGCAGCCACCCCGTCAGACCCAGGATGGGTGTCGCTGAGGGAAGGCTCGAGAATCACCCCTCAGACCACGCATCAGAGCTGCTCCCTCAGTCGTACAAACTCCTGGTTTAACCGTCTGCTGAAGACACGTGCTCTCAACGTGAAAAACACAAAAAGCCTAACAGCACGCAAACGCCGCGCTATGCAAATGAGCCCCGTTCCTAGGTTTACCCTGCTTCCCATCCAAGACTTCCAGCCTCTGGAATGAGAGCGCACAGTCGGGTCGGGGCCTGGCTCGTCGGCAGCTGAGGAGCGGCTGGGCTCTGACTTCTATTACTTTCTGCTTCGTTCGCCTCCACAGAACAGTTAAAGAGGACCCTTCTCCGCTCGCCCCTGGGTCGGCCTCAGTGACAGGGCAGGGTGCCACTGCCGCTCTGACATCGGGTCCCTGCACTCGCGCAGGCCCACGGGGGGCCACAGAGGGCTGGTCACCGACCCCGGCTGCGGCTCTCTGCGAGTTCAGCACTGGACACCGCTGGAAAGATCTGCCCCAGGTTTGGGGGATCCGGGGTGCAGGGCTCAGAATGCAGGTGCTGCGGCACATGGCCTTCGTCCAAAGGCTCCTGAGGCCCCTCAGGCCATGAACATGGACGCTGCCAAGCAGCTAGAGCTCAGGTGAAACGAGACCAACCTGCCACTCAGAAAAGCCCTGCCGGGGACGGAAATCACAAGCCATGGTTTCAGGAGCCCTCACAGCAGGACGAACAGACAAAAGAACTGAACACGAGGACAAGGCAGGCGCTGTGGGGACAGGCTCTGGCTGCAAAGACGCGGCCAGTTCACGTGAAGGCTCCCTAGAGACCGGCTGAGCGAGGACCAGCAGGGAGATGCAAGGCGGGGGGGGGTCCCCCGCCGGCTGGGCTCCTGCGCCAGGGCCTCCCTGCCGTACCTGGGGGTTTCTGCATCGCATGTGCCTGCCGGCTGCGGGGTTGCCAGAGGCAGTGCCTGGCAGGCTCCGCGGGCCCGAGCACGGCTCGCCAGAGCACACCGGCGCCTGACCACACACGAGCAGAACGTGTGCCATCCCACTTGGCGACAGGCGGGCAGAAGCAGGCTCAGGACAAACCGCCTGGGCAAGCCAGCCTGCTGCCCTGCCGCACAAAGCTAAGGCTCCACACGACCCTCCGACCCTCCAGCAAGTGGGCAGAGGCCTGGCTCCTCCAGGCACTGTCCCGACGCGCCCCCCCTCCAACTCCTCACCCAGTCCTAGGACAAACCCAGCACTTGGGGTAAGAGGAGGGGCCCCAAACGTGCTGGCCGGAGAACACCGGCACATGAGCCGCCAGGCCTGACACTGGGCAAAGTCCCCTCCGCGTCCTGCACTCGCCAGCGACTGCGGGGCAGCAGAACGACAGCGAGGCTGCGACCCCCGCGCTCACCCTCACCCGGGCACCTGGCTACGCGGGCGCCCGCTCACCTGTGCGGCAGTTGTGGAACTCCAGCGCGCTCTCGATGCGGAAGGTCTTCTCACAGGTGCCACACCGGAACCGGTACTCGCCGTCCACCTGGCGGAGGGCGGCGTCAGTGGGGGCGGCTGGGGCCCCGAGGGCTGCGGGAGCAGCGCCCACGTGTGCGTGGTTTACGCTTTTCTCTACCACTCTCCGGCTTGGCTGGAGTGCAGCGACTTTTCACTCTTCCGCCCGGGTGCCCAGGAGAAAGCCCGCACCCAGCAACGCCAGGGCCCATGGCGCCTGCGCTCTCCCGCCCCCGCCCATCGCGACTGCGCCGCGCCGCCCCCCCCCCCCGCCTCGTTCCCGCGCTCCCCCCTCTTTCCGCGCTCCCACCTCCTGCATCCCCCCCACTTCATTCCCGCGCCCCCACCTCATTCCGGCTGTGCTTGTAGGACACGTGCTGCTTCAGGCTCTCCTTGCGGCTGAACAGCTTCGCGCACTCCTCGCACTTGAACAACTTGTCACCTAGGCGGTGAGCAGCACACGCTGACTCAGCCGCGCGCGCGGGTGGGCGGGGCACAGACGTGCCGGGACGCCCCGTGCCTCAGCCCGAGCCTCGGCTGCGGCTGCGCAGGCGCGCGCGGGGGAGCGGGGCGGGACTCACCGTGCGAGCGCACGTGCCTGCTCAGGTTGCTGCTGTTCTGGAACACCTTGCTGCAGATGCTGCACTGGTGCACCCGCCGGTGGTCCCCCAGCTGCCGGAGCTTCCGCCGGACGCTGTGGCGGCCAGAGAGCATCAGGCTCCTCTTGAGGGCGAGGCTGCTGCCCTGATGATGGGGGAACCTGCCCGGTTAGACAAGCAAAGCGGTGAGCCGGGGGAGACGGGTCACAGGGGAAGTCCAAGGCTACCACCGAGGAAAAACCTTCCGAATCGCCCAGGCGCTGTGGGAGAGGGACAGCCCAGCGGCACCTGGCCTCAGGGGCGTCCAGTGGGACGGGCACCAGGCACGAGCAACGGCACAGGTGGCTTCCCTTCTGCCTTGACCCTGGGCGCCAGAGGCCCGCAGCCTGGCCTGCGCCTCGGCCAGAAGACCACGTGTGCACGGCCCTCTCCTGAACAGACTTTTTTTTAAATTATTTTTTTTTGTTTTTTACGCTTACAGCACCTGGTCTTCCTAGGTGGTCTCCCATCCAAGGACTAACCAGGCCCGACCCTGCTTAGCTTCTGAGATCACATAAGATCAGGCACATTCGGGGTGGCGTGGCCATAGACCCTGGACTGAATTTTTAAAATTTCTTCTCCATCACCTTATTCAGCTCCAGGCCAAAAATTACCCAAGAATAATAATAAAATACAAACATTTCCTTTTTTCACAAAAAAGAACAAGTCGTTAAATTTACAAACATTCAGGTACAAAGCTGCTTCCTCATGGCGGTGTTACTCGTAACAGCTAAGAGGCAGGAGACACACGACCCCACTGAAGGCGGGGCGGGGACACGGGGGGGCGGGGACGCGGGCGGGGCGGGGACAGGGGCGGTCTGCGCGTGCGCCGGGACAGCACTCGGCCCGGCACGGACGCACGCTGACGCGGCCTGCAGCGCAGTGCGCCTCGAGGACACCGCTCAGGGACACCAGCCGGCTGCGCACAGGTACGTGCCGTGCGACCACACAGGTGCCCGGAGGCTCCTGCATGGCGCTCAGCCGGGACAGGAAGCGGGCGGCGGGGGCAGGGCCGCGGGGCGGGCAGTGGGCACAGAGGGCAGGCCGGGGAGATGCAGCGGTCCTGCAGCGGGACACGCGCGAGGCTGCACAGCCAGTAAGTGGTGAAGGTGGCAAATTTCATGCTACGCGTGTTTTAGCACAATAAACATGCCATCAAACTCCTGGGTCCTCCACGTTCCCGCCGCTTCTCAAGCTCGTCCGTCGCCCTCCAGGAGAGTCGACCGCCTCAGCCCTTCCGACAGGGAGGCGCCCGCCCCTGCCCCCGGATGGACTCGCCGCCGCCGCTGCCCTCGCCCCGGGCGCCGCGGCAGGACTCACTTCTGCACGGAACCGGCGTCGCTGGTGCTGGTGGCCAGCTTCCCCAGAACCAGCTCCACGATGCGCTCGTCCGGGGCGGCCGTCAGGGGCTCGTCCGGTGGCACCTCAGTGATGATCTCCGCCACTTGCTCTGCGGACGGGATGGGACAGGCCGTGTCGTCACCAGGGAAGAGGACAGAACACAACCCAACCAAGAGGACACACCGAGGAGGCCCGCGGCCAGGCCACAGACGCCGACTGGGACTGCGAGGTTTGCACGGGGGGAGAGAAGGTAAAGCCAGCAGTGTTCAGAAGCCGCACGTCTGCCTGTGCAGACAGAGAGGCCAGACGATGCTCCAGTGAAACCACAGTCACACGCTGCGATTCTTTCATAAAACTACAGCGGTCATACGTTATTTCAATCCCTCTGCATACCAACCAAACCAAAACGCTTTGATACATGGTGGGATCTTACAGTTGACTAAGTTGGTCGTGACCAAGACTCAGAAATGCTAATTCACTAATCACATCGGGCATCTCGAGGGCGTCTGAAAGCAGAGAGCTGCTCTGCACAGGAGTTAATTCCCCAGAAGCCACAGTAGCAGGGACCGGCCTGGACCTGCAGACGGATGGACGCGGGGAGGCCAGACGAAAACGCTGGGCGCTGTTCCTCCACCCCGCCTCTGGGCGTCCTGGTGCACTAACCGCCAGTGACAGGGCCCCTTCTGAGCTCTCCGCCCCCGGGGAGCCGGCTGCCCGGGAAGGCTAGGCCACTGGCCACCGCTCCGTTCCGCAGGGCAGACTGCGAGCCGGCGGCACACGGGGCCGGGACGGGGCGAAGCTGGGGCTGGCACGGGAAGACCGTCCCTCTGGTTCTCGAATCCTGCACGCATGAGCAGCACAGAGAGAACCGCTCAGCGGCGACGCAGGTGGCGAGGACCCGGGCCGCGCCCAGAGAGTGGCTCCCACGTCCCTGCGAACTCAGCCGAGGACACCGTGTCATCAGGGAGTGCGTGCCAGCCGCGGCCGGAAGCAAGCTGCACGCCCACCCGCGGGGGACGGGGAGTGGACACTGGGCTGTGCGCAGTGACCAGCACTGCTCGGCCGCAGAGGAGGCAGTGCGGCCGGA
The DNA here is from genome assembly GCF_014176215.1 of Rousettus aegyptiacus. NCBI lineage: Eukaryota > Metazoa > Chordata > Mammalia > Chiroptera > Pteropodidae > Rousettus > Rousettus aegyptiacus. The sequence goes on along the minus strand of NW_023416307.1, from coordinate 611,176 downwards.
GCCCCACGTGGACGAGTCACCCTGGGTGCCAAGCGCAGGACACTGGACACGCAAGGAGCGCTGACCACGGCCACCCCCGGGATGGGCGAGACGGACCCACGTGGGCAAGGGGAGAGGGGCTCGCGGAGCGGCACCTTCTCTGTCCAACCGGGCGCTGGTTGCGCAGGCGGACGCACCTGTCCAAGGTCACAGCCTGCACGCTCTGTAGTGCAGACGGCATCACCTGTAAACTGAATCTTCCACAAGAGCTAATTTACAGGAAAACAGCCGGGCTCGGATTCCGTCTCCACGTGGGCTAGGCTGAGTTTTCGAGCCCCACGTGGAGGTGGGAGGTGACGGGCGACGTGGCCACGGGTCCCTCGTCTCCCAGGCCCACCCCTCACCTGCTGCCACTCACCTGCTGGCTCCTGGCCTTCAATGACGACCAGGGGCTGCTCCGGTTTGGACACCCTGGGTTTTCTCCCCCTGCGAGGCTTCTTCTTCTGCTCTTTGGAGGCGGCCGCGCTCTTGGGTGCTGCGGGCGACTCCCCATGGGACACGTCCGGCTCCTTCTCGGGAACGCCTTCGTGCTGGCTGGCTGGGGCAAGGCTCTTGGTTTGTTCCAGGTGACCCAGCAGGTGCTCTGCGGGAGAGGGAGACCACGCACGGGGCGGTGAGGGAGCGGCGTGTCTGCTCCCGCCTGCCGTTCGTTTTCTATTTTATTTGCTAAAAGTATAAATAAACGTAACTTCCACTGCTTTTGAATAAAGCATTCCCACTGCACCGAACGTGACTGCTATTTTAACCCATTTCCCGTTTAGAGAGACAAGCGCAGCTCGCTGCTAGCGTTAATTTAATTTTACATAAACTTTTTGAGGCTGAAGCAAATCTGTTGGTTTTCAATGTGAAAATAAAACATAAAAACTGTTCTTGGAGTTATTTCTAAACAGAACTGGTTTCTAATCCTAACGTAACAAATGCGTACATAAATCAGATTCATCGAATGATTCTGTGGCTAACAACTGTTGAAGAATGATGTTCACGTCACACATAGGAACGTGACGTTTTCTAGGATTTGACATTTTCAGTGAGAATGACTGTATTTTGTAAATGGAAACACCACTACTAAAAACAGAATGCTATGAATAGAATGATGTCATTTGTTGCCAAAGACTATCAATATACGAGAGCAATGCCAAAGGAATAATAAAAGTGAGATATTTCGTGCAAACTTTGGGGATCAGGTTAGGACTGTGATCGGCGAGTTATCTCGGGGTGAACGCTGCAGCCACGAGCGCCTCGGTGAGTATTCTCGGGGCAAACGGGAAATGGGGTGAAAATCATTCAGGCGATGAGAGCAGGGCACTGTTCTGTAAACACTGACTGGAAAGCACATGTACACACACGTGTGCAAGGGAAAGTACGGGAGGATTCGCCAGACCAGCTGTGTGGTCCTCTGCAGACGGTGGCATTCCAGGGGACGCTGATGTTCTAACGGTCATCTGTATTTGTTAATATTTCTACAATGAATAGGTAACATGGTGACCTAAAAATGGAATGTCTAAAGAGGAACGAGAATTATCCAATTCATGATAAACAAAACTGACTTTAAAAGCACTGCATAGAATTAACAAAAAAACCCCTTTATTTCAAAGTGAACTCCTCGGGGACCTCCAGACAAGGCAGCTGGACGAGGCACAGGGGTCAGGAGCGGCCAAGCCCCCGCCAGCTGCATCCCAGGCACCGGCAGGACAAAGGGGCAGGGCCGTGAGAGGACGGGGACCAGGCACTCGGCCGACGGAGGGGACCCCTGCCACGTCGGGGCCAAGGACTGACTTCCCACTGTGGCGCCTCGGTGGCCCAACGCAGGCTTTCGTGTGAGGTGGCTGTTGTGTCTCCATCTGTCCCTTACTTGGGGACACTGTGCCGGGCGAGTCGCTCAAAGAGCTCGTGGGGAAAGAGAATTACAAAGCAAACAACATGACGCAGGTCGCAGGAAGGGTGGGGCAGGGCGGTCACAGAGCAGGACAAGCTAACGATGGGCTGAAAACACTTGCGAGACCAGATAAACGAGACCCCTCACCCCCGACCGTGGGGCTCTGCTGAGGACAGAGCCCGTGCGGCCACCCACGCAGAGGGGGCTCCAGGACAAGGAGCAGACCCCGTGCGGAGGGCCTGGGTCCCCCGCGCACACAGCCTGGGAGACACGGCTCAGGCGAGCACAGAGCCGGGAGCGTGGTGACGGCCACGCGTCCTGTCCGACACGGACGCTGTGGGACGGGCCGCGCACGCCTGGCACGCCTGGCACGCCTCGCACGCCGACCCTTACCGTTCAGGGGCTGCAGCTCCAGGAAGGCGGCGGAGCACACCTTACACGCCCACTGGCCGGGCTCCGCCTCCGCGGGGGCGCCGTCCGGGGCGCCCGCAGCTGCCAAAGAGAGGGGAAAAACGTTAGCCCAGCGGCCCCTCCGCCCGGGGGGCCCGGCCCGAGGCGGCGCCTGTCCTCGGCGCTGACGGTGCCGGCGGTGGGCGCTCACGCACCCCTCGGTCTTCCTGTCCCCAGTGTGGCACGTGGACTCATTCGTCCTTGTGAATGTCCCCATTTCACGGGTGAGGAGACTGAGCACGGGGGGGGGGGGCGCCACGGCGGCCTGGCGCGGGGTCTGACCCCAGTCACGCACACGCGGCTTCCCTCCAGAGCCCGTCAGCGTGACGAGCACACTCTTCACACGACTTCAGGAAAAAAGCGCATCCTTGAGACGAAATCGAATTCCTCGGTCTCTCATCGGCTCAAGTGACAGTGGGACCCAAACAGCCAGCCCGTGTGGCCGGAGTCCAGTGTGCCCGGGGTACAGCGTGGCCGTGGCTCCAGCCCAGCGTGGTCCAGCGGACGCTGTGCAGTGACAGACACCTGCTGTGCTGTCTCAGGTGGCCCACGTGCACCGATGCCCCGGAGGAACTGGGTTTTTAATTCTATCGAATTCGAATTTAGACTTAAGTAGCCGCCCGGGGCAGGAGGCTGCTGCCCAGGGCGGTGCCCAGCCTTCTCCAGGGGGCCTGGGGTTAAAGGAGGGGACACAGGGACACCTGGCTGAGCAAAGAGGAGCTGCAGCCTCTTTCGAAAAACGTGACCAATGCTCTGTGGGGCCTGCGCGCTGGGGGCCAGAGCACTGGGAGGCAGCCTTCTGGCCCGGCTCGGTTTCTGCGGCCCCGTCTGGGGGCCCGTGAGTGGGACCTAGGGCCACGGGCCCTCAGCACCACTTCCACGGCCCGTGGGGACATGCACGACCTGCCGCCACACTTCTGGGGCCACTCGCGCAGCAAGCTCCCGAGTCTGGGAGAAACAGCGGCTGGAACTGCAGCTGCACAGGCGCCCGCCATCGGCAAAAGGCAGGCGCGCTGCCGGACGCGCACCGAAGACTAGCAACGAGGAGCCGAGGGCGGAGGAGCAACGGCGCGACCGGCTCCCCGGTCGTTCGCTTGCATTTTCTGAGTCCTCGTAAGACAACGAGAAGGAGACGCACAGGTGCAACCCGAAGTTTCTGTCGGGAGCCAGCGCCACGGGGCGCGGGTACCGTGACGGGCTGTCCCCCCGCCCCCCGCTGGCCTTGCTCTGTGCACGTGCTGTCTGCGATCTCTGCTTTGAGAATACCGGACTGGGGACGAATGGGAGTCAGAGGCGGACCCCGGCCCTGCCTTGCTGTCCCAAACACACGTGGCCCCCCAGGGGCGACGCCCCCCGGGAGAGCCCCAGACAGAAAAGGAGAGTGAGGACCGGGCTGGCCGGAAGCCGCCACCTGCGAGTCGGGCAGCGTCTTGTCGGAATGAGCGGCTCTCTCTGGCGATAAGGTCCCCACCCCCTTGAATGCCCTGAAACAGGAAACCCTTTTCCTCGCCCAGTGCTCCGACGCTCCGTCACCAGAACTAACCAGAACTCGCCGTGACCACTGTCCTCTCGAGAGCAGCACTCTACTTTCCAAAAATTATCTTTAAAAGATAAGTAGAAATGGCCAACAATCAGAAAGCGAGTCTCGACTGGCAATCCCGTACACATCCAGAACGCGGCCCCGCACGGCCGTGAAACGCCGCCCAGGGAGCCCAGCAGCGGCGCGGGCGCGGGCGGCGGGCGGGAGGCGGAAGGTGCGCGGGGAAGTCACCATGGCAGAGCGAAGCCCGCGGCTGCGAGGACGTGCGGCTTTGCGCAGGGCAGGAGGGCACCGGCGCAGCCGCAGGGCGCACGGGCACCCGCTGGAGTCCAGGCCCCGGGCCACTCGCAAACCCCCAGCCGCGTGAGCACACAGGGCGGGCTGAGCCTCCGCACCGTGCGGGCCCCAGCGCTGCGCACATCACGGCGCAGTCACAACGGAGAGGAAGCCCCACCTGCCAGATCCTGGCGTTGGGGTGCCAGAGAAAATGACCCGCGTGGCCACACAGAACCCGCGTGCCCCACAGCCTCGGGCCGAGCGTGGCACGGCGCCGCCCCGACAGGCTGGGGCGTCAGTGGCAGCACTGTCACGGGGCCCCTCTGGGCTGTGGCCGGGACCCGCACCCCAAGGCCCGCGGGCGGAGAAGACGCAACTCACAGGCCCCTCATGAAGTGACTGACGCCCGCACCTGGCGGAGGACGCGCCCTCGGACCCGCCTTCCAACCAGACGTCCGGTCTGGGCCGCCTGCCCGTGCCCCTCGCCAGGCCTTTCTCTGAACAAGCGTGTGTGCACAGCCACGCGCACACACGCACACACACGCACTCAGGCACACACATACATGCACTCACACATACACACGCACACTCACGCGCACACACACGTACACACATGAACTCACATACACACACGCACACACGCACGCACTCACGCGCACACGCACAGATGCACGTACTCAGGCACACACACATACACGCACACTCGCATGCACACGCACACACCCACACACATGCAGAGATGCACGTACGCTCACACGCACACTCCTCCCGTCCGCGAGGTGGCTGCACGTGGCCAGCATGTCCCCGGAGGCAGAGTCCTCCACGTGCGCCGTGGCCGGGCAGGCTCCTCACCCTCTGTGCTCCGTGTCCTTGGCCCAAAACCTGGGGCAGCACCCGACCTCGGAGGACCCGGCAGGTGAGGCGCGTGGAGGGCCCCGTGGGCAGCGCCGTGTCCGGGCGCAGGGTTCACTGCGGCAGGGCTGGGGGGTGCACGTCCCCCCAGCGAGGGTCCGGCGCGGGTGAGCTCTGCTCACTGTCAGCCCGCCCATGTGACACGCAGCAGAGCAGGCCCGGCGCGTGGGGTCAGGGCCGCCCTCCCCGCTCGCCCCGTGCGGCGGGCTCACGCGGCGCGTACCGTGGCCTCCGGGGCAGGCCTGCTTCAGCATGGGCTTGTCCATCTTCTTGGCGTAGAAGGCGGCGTACCAGACGCGCAGCTCGGTGCCGGGGGGGATGTCCCGCGACGTGGTGAAGTACACGTCGCCGCCGTGCTGGAAGGCCGTCAGGTTCTGGTGCTCGGGCGCCAGCGCCGGCCGCACCAGCATCATCCAGTTGCAGTCGTCCTCGCTGGAGGTGTCGAAGCACACGGGGTGCCCGTCCTTCTGGAACACCTGGGGGGCACGCCCCCCGCGGGGCCGGCTCACACCCGGGGCGGGTCCGGGGGCAGGCGTGCGCCCAGCGGCCGGCCCAGACGATGCCGCATCCGAGGCCAAATCCCGCTCCACTCAGGGCTGGGAGGCCCTGGCAGTGGTCGGGAGGGTCTCGGGCTGGTTGCAGCCGAAGGGAAGCCGCAGACACAGCCCAGGGGCTGTCGTCAGGAGCCGGTGGGGTCTGGGACACCCGCGCTCTGCACCTGGCGTAGGTGTCATCAGGTCACCTGAGCTCTGCACCTGGTCCAGGTGGGCATCAGGACACCTGCGTTCTTCTCCTGGCTCTGTTCCAAGTGTGGTCAGAGACTTTAGCAAGTTCCCCAGCCTCTGTGAGGTCTGCCCTCATCAGCAACACGGTGCTGGTTAATTAAATGCAGGTGAGGGGTGGGGGTGCAAACAGTTCAAAGTGACCACACAAGTGTAGGGGGCCCTGTTTGCTGATGCGGTCAGTACCTCCTCGCTGCAGGAAAAAGTCTCCCCACTCCCTGAGCTCTTCCCACAGGGGTTCCCCACTGCTGCGCCAGAGGGAGAGGGCAGGGGGGCCACCAGGTACCCGAGGACCCTCAGCTGGTGGTGGCGGTGTGCTCCCAGGGCCTCTGCACCCCATTCTGGGGGGCAGGAAGGGGCATGAGGCAGTCCTGGGCACACAGGTGCTCAGTGCCGAGCCTGTGCTGAAAACTACTCAGGCTGGACGCAGAACTGAGTCACTGGAAGACCCCAAGGCAGACCCAAAGCCCTGGGCCTCGGCCCACAGCGACCGAGCCCACGCGTGGCCTGCGCCCCATGAGGACGGCAGCCCATCGCCTTTCTGGGACTCAGCTCCGGGACTCAGCTTGGGCCTCTTGATCCTGCTCCCTCCCATCAGACGGCCTGCCTTCCTCACCTCTCCCTTTCCTTGTAAACAAATCAAGTGTCTTTCCTTCTCCCCATGTGGCTTAAGTCTGCTTTGTAAGCTCGATTTCCCAAGGGCTGCCAAAACCCCGAGCCCCCGCCTTCCCTCTCTGTCCTGAACGTGGGTCTGTCGGGGTCTCTAAGGAATGTGCACCTCCCAGCCGCCTGCGGCCGACCAGCACCTGATCCTCACGCTTGTTTCACGGTGCTTCTGGAGGCTTGCTCGGGGCCTGGTCCCGTGCTGGGCAGGGGACAGATCGTGAACAACGCCCGAGTCCCTGGCCTTCCAGGGCTCCCACGGGTCTTACTAAGCCCTCCCCACAACTTACAGCCACGTGGGCTTTCTCGATTTCACGTAAAACCTGCCGTTTCCCAGCCCGGTGTGCTCTTTAAAGCCGCCGAACTTGGTGCTGGCATCTCACTGCTGCCTAAACAAAACACCTTCCTCTGAAGGAGCCTTGCAAAGGACGGTCCGCTCTGCGCAGGTGAAAGGAGCCATGCTGCCACTTTCCCGCCCCAAACAACACAACTGCCCACCTCCCGCAGCCGGCGGCAGCAGCCCGGGTCGCAAGAAAGTCAGGGCAGCGTCTTGGACGCCTCTTCCTCACGTTTTGCAAAGCTGAAAATTACGAACTACTAACTTTGATGCTCTGTGGTATAAAAATCAAACTAAAAATAAAAAAATTAACACCCTCTTGGAAATTAAGCAGAACTCCAATACTCAAAGCTGCTCCCAACACCGTGGACCACCGGCGCCCACACAGGATGGCAACAGAGCACCGGGCTCCGCGGGCGCAGCCTTTACCTTCAGCGGGAACGCAGACTCCTTCTCCCACTTGGCGACCCTCCTCGACTCAAAGGGGCCAAACTGCGTCCGCTTGACGAGCTGGGTCACGGCGAACACGCCCTCGGCTCCGTCCTCCACGCGTCTGATCTCCAAGCTGGAGGGAAGGGACGACCTGGAAATGGACGAAACGGGAGACTCGCACCGGAGGACAGGAGGTCACGGCGAGCGGGGCGCTGGCCCCCGCCGCCACCCAGAGACGGGACTGACAGCTCCCCCGCGAGGCCACAGTCCCGGGGGGCGGGGAGGCTGTGGAGAGCTGAGACCAGGTGCCGCGCAGAAAGTTCCATGGGAGGACGGAAGGAGCCACAGCACTCCAGGAGCAGGGCTGCAGCTAGGCGGGCCTGGCCCGTTTCGGGCCGGATGAGGCCCTCTTAGGTAAACTAGGAGAATGGCGGGACAGGGCGCTGGAGGAGGGGCACATGGCTGGGACCCCAGGGTGAGCCAAGGCGTGAGCAGGGTCCCAGTCACGGAAGGTCCCGCGGCAGGACGGACGGTCCCAGTGGAGTGCTGTGGGCAACAGGAAGCCGCTGCAGGTTCGAGGGACAGCCGATCGGACCTCTACTTTAGGTGAAAATGCTCATCTCTTTGTTTCGAGAAGGTCACGGTCAGAAAAGGTAAGTAAATCACGAGCTGGGCAACCGGCTGGGCGGCTTCTAGAAGCAGCTCTGGCAAGATCACTTCGGGGCCTCCAGTGCCGGGAGCTCGGGGACGCGGGGCGATCGCAAGGCCGAGTCGGGGCCCTGCTGCCCTCTCCTCGGCAGAGGGGACAGCCGAGCCACGGAGGAACGAGCGCCCCCTCCAGGTTCCAACGACTGCGGCGTCTGCCCCAGGCTGGGCCCGCCAGCTGCTGAGCCTCTGCTGGCCCGGCAGGGGACCGGGCCTTCGCGGGGACGCGTGGCGTGGCAGGGCCGCCGGGCCTCCTCGCTGGACCCGCGGGCGCTGTCCCAGAAGCTGCCACGGCTTCGCCGCCCCCCACCGCGGCCCCCTTGCCCAGAGCGGGCACCTGTCGGCCGGCCGGCCGGGATCCGGCCCCGGAGGAAACGCCGAGCGCGGGGCGGCAAGCCGGCCCCGCCCACCGGCCGTCCCACGGGCCACGCCAGTCTCGGCCTGGCTCCGGAGAACCACGAACCGGACACCGACGTTCACTCTGATGCCCCGAAGCGCGTCGTGCCCGGCGGCGGCTCTCGGTTCTCGGGGGCGGAGACCATGGCCGGCCCCTGGAGGCTGAGGACCGCCCTCTCCCCCTCCGGCCGCCCCCTCCCCTTCCGCACAGACCGCAGGCTGTCGCTGCAGCAGCCGACCCGACCCGACCCGACCCTACACGCAGACAGCCGTCAGGCAGGGCTGTACGAACACCTTGGGGCGGCCGCTCACCGTGCCCTGCTCAGCACGAAGGAGTCTCTGACCGTGACCACGGGGCCCAGCTCCGGACACTCCGAGTCGTGGTACTGGCTGCAATCTTCACACCCTGCAAACAGACGTCCAGCGTCAGAGCGGACGGCGAGGGGCGGGGGGCCCCAAAGGGCGCCGCGAGGCTCCCTGCCGGATGGGACTGCCCGGCAGCGCTCCCCACAAATATGAAACAGTGCGAACCCAGGACGTGCCCCCGAGAAACACACCCAGCATGCAGAGTCACCCACAGGGTGACAGAGAACGAGATCTTCCCGAGGAATGGCGATAAATGAAAATTCCCCAGTTTTGCCTGTTTGCCATAAATCTGACGTATCGTAAAGCTCTGAGCCCTGAATCAACTACCACCCCGTTCCAAATGGCCTTTGCTGGGAGCTGAGGAAGATGAGCCTTTTAAAACCACATTCCCACAGCGCACGGCTCACGTAACGAATCGTGTTCTTAAAAGCAAGCAAAATCATTTTAATTTGCGAAGAGCGAGCGCCTCCCTAACGCAAACGCAAAGCGTGGACGTGGCTTCGCCCAGGCAGCAAGCGTCACGCCGCCTGCGTGGGGGGCCAGGCGCGGGCCACTTACAGATGAACATGATCTCCTCGCTTCCGTCTTCGGCCATCTCCGACACCTGCCGCACACGAGAGAGCATCGTTAACGAGGCGCTTTCGGCCAAAGCGACTGTCCCAGACAGTTCCTGCTGCAGGCCTCCCGGCCTCTGCGCCAGGACGAGCCGTGAGGTCCCTCTACTGTGGGACGGGCTGGGGGCCTTCAACTCTTTTCTCACCTAAAGTAGCGTCGTTTAATAAAAAGCAAGGGGTCTGAACGGCCGCTAGGTCAGGACTTCTTCACGAAGTTGGCCCTCCGTTTTCGTGTATCAGCCGGAGGTTTCCGTGTGTAAGATGAACGTGCTGCGGTGTTTACAAAGCCGGTCTCCACACTGCCGCTGCTTCTCGCTGTCCCTCCCTCCCTGGACCGTGCACTCCCCCGGGGCCGCTACGCCTGGCGCAGCTAAGGGCGCCGACACCCCGTGGCCCTCAGGTCCCGCGGGTCCGGGGCGGCCACGGCATCACGGATGGGCGCCCTTCCGCTCCCCACAAGCCTGGCAGGTCGTCGTGTCTGCCTCCTAGTCACCCTCTGAGCTGCAGCTCCAAACCCACCTCCACGGTGGGCAGCTGAGCTTGCGCCCCCCAACACACTCGTGGGGTGATCGGGGCATGCTGATTCTGGGGCCTCAGATTCCTGACCTATGAAGTGGAACAAAAGCGCCCCCCTCACGCAGTTCTGGCGGGAGGCCCAAGAAAGGGCACCGCGCCCCGCAGGCACCACTAACTGGCTGTCCCGCCTCTGCCCCACGCCCAGCCCTCCGAGGGCACTGCTGGGCCTCCCTGAAGGGCGACTCCACCGCCCGCGCGCCCCCCGGGGCTGGAAGAACGAAACGCAGACGCTGCCCGGCCCGCGAGAACGCGGCTTGCCGAGCGCGCGGTTCCATCGGCAGAGAACAGAGGCAAAGCCTCGCTGTGGCACAGCGGGTCGGCTCCGAGGACACGGGGCGGGCAGACGGGGCTGCCGACTGGCCTTTGAGTGCCGGGACGAACCACCTGGCACCCGGCTCCCCGCAGCCTGGACCGCCGCCCCTGGCCACGCCCCACCCACTCCCCCCCGGGAGGTCGAGGGCCTCCGGATGGCCCTTCCCGCTCTGCCCCGGCCGGCCTGCCCACTCTCCACACGGCAGAGGGTTTCTCCCACGGCGTGAACCCGGCCCCATCACTCGCCAGCCTGGAACTCAGGGCCGCGGGCGCCTGCTCGTTCTTCTCGCCGTCACTTAATCGCCACTGCTTTGCGGAGGGTTTCCTGACCCACCTGTCAAATCAGGGCCCCGCAACGCCTCCTGAGAGCACTGTGCGATGCTCCTCTCTGCAGCCTTCGCCACCGTGACCGTCAGTGTGTGTGTCATTTACCCAGTGTCTCCCCCCCCACCGGACCTGGAGAGCCGAGGACGAGCCACCGGCGCGGGCTCAGCGCCTGCACGGCCCGGCGCACGGGGCCGTGGCGGCTGGTGACAGACTCAGCCACCTCTCACGCCCCCCGACGCACTTACTGTGCGCCTCATGTTCCATACCCAGCGGAGCCCCGATGTCTTTTGACCAGACCCCCTCTGTATCTTCAGATGATGAAGTTGACTGAAAAGTTCCAAACCCTTCATTTGTACGATTTATGCCAAGAAGTTAAAAAGTTGGGTTAGATTAGCAGTGAGACTTGGAAGAAGAATTTTACCTGTTCCAAGTAAAAAGTGGTCTCAAGTGCTTATGTCGCTCTCAACACCTGCAGAGCACCTGCTGGGCACCACCCCTGGCCCCGGACACCGCCCGCCCCGTCCTGCCCCGACGCGGGCCAGGCCTGGGGCGGGTCCTTCCTCTCCTTCGTGG